>NC_071618.1:28704212-29063212 GCF_014839835.1 Dryobates pubescens | reverse complement strand
TGGAGTTTTTAAGAAATTTCACAGTATGCCATTTGCTACATACACAGGTTTTATTTAAGAAAAGGGTCTTACAGTAGATATCTGACTAATGCTTTTCCTCATCACCTAGAGAAACTCCAAAAATGCTTCCCTTGAACTTATATTCATGACAGGCAGCCATTGTATGCGTGTGAATACAGCTTTAGACTCCAGAAAGTAGACTTATTTGCCTGTTTGTTTGTTTCCTCCAGGATATCCTGATTAAACAACATTTTCTAGGATTTATCTTTATCAAGATACCTGTAAGACCAAAGGGAGATGTTGTCCAGTCCATATCATTCTGGAACAGACACAGCTAGTTATTTACGAAAAATGATTAGGTGGGTTGGATTGGTTGATAGGTTGGACGCGATGATCTTGAAGGTCTCTTCCAACCTGGTCTATTCTATTCTATTCTATTCTATTCTATTCTATTCTATTCTATTCAGCAAGATAAGGTCTGTAATAAACTTACATTTCTAAATATAGTCCACCCACAGCATAACTTTTAAGTATATTTCCTGGTGATGATAAAAAGCTATTAAACAAAACTGAATAAAAGCTTAACAATTTCATTATTTTCATACAAGGCACTGCTAAAAAGGAAAATGGCCATAACAATAAGCAAGTATTTTGGAAAAAAAAAAAAAACACAAACAAACCAACAAACACATCTAAGATTAAATTATCCAACTATTTATCCGATTAGGATTATCTTGCATGAAACAAGAAACAAATTAAATGTGATCAAACAACATAAATATCCTTTTGTTTTGGTTTGGTTTTTATTTTTTCTGACAAGTTAGGCTTAATAATTTAGATTTTTTTCCATTAACTTGATAGAGCTTCATTGTAGGCCCAAAGCACAAATGGCATGCAGGAAGAATTTGCTTCTGCAGTGTTACAAGCCTGTTCTCTCAGTATGGCTCATAGGTAAAATTACTCTTTTCACAAGTGATATACCTATACAATCAGAGCAAACTTGTGAGTATATTTTTATTTAAATAGTTTTCTGGGTGAATACCTAAACTTCTCACACGCTGTTTCTGAAAAGTAGGTTTTCAGTTTGTTTTTTCTTTTCCGTTTCACTGTCTCTCAGGCACTATTTTACCACTACTCTGTCACTGCCTCAGAATAGACCTGTTAACTCTTTCAAACTGTGAGATTCATGCATTTAACTTTCTTTGCATAACTACAATTCCGTGGTCGCACGACTAAGCACTTGTAAGGTGCAATTTATCTAACCTATTTTTGCCATGTACTTTCGGATAAGATGGATCACTCCTACAATTGTAGAGTCTAAGATGACTAAGTCAGATGCAAATGCCTATGTTTTTTCCAATGAATCCCGCAGTGAGGATTTAATCTAGATGCGAGACTCTTTGTTGTAACACAACTAACTGTCCAACATCAAATGCTGAATCTTTGCTAATAAGTCCCTTAGTTTACTAACTGGTGTTCAGACTGCAACATCCAATTCGTTGCCTTGTTTAACAAATTCAACAATTACAATTAGAGGCTAGGGAAGTAGATCTCTGGAAAACATATCCTCACTTAATACACTAACATTACATTTTAGCTATGACATTCAGGATTTTTTTTTCCCATCCCGCTATGAATATGAGAAGAATTCCAAAACAAAGTTTAGTGGCCTCATTATAACCAAATTATATCTCTCTGGTATTCTGTGCACTCCTGAAGCACAGTTTTGTGAAAGCTGTTCTTTAGTTTGAAAAGCAATGTGCTCAGCATAGCACATTTGTCCTTAAGGCTGTATGATTATGCCTTTGCTAGCACCTAGGCAACACTTTTCATCCACAAATTTCAAAGAAGTTTACAGAAGTAGATATATGTCACTGACAAGCATTTGTCTTTTGTCCCATGATATCAAAGTTGTATTCATGACCATGTCATTAAAAGAAGTGCTACATATCACACAATAAACTCTGAAATATTGAAAATAATCTTTCTATACTGAAGTTATTGTTTATCTTACTTTCATTTTTACAAGTGAGTATTTTCAGAAAGGAAGCACATCCATCCACTTAGGAATATACAAATACAGTTTATGCTAAGAGAAAAATGCATATTAATAAAAGCACTAAAGTAAAGAAAAAAAATAATAAATCTGTGTTTAATCTATTAAACAATAGAAAAATTCTTATGAACTAGTGATACTGTCATTGAACTGGAGAGAGTTTGAGAACAAGCTTGCTCTGGCTTTTTCACCCTATGATTTGGAATCTGCTCACAGTACTGCCAGCTTAACCAAAAAGGATTAACTCTCATATCCAACTGAGAACACAGATAATTCTCAGTAATTGGTAAAAAATGAAGATGAATGGGGCTGAGAGATAAGGAGCAATTAGCTCATCAGCAGTTACAGCTGTGCACTCAATCCGGATCCATCTCTTGAGTCTCGGCCCCTTTTAAAGAACCCGAGCAGAATAAGCACAGGACACCCCCTCCCAAAAAACTGCTGTACCTGCCCATCATTCTTTTCTCTTTCATTTTATTTCCATGCTATACAAAGACACCTGTCATAGCATTCTCTGTAAATTACAACCTCTCCCAGGACCTGTATCTACAGCCAATTTTCTTTTACACTTAAAAAAAAAAAAAAAAAAAAGAGAAAGAAAACAAACACACCCAAAAAAGCCACCCCCCAAAAAAAACCTCAAAACCCAACCAAATAAAAAAAAAACAGAAACCAAATGACTACTGTAGACACTCTTAAGTTCCCTGTCAATCGTTTCATTATAGCAGCATCATCTGTTTGAAAATATAAGCAATTCCCTCATCTAATTATAGGGAGGATTTGAGGTTCATTAACATTGCCAAGGCAGAGAATCAGATGTGCAACCGCAGAGCTGTGCTCAGTGGCCTGCATTCTCTGTTTCCTTTTATTTGCTTTTTCAAGGTCTCCAAGACTTTTTCCTAAAACCATAAAAGTAATTCTTTCCTTCAAAATAGATACGTGTGTTTAGACAAAGGAAATGACTGTATTTTGTACTGTTCTATTATTGGGCAAGGTCACTGGAGAAAAATAATTTCACCTAAATCATTTTATCTCTGATTCTGGATGAAAAGAAAAACAAAGAATAATAGTATGCAGGCAACGGTTACTTTTGAACAACAGATCACAGGAAACCTTGTATTTGTCTCACAATTTAAAATATTGCAAAGTAATGCAGATGAATAGGAAACCTAACATGCCAAGAAAGCCTCTTAATTTTCAACACACTTTGTGGTTGTTTATGGATTAACGTGCTAGCCAAGTGTAAAATGTTGCCTCGTATTTCCTAACTGTGTTTAGAAACAGAACACCAAAGTCTTCGTGATTGCTTCACTTCCTCAAAGAAATAATAGCTTGCTTTTTTTTTTGCCTTTTTTTTGTATTAATGTAGTTTAAACAATGACATTTTCTTGGGACATCTGTTTTGAGATCACATTTTGAATAGATATGAACTCATTTCCTACTAAGCAAGTAATTTACTATTGTTGATAGTTGTTTACAAGTTTTATGAGTCAGATTTTAGCAAGTGGCAAAGGTCTTTACAAATCTTTTGAATATTCCCTAAAGTCTATGTATACATAGTGCTTGCATTATATATAATGTTTGGGAAGCAAAAGTATAGGGACCGTTCTTCACTTCCTACCAAGTTATAGATAGCAAAGCCTAGCTCACAGAAATAGCTTTAAACATATTTACTTTCAAAGGCTTCTATATTTGCTGCTGCAGGTTAATGAAGTATGATAGCAGGGTAGTAAGTACTTAAGCAGCAAGGAAATAATTGAGCTGCTCTACCTATCTGTAACTTCGGAGTGTAAGGCAGTAAACATACAACTGATTCTAATATAATCTTAAGATGTTAATATGACAAATAACAAAGCCTCTTCAATGAAATTTAAAGTTTGACCTTGTCACTCTCCTTTTGTTTTGCAATTAAAAATAAAACAAAAATAAAAACAAAAAAAAGCACACAGCATAATCTTTTGTGTTTGCTGCCATAGGGAATTATATTTTAATACATTTTATTTAAATAAATTATTTATCTATCCTGCATGTTGTATATAGAATTGCCACTAAAAAGAACCCAGGACATTTTTCCTTCTTATCTGCAATGTAGCTCATATCAGCCAAGCTGTCACAAGACAGTACTTGATATAAACAAGAGATTGCAAAGACATCTCAGTAATCAATATTAGGATGGCTACAGTATGGAAGCCCCAACCACTGCATATCATTTGTCTCAGCATCTATTTCTATGACCAAATGAAGCATTAATTCAAATCATAAATCTATGGTGATTTAAATCTGGGAATGAGCACCTGCCTGCTTTAATGATTTATTTTGTACATTTCAGTAAGCAGGAGATTTGTCCATATGAACTGACAGGTCACCTTCAGATGCCAGTAGCAGAATGTTTATCACCATGCAGACTAGCATCTCATCTTAGCAAGTAAATATTAAACTAAAAGAATCCAATTGATTGTGGATGGGGGAGAAAGGCGTTGCAGCCATATATTTTACTCAGTGCGCTAATACCTCACTCTCATTCCTCTGTAATTTCTTCTTTCTCTTTTTTTTTTTCCTCTCTCTTCCCTCCTACCCCCCACCCCAAATGATAATTCTGGTGAGAGGATGCAAGCTCAAGGTTACTATACAAAACAGAGGGATATAAATTAATTACTTATTAGTATCATTGGCTTCCTTTAACCCTCTTCACTCACCAACCTTTCTGGCCATGCCATTGCTTCAAAGGACCAAATTAATACATTTGTGTAATACTCTGTAAAATTATACAATGTTCATCTACCAAAATGGTTCACAGTAAGCATCTGTTTAAAGCTAAAAAACAAGGTAATTCAGAAGCAAACCCAACAATTCAACCAATGAGACCATATTTTATTTATCTTCATTTACAAGGGTATTGGAACGGCCTAGGATCAATCCACATACACTAATACATGATAATGCCTGCTACATATGGATAAGATGTATTAGTTAAACTTTTAGCCTGTTGGTTCGCTTCTTTGTTCCTTTTCAGGTTGGTCAGACACACAAGATAGTTTGAAATATAAACAAATCTCAGGTTATTTTCTTTAGGTTTGTCCCTTCCTCGTGTCAACATTCACTGACATATTTCAAATTCACGCTTAACAAGGCATAATGTAAAATATTGAAGGTATACGGACTTGATAATATTTATGTGAAAAGACATAAATACCTGAAAAAATGCAAGGGGGGGGAACCTCATATACCTACTACAAAGCAACACCTTGGAAATATGATTTCTTGTCAAGTTAATAAAATATGTTAATTTTAAAAAATGCAACTAATAAGTAGAGAATTAACTCTTTATGAACCTAATAATACCCTGGCATTAGTAACAGTAGGAATCACTTCTCTGATTCCATAGACATAATCGGCACTGGAGACAGGACAGGGGTCACTATAAAACAAACAAGTAAATGCAAACTATTTTTGAGAAAACCTCTATAGGAAGAATATAACGCACAGACAAGCACACTGGTTTTCCAGAGCCATTCCTCATGGAGCAGACACCACTGGAATGCTATTTGCTCTACTTAAAAGAGATGTTTTTTTCTGAAAAAAATTAACTCAGTTCTTCATTCAGTCAAACCAGGAAATTAAGTGAAGCTAACAAGTTAGGGGGCTGAGAAGAAATTTTGACAATGACAATAAATAAGCTTCCTTCATTAACTTTGCTCTACTAAAATAACTAGAATGTATTTACTTAAAGAGCTGTGTAAGAGCATATTAGTTAATTAAATTATGTCTCAAATTATGATTTTTTTTATTCTGAGGAAATTCAGATATTCCCTCCATCCACTCTCCTACAGATACTTCACGTGATTAAGATGTTGATTACTTGTTAAGTTGCCTGTTTCTGTGGATGAGCAAGTGGTTTGTCACTGGAGCTGCCATGCAGAATAGCATTTCCATAATCCAGTATTTGAACATTTTATTTCACTTAATGCATTCAACTGAGTCAGAAATTCAAATCTAAAATAGCTTCTAGTTCTAGTACAGACCCTATCCTCCCAGTTTGCATTTCACATTTCACTTTCATTACTTCACTTTTTTTTTTTTCCCAGTATGCTAGGGAGCACCTGGTCCTTCCTAGCTTCTATCTCCTCCTCACAGATTTCAAAGACACCTGCTCTCTGTCCCCTTTTGTTTTCTCTCCAAGGGGACAATCTTTCCATTAATATTCTAGTGACCACACATGTTGGTATCTGAGTACTAACACACTCACATAAGACTATTTTCTTCACTACCACAGAAGGAGTTTTTAAGCCTTTCTTTAAAAAGAAAACAAAAAAATCTGTTCACCTCCTTATGCAGTAGTGCATACATATTGTTGGTATTTAGAACAGCATGTGCCTAGGTGAACCAGTTCTTTGAACTGCAATTCACATTATTTCTAAATCATAGCTTACCAATGCCTACTGAACTGTACAGAAATGCTGTTCACAAACACATTTATGTTAAGGCTATTACATAACTCTCTAAGACTCGCTTCAAATGCATTTAGAGGTGAAAAACAAAAAAATAAACAAAACAAAACCAACCAAACAAAAAAAAATCCCTGTCTTAAGCTATTTTATTCCAGTATACACCAACCTTGCCTACAGTCTTCTGAATGTACCTCTTTGTCATTGAATTTCTGTTGCTGAGTTAATACTGTCTCAACATGATAAAAGGAGCCAATACAATGAAATGGCATAACAAAACATTTTACAGCAGACACACACAGATGATTAAAGATTTAATCAACAACAACAAAAAGTTATTCCAGCTTTGAAGTATGCTTTAGCAAAACAAATTGTCCAAACAAATGAATAAAGTATACTGAAACAATTCTTTTTTGAGAAAGAAAAAGAGGTGCTGATGGCTGCTTAAGAAATGGAAAAACCTGTTAACTACATTTTAAGAATGTGTTTATTAAAATAAAATATGATAGGAACTGTAGAGTATGGCAATAATTTATTGTGTATGTATGTTTTCCTTTTGTCACAGGGCACATGAAAGTATGAAATATTTTGCTTTCAAGCTTGTGTTCTGAATTACCTAAAGTCGATACCCAGCACACTGAGCAGGAGACATTGTTAAATTTCACTCTGACACCATCATCTGTCACCCCACCTGTACTTTGAAAAATGAACTCTAAGCAATCAAACCACTTTCTTTCATGGAAAATATTAACTGGAGTCTGCAAAAGTAACCTGCAAAGGAGAGAATGTTTTTGTAATAGTAACAACAATGCTGAACACTAGCGTAAAGGTCAAAAACAAAATAAAACTAAAAACAGTAAGAAAAGGAAAACAAATATGCAGCTTTTTACACCGAATCAAGGACTTCAGAAGAAAGCCCAGAAGGATCACTATATTAATAAAATGTCAGAGCATTATGGACACATAACAATGGCATTTCTGAGACTTACCAACACTTGAATTCAGATCTCCATTTTCAGAGTCTGCTCCATGCTGGTTATTATTTGCATGATAGTTGGACATAGCTTCCAATTTAATTTTTTTCACTTTCATTGCTTCTGCTATGGCGGCATTGGTGGCAGCTGCTGCTGCTGCGGCGGCTGCTGTCAGGCCTGTAAAACAGTATCATCAAAATTTAATATACATTTTTCTATGGTCTCTCATTATTGTATGGACTAAGACTGTTATTCCTCCTTCATATTTGCTTCACAATGAATAGCAATCACTGTGGAATATTATTCCTCTTGTTAGATTTGAAAAGCCATCAACTTCTTCAAGTAAAATGTTTCACGCCACATTTAGAAAGTTACTCCTATACATCAAAGTGAGTTGTAAGTTGGTATCCAGTAAATGAAGTCATAACACAACAAAACTCACTGCAGTTGTAAATAAATTCTTTAAGGAATCTGAATGAGCTTCGGAATCGTGTCTTAAGTGTCTGGCTATAACAACAGGTGAACATGTACGTAATTGTAGATTTCAAATGTTCAACATGCTAATGAAAACAGAAAAAAACAGGTCTATAATTTCTATTTGTGAGTACCATATGAAAGAACTCTGACATTCATCTCTCATTTCACACATAACAGCAAGAAGATATGGTCATGTTAGGAAGCACTTTTAGGAGAAAGGTTAGCAATGCAGAACATTAGTAAAATACTTATTTTACTTTGCCCAAGATTCAAAGTATTAAGGTATTTACCAATGAGAAGAGGAATGATTAAATCCATTTAATCCCAATCCCAAAACTACCTTCAGGCAATCCAAGTGCTCTTCCTACCAAAACAAATTTCCACCATCCAGTCATTTAAAAGAATGTTCTACAAAAACGAGAAAATTTCTCTTGTCAAAAGTAATTAGAAAAACAGTCCAGTAATGCCTTCAAAACTCGTAATTAGATACAGCCTTTAATCAAAGTCACAAGCATAAGTTTTTGCCCTTTTCCCTGAGGCAGGATAATTCTTCGGCAGTATCTAAATCGCACTGCGACCCACTCAGATCTCTTTCCCCTAGCCCGGGTGGTAGCTAAGAGAAGTCAGTGTCAAAACTTCGTAAGAGCTACCTACACCACATGACTGACCCAGGGGCCAGACATGGAAATTAAAGAGAATTAATGTAAGAAATGAAAGAGAAGGCATAAACCCAGGTAAATGTTATGCAATCTCAGGCATCACCCTGTTACGCCACAAGAGAAAAACAGCCTCCATCATTTTGAATCAAAATTCTTGCCCTGACTGTGGAGAAGGCTTGAAAAAGCTCAGTGTAATTAGTTTAAAGGTGGCTGCCTGTCTGATTTTCAGCTACTCTGAGAGGTGTGAAGTGTCTTATGGATCTCAAGAGGAATTAACTCCACAACTTACTATTCTAATGGGCCAAGGCTGCTGCCCAGCATAGGAGGAGTGCAATTTAGCAGGAAAGACTGAATAATCCCTGGCTGCTGAGATAAATATTGCTACCAACACTGTTTCCAAGGGCCTCCTGTTGTCTCCTTTGACTGCTTAACTGGAAAAAGAGTTCAGTCTTGCTATGTTTTCAGCTAGTGATGGGAAGGGACAAAGGCAAAATCCAGTGGGGAGAAGGCATAAAGTAAATGGACATCAGGAAAGCAATGAGGTGCCATAAGAGATGCCTTTGAATATATTTGGGAGCGACTCAAGGTTGCTTTCCCTTCTTGATTTGCATGACAGCATAAAGATTAGCAAACATTACCAGCCTCCCAACCCTCCTCACAGGCTGACTTCTCACACTTCCAAGTGCAATGAGAATTACCAAGTATGTGATAATTACATTCTGCATAGGCAGATCAATATTATTTAGAAAACTGCTATTTCAGGTAGAAGCAAAAGCCAAACATCAAATCAGAAGGTGAATAAATTTAAAGCTTTAATTTTATTTTAGCTTCTGCTACTACTGCAAATTGTACATGTTCTGATCTTAAGAAGGTATTGACAATAACATGGATTGCTTCCAATGATATTTTTAACATAGAGGAAGGATATGAAGTTACATGTTATACAAATTTGGTTACAGTCCCTAAGTCAGGCCACAGAAAAAGGGATGGTGCACCTCTGAACTTTACTTTGCATCCTGTGTTCATTAAGCAATACAATAATCTATACTTCCTTTTTTTTATATACATCTCTCACAAGCTAAAACTAGCATCTATTAAGAACAATCCTTTGGAGGAATACAATATAGCCAATGAATACAACAGCAAGCCTCAAAGTTTTAGCTGTGACTGAACTTCCAGATGAGCAGTTTTTAATTATCAGTATCCACATATCAGTGTAAATACCTTATCAAAAAGACACTGGACACAGGACTTGTGAGCTCCACAATAGTATGTCTCACCAGGCTAATGAGCTGGTTACAGAAGAGCTAAAAATCAAATTCTCTTCCATTACAAAATCTGCAAAACAGTATGCTTCAGTGCTTCCCTCCAAAGCAGGCCATAATGCTTCTCTTGAGAGGAAGCCATAGGGACTGGGAAACAGAAACACAGATTGCTTAGTTCTGTATTATGATTTTCACAAGATAATGCTTGTGATAATAAATGATCATTTGAAAAAGCAGAAATTAAACTACTAATTTCATTGCTTCTCTCACACAACCACGTAAGTGACTGAAATGATTACTTTGCCATACAGCAATTAATTTAAACTGAAATGCATGTCTCATATAAGCACCGGTGTAAGAGGGAGGAGGGGGGGAAGTGAATGAGGAATAATCCTCAGAGTTATGGCTTAATGCTATTCCTCACAGTAATTCTAGCTTACAGAGAAGTTCCTGCATTACAGTTACTTTTTCCTATCACTTGACCGCCATGTTACAGCAAATAAGTGGCAGGGAAGGTCCCAAGACAGTTACTAGAGCCACTTGCATTATAATCACTGGTGCACTGAGGTGTACTGTGCTATGGTACAAGACAAAACCTCCTCTCTAGCACAAAGTCTGACTTATCTCACTAGCAAAGGCAGCCAAATATATTCTAAGCATAAGAAGTTACTACAGTGCTACCTATCTGTATGCATGTATGCTGCAGTGTGATGGTTTAACCCACCCATACCAACAATATGAACCCTGTAAGAACTTTAAATTTACGTACAGGCATATAACTTGGCTAAATACTTGCGATTTTTTTTTATATTTTAGCTTGTTGTTCAAATAAGCTTTTTGACCTAAACATTATTTAATATCACTGTACTCTTAAAAAAGTAGCCAAGAAATTGCCAAGGTGCACACTTTTCTACAGAACCAAAAATTTATCTTCAAATATGAGATAACCGGAAATCATCTATAGAGGCAACTTAAATGGAAGAAATTAGGATCACACCAAACAGCCACGTAGATGTTTTTTATTCTTTACAAATATTTCTCTGAACAGTTAAAAAGTATCCCAGCCAAAATATTCAATGCATTAAAGTCAATGGTAGTTGTCATTAATATTCTGAAATTGATAAGTTGTTTATGTCTGGCATTCTTCCTGCTGATTATGCAGTGAGACAGGCAGCTTTATAAATATCTCATCACTCCATCGTCACACAAATTTCATCGACAGTGCTCATGCACAGCTATTAGCAATATGAATCTAACCATTACAAGAGGAAAGAAAATCGAACATGTGGCATTAATACGCAGTCCTGGTTCCTAACCATCTGATAGGCAGATGGTGTAAAGCGGATTCTCCAGCTGAAATGAAGGGGCACATCATTTAAAACCTTGTTTGCATTCTAACTGATATCAGTGCCATATTGATATACATGATACATCATGGCAGTATTTGAACAATCTAGTTTGTTTCAGTCATAAATGTTTACAGCCTTGTTTTTTATCTTTAGAAGCATGTTCTGAAGAGCGTATTTTTAATTTATGAAAGCTATTGTTTACTTCTGTTGAACCAGAAGATTAGCGAAGAGCAGGAATATTAAATTACCACAGCCACAGCAGTATAACTAAGATGGATGAATAAAGTACTGTTTTTCAATAAAAGATGTTAGTAAAGGAATTAAAAAATTAGCCTAGACATTTTATGCATTAAATACATTTATTCGTTTAAACCTTACAGCTTTTTTCCCATGTGACATACTTAGAACTTTAATGCTTTATAAAGCTATTCATTTAAATCTCTTACTGCATGCAATTAATCTTGTCCAACAATTTAATTCAAAAAGAAAAACATCAGAAAGTAAAGTTCAATTCAACCGCCACGCTCCTGAAGTAATCTCCGGATTGCTGACAGCTCCTATAGACTCATCAGCAAAAGTTTGTTCAAGGTGTCTTGTAGGAGCTGTATGAATTCGAATTACAGCTCAATTGAAAGCTCTCCAAGCCCTAGTAGGAACTCAGGAACAAGCAGAACACCAGAAGAAAGTGCAAATGATCCTTTCCTACAAAGACTTTCTCTCTTCTGTCACTAGATTACTTTGGCCTGTTTGGTGTGTTTGTAGCTGTTAATTATGTTAATAAAGTTGCAGCCTGCTGCCTCTGCCAAATACAATCATAAGCTTTCTACTGCCAAGTTCTAGTCTAATTTACACCCATGCAACTCTACTGAAGTCAGAATTTCATGGGTGAGAATGAGACCAGAAGTATGCCCAGTATGTGTGGTCTCTAATGCTGAAAACTGAGTGAATGAAATGGAAAACAATGTGAAAAAAACCTATAGCATCCTCAGAAAACAATTCTGCCCTGAAAGCAAAATGCCTGCGAGAGCTGTCATACATTATGCCAGATTTTCCAAATGTGTATGAATTACGGGTGGGCACTAAATTATATACAGGTTTTCTGCCTTCCAACAAATACTGCCTTCAGAAAGAACTCTTAAAACTTTCAGTTGTCAAGGCATGAGCAGCTTATAACACATCTTATTTGTGAAGGAGAAAAGAAAAGAGAGTGCAACATTTTCAGTCTCAAATGTGTCACAAAATACATATTTCTGCACCTTATTCCCAAACTTGATTGTGAGATGACCTATAAAAGTATCTAGGTAACTGATCTTAATTCAGTTATAACTATGCCTAATAGTAATTGTAGTACTTAATAATTATTCCAATAAATAACTAATAACATTTCCAAGCTTCCCTTTATATATGCCAGGAACAGGCTGCCCAGGGAGGTTGTGGAGTCTCCCTCTCTGGAGATACTCAGTACTTGCCTGGATGTGTTCCCATGTAATCTGATGTGGGTGATACTGCTCTAGCAGGGGGCTTGGACTACATGATCTTTCAAGGTCACTTCCAGCCCCTGAAATTTTGTGATTCTGTGATATATATTTATGAGAATATTAAAAATCCAGTAATAAATAGACATATTTTCACAACCTTTTTCTTTAGGACTCTATATTTGCCAACACAGAACAGGCAGAATAAGCCAAAATAAGACTGACAGCAGTATGTTACATTCAATTTCATTTATTTGCTAGAAAGTTTATTCTTCAGAAATGCTTTTATTCATTTAATGGGAGGAGTTCAAAATCTCATCTAAATTCTGACAGAACTACTTTCATTATCTCCAATTAATGCTTAAGATTTTTTCTTATGGTTTATTTCAATGGTACTGTCTTGAAAATAATTCATGTCTTTTCTTGACTTAATTCCCTTTTTCATACTTTAGTTCTTACTTGGGCAAAATTCTTACTAAAATCTGGAAAACTGTCTGAGAAAGAAAGGCAGAGTTACCTGCTAGGACTTGACCTCGATCACTGTAGATTATTGAACTGAAACGGGTTTCAGGTACAAGTTTTTCTTAGCTTATTACACTGCTGCCCAGTTATTTCAAAAGAAATAGGATCCTAACCTTAGTCTCTGATCTAATGGGTGTTTTATATAGTGTGATACATAAAACAAGAAGAGGAAAGCAATCTGCAGGGGGACAGAGGTCTGATTACATAGACTGGATTGCGGAAAGGGGAACTTCAGACTATATCATAATGGTCTGCTAAAAATACCTAGTTTCATTAATAGCATTCTTTACATAAAATGTAGGCCTGGAATCTCTCACTTATCCAGAAGTTTTAGTTCCGTTAAGATGCCTGCATTGGTCCCTTACAACAATATTGGTATACTCTAAAAATTTCATTACCTGTTATTCTGAGTTAATCACAAAATTCTTGTCTGGCTCTTCTAGATGTATTTTCCTACTCAACTTTCATGATTCATCATAAATTGCTTATGTGGATCATTTTTTAACATCTTTAAAAGGGTAATTATTGAAAGAGTCATGTAATGAAAAGTGAAATAAGTAATTGCACTTTAAATATTGTTAAAGAAAGAATACTTAGAAAAAATCATCTGAGGGAACCGTTTTAGACTGGTGCAACTAAAATGAAATTGCCGGTCTTGAAGTGGGAGAAAACCAGTGTATGTGAGGCTCAAACCATCTGTTGTTCATCACTCTAATCAGGCCTTTTCCTGTAAGTACTCCTAAATTGCAATATGAATTTTGAAGTCTGGGTATTGTATTTAAAATAAACAAGCAAAAAGCTATATTTCTACAGCAATCTTCAAATCTAAAAATCTTTGTACTTACAATGTGTCTTTGCAATTACCACAGTTGCAGAAACAAAACACTGACCTAGAAAGTAGTGTTCTCCTGTTTTGTAAATAAAACTTTGGTTTTGAATGAGAGCTACTGGCAGGTTCAGCGTTGATGAAAAAGATTTTGCAACTGAAATTATTTTATTGCTAATATGGAACTGATGGACTTACAGTCCATGAAGTTGTTCTTTATTGTGGATTTATTCCTTTGTACTGAAGAGTAAGAAGTGAAATCAGGCAGCGCATTTCAAATGCCACAAGAAATTACTAACTGTTATAGCTTAACACAGTTTTGTGATCTGTAAATTTATTATTGGCTTGGTGCAACTGTGACAGAATTAAACAATGTATACTGCAGAACTGCCTGGCTATATTGTACTTCTCAACAACAGTTTAAAATCTTACTGGAATGCATACAGCATCACTACAATACAATTAGGAGAGAACATTCTTTCTTAAACAACAGTCATCTTTTCAAAAGCAATAGATTCTCAGTTCTCATTCAGTCTGCTGCATTATTCATTTCATGTGCAACCTCACGCTGGACCATAAATTGTTACTTTATCTAATCAAAGGCGACTTAACTCCACAGAAGGTCAAAGGTTTAATTTTGTGAAGTATTATCTTACACTATGAGTTTAACGGAAAAATAGAAGAAGAAAAACAGCCAAGAAACTGGTAATAAATGAACCTTTATTGCCTGAGGCATTGGCCTAGTTAATAAACTTTCATTGAAGGTTTCTTTCAACTGTTATGGACAATGAGGTAAAAAAAATCTTAAATTACAGCCATGTGTGACTTTTAAAGCAAGCATTCTTTTTTATCTCAACCTCCCCAGCTTAGGAAAAAGACAAAGAGATTGTCTTCAATTTCTTAACCAAAAATGTATGCTTCTAAACAGATGAAAAACTGCAGATCAAGCCTTTTTAAAAGCAGAGGTCAGCTTTGAACAATATAAAAAAATACTTTTCCTTAAATGTTGAATCTTGATCCACAATATCTTCAAGCAAATAGCATATAATTCCAAAAACAAAAAGTGTGTGGGAAGAGAAAATGTATACACTAACAATATATTATCCTAACTGACTTTCTGGTTTACATTTGCATTTCTAGAACGCAATAATTGCTCTTGTTTAATAGAATGACACTTTCTGCAAACAGAAGTTCCTTTCTTCTTTTCATATACATTATCTCTTGTTCTCACAACACTGTTCTTGCTGTTACAAGAAATTAAAAGGCTGAACATAATGGCAGTTACTGGTAGTTATTGGTGTTTCACAATTTTTTCTTGATTTAACATTCTTAGATTTGACTAACTGCAACGTCTTTTATTGACATATTCCTTGAGCCCAGTTTAGAGTAGTGCGACTCAGTTTTTAAGCTATATAGTCAAAAACAATAAGAAAATCATCAGTACTTAATAAACCCCTAGTCTTTTGGTCTAATTTATAACTAGACAGACACAATTAATTAGTTGTAACACTGCTACAATTCAAAAATACTGAAAGGGCATGTTCATGCCTGTAACAGCAGCAATGTAGCCAAATACTTATAATCTTTCAACCAGGAGCAACTTTTGTCATTTTTTTTTTTAAAACCTAATCCACAGCTTGACACAGATCCCAGGGTACACAATTCTTTGATTGAAGTAATATCTAAACACTATTAAGGCAGCCTCATGGCCATGTGGAAGTACGTCTCCCTACAACTTCCAAGCTCAGCTCTGCAAACCAAATTGCCCAATTCTTTCCAATAGACTTTCCAATAGACTGCTGTAGTCCAAATGCCTAATCACGCATGTGAAAATTTAACTTATGCACATATAGAAATATTTTGAGGCACCAGAGCAAGTTCAGAATAAAAAAAGATTTTAGGTGTGGACCACAGTGCTGCAATTTTAGCTTTACAGCCTCCTGGAGAGATGGATGTGCCTGCAGAGGGACCCGTTCTCTGCACTGAGTTCACCATACTGAAATAACAGACCACTGGTATTTATTTACACAGTGTGGTATCAAAGCCTTTGTGGACTTTAGGGCTTTCCTCCCATAGTAACATTTTTGCCCAAAGAAAGAAAGATTAGATTCTCACCTTCAGTGCATAGGAATAGTCAGCTACAGACTTATTTCAGGCTCCTTCCTTCCCCAAGAAATGAAAACAGCATTATTTCTACTCATGTAAAGAGAAGGAAAGAAATGTGGGGCTTTAGCTGCACACAATTGCCTTTGCTAACTAAGATGAAATATTGTCATAGCTGTTCATTCTTGTATCTTCCGTAGACCTTTAAAATATAAACAACTATTTCAAGACACTTTAAGGGAAGTTTTCAAAGGACTACTCATTAACAGTATAAGAATGTATAAATACAAATAAGAGTATCTTTAAAGAACAATTTGGACTCTGTCATATTTACCTTTAAAGTAAATATTTTTCTCCAGTTCCCCAAGAAGGACACAGATACCTTTACATTACAACATATGCTGACAAATACTATTATAATTTTCTGTCTGCCTCTCTGCATTTGCAGGGTGCAAAGCAGGTTACACCAAGCATTATAATGACAGAAGTCAGTGTAAGGCTGTAAAAATTCTAAGAAATCCTATGGTTATTTCAAGGCATAAACACCATTGTTTTAACACAGATAGCTGAGTAAGAGAATTTTCACATTAAAAATTGCAGAGAATTCACCTGTAAGGGTTAGGAGAGTCTCCTTCTCCATCCCTCTATTCACTTGAAGTGTTATAACTTCAAGAGCTTCACTGTGGCTTGGGGGCTCTTTTTTTCTCGCTCGCTTTTTTTTTTTTTCTCTTTTCTTTTTTAAATTTCGTTAGATCCATTATGCATTACACTGTGCCAGAGGCAAGGCATGGAGCTAAATGTACTATTACAGCACAGTGATAGCAGAGTATTGTACTGTGATGATCAGAACTGTGATACTGTACAAAGTAGCTGTGATAATGACTTACAGGGAACAGTGTGTAGTCCTGTTTTCAGATGAAAGGGCAGTCAATTCTCATAGATGGTCCACTCACCTAGATGCTCTACTTCTTGCACCCTGAGTACTGACCACAGCACTAGACAAATCATGTTGTGATGGCCTCTTACATTTGAAAGAACTCGTATTTCTTCCCATTACAAACTGTGGTAGGACAGTGGGATGACGTGCACTTGCATCTTGTCCCAGCACTCAATCAATGAATACTAAATAATTACCCCAAATTGAGGGAGTTCTCTCAAGAATAGTAGTGTTACCACAAAGTAACATCACTGGTACTCAATAAGACTGTTAATGCTGTTACAGGAAAAAACATGTTATTTATAATGTATACATCATTATTGTATTTGGCTGTAATACAAAACCAAACATGCAGTAACCTTTCTACAGTTCCTACCCTATTGAGATAACTGCAGCCTATATTATGAAATCCTGCAGCCATATGTAAATTCAGATTTACATACATGACAATACATGCTCCCAAAAGGCATAATCTTTGAAGCTGACAGCTGAACAGTACCAGCGTCTACCTCAGTATGGGGATGCAAGCATAAGGGGATCCCAACACTGATTTGGCAGAAACTTAAATCTTCATCACATCATGTGTAAAAAAATAGCACTGTATATACATTCTTAATAATACTGCATCTCTCCAGTTATTGGTGTCCATCAATAGACAAAATACAATGACAACAGTTATTTCACAGATTCCCCATTTTGTAGGGAGACCTAGATTATAATCTGCAGCAGATAATGTAATTAATCTTTTCTTCAGATATTAATGAACAGGCTATCAAAAGATTAGGATTTGCACAAATCTCTATTACTGGAAATGACTTTCCTCTACCTTGTCAACATTCACACAGTTCAGATGGGATGTGTGTTTTATAATTTCTTATTTCTCGAGGTTATGACTTTCTTATCACTTTTAAATTCCAAATTCTAAATTTCTTTGGTATTTTATACACACTCCTTGACTCAACACTGTAACTTCTAGACTAAAATTTTGAGTGTGAATCATTTGAAAAAATGGAACAGGAGAATTGCTATTGCTTTATCTTAGAAATGAGAACATCACTCTAGTGATTTGATGTCAATTTTGAAATCACTTTGGAAGTCACTCAGATAGTTAATAAGATTACAAGTATAAAGTGTTGATGATAACCAACATTTGGCACTACACAGCCCAAAGAGCTTGGTGGCCATATCCCAAAGTGAAGAACATACTTCCTCTGGAATATTTGAAGTGGACTGCTAACATGTAGAACTCTAAACCCCTTCTGTTATGTGTAAAAAGGAGGAGCAATTCCTTACACTGAATTGCTGAGTTTCTGTAAAATTGAGTTCTTGATCACTATTTCAGACAGGTTAAAACACATGCTCAGTTTTGGAAAGGCAGGAACTACTTTTTAAAAGAACGCAGAATTACTGCTAGATTTCATTTTGTGATGAACTTAGAGACCGTAAAATTAAGGCATGTTTTCTGCCAGTTTCTGAGACATTTCTAGCATTCTCTTTGTTTGATCTGTTCTTTAATTGGATGTTTTAGTTCATGTACTGTATTTCTTTGCCAAGCTTGAAAAAGAGTAGTTCCTCCATCTATCAAAACAGATTTCCAATGGCAGTAACAGGCCACAGGAGAACTGTGTTTTATCTACATTGCATGCTAACCAATGGGTGGCACACAGTGAGTTGTCACATAATAAGGGCAGAGGAATCCACATGATTTTGTCCTTCCAGAAACAGTAATTTAATGAAGATGTCCTATAATCTGCAGAGACATTTATATATGCACAATGTAGTATTGTGATCAAACTTGGAAGAGTGTACATGCATTTGTATTTACATTTTTCTCTCTTCTGCTGACATTCTGCCCTTCTGAACTACAGAAAACACGTTTCAAAAGTGGCAATATGGTATTGTCTCAACTGACTATGTTTTTTAAGAAAAATATTTACAAGTTCTGTTTTTTTTTTTTTAATTCTCACATGTTTTGTAAGAAAGCTTACACAGCAGGAAAACTTCAGTGAAATTCAGTGAAATGTTCTGCGTTCATTGGAAACTGCTACCGTTCAAGCATAAGTGATTGATATTCCTCATATGAAAGAGGATGAAATACAAAATGAGTTACACAACAGCTTCAATGCATAGAAGAAAGATTGCCTCCTATGATGTTGATGATCCAGACATTTTGGATGGAGTCTACTTCCAATCTCCTAAATAAATGGTTTGTTGACATTTCTACACCAAACTAACAGAATGCCAGAATGCAAACAGATGACCAGCAGGTCAAGAGAGGTGTTTCTCTCCCTCTTCTCTCATGACATCCTACCATGGTATCCTACATCCATCTCTGAAATCTGCAGTGCATGAAAGCCATGGACCGGTTATAAAAGCTCTAGAGATGACCCAAGGGCTAAACACTTCTCTTATGAGGAAAGGCTGAGAGAGTTGGTGTTGTTCAGCCTGGAAAAGACAAGGCTCCAGGAAGACTTTATTGAAGCCACTCTATACTTAAAGGAGGCTTACTAGGAAAAATTGAGACTTTTTACCAAGGTTTGTAGTGACAGGACAAGGGGCAATGGCTTTAAACTGAAAAAGACTAGATTTAGATTGGATATAAGGAAGAAATCTTTTATAATGAGGATGGTGAGACCCTGGAACAGATTGCCCAGAGAATCTGTGGATGCCTCATCACAGTGGACAAGTGTTTAAGGCCAAGTCGAATGGGGCTTTCAGCAAACTGACCTAGTGAAAGATGTCCTTGCCCATGGCAGGGAGGATGGAATT
Source organism: Dryobates pubescens (assembly GCF_014839835.1). Lineage (NCBI taxonomy): Eukaryota > Metazoa > Chordata > Aves > Piciformes > Picidae > Dryobates > Dryobates pubescens. The sequence goes on along the minus strand of NC_071618.1, from coordinate 29,043,355 downwards.
GATGACCTTTAAGGACCTCTTCCAGCCCAAATAATTCTATGATTCTATTAAATATCAACTTTATGAACAGGAACAAATATTTTTGCATTCAAGTATAGCACCATCTCACCTCAATTATTGCACCCTTTTAACCACCATTTTTATTTCAAGCTACCATGTAAACATACCAAAAAATTACACTTTAGCCCAATTCTAAGCTCCTACACTCACTCCCCAAAGCAGTCCTTCGCTAGCATAGTGTTCCACACAAGCGTGAACAGAACAAAAAATTTGCAGAATGCTACTAAACACCTCACCATGTACTCTACTTTCTTTACCTCATCCTGCGTTCATAGAAAAGACCCAGATATAAAATTATGGAAGATGGTTTTTCTAGCAGTAGGATCTGGCTTTTTGACAAATTCTATAAACAGTTACTTTGGCAGCTTTAGAGATGCCCCTAGGTCAGTCACTTGGTTAGACAGCTGATGGCCTGTCTGATTCTCCTGTCTGCCATTTTCTTATGATTTATCTCCAGTTAGTCGTAAATTGAATCAAAAAAGATCATTACTCCACACCTACAAGACCTCTGTTTAACCGCATGTGCCACACATCCCTCCCACAGCAATCCTTAGTTTGCAGCAAGAAGAATCTTGAAAGAGATGTTGAAAGAAAATATCTGAATAAAATCGGAATGCTTTTGAAGTAGTTAACCCTTTAATTTAAAAATTGCTCTAACAAAAGAATAGAAGAAATTAGCTGCTTTTGAATTTTAATTCTTATATTACCAGAAAGTATCAGATATGTCACCCACATTTTAATTTTATTCCCCTCTACCTATTAGATGGAGATAATACTTCCATACCTTACAGAAGGATTTTTAATATAAATCACCCAAGTGTTGTACAAAGCTATAAAAATGAAAAGAAAGTGCCAAGCATGTATTAATATTGTTATAAGCCCTAATTCTATCTCTATAAAGAGATAACTTGCCTAAGAAGTGAAGGCAGCAGTTCAGTGTAATGCGCACATGGGCAAAAATCCACAAAAGAACTATCAAAGTGAAACACTGCTTTCAAATTTAGCATGTACCTTAAATGATCACAAAAAACTTTTCAGTTCAAAAGGCATTGATGGAGGAATTGTGGACAAATACTTAGTATTTTTCTTAGTTTAGCTGGAGTGTTTTTCTTAAAACCATCAAATTACCAAGTAAAAGATTTTTTGATCAATTCAAAATTCAAGTTAGATCAGTTGTGAACGTAAGGAAAAACTTTTTCACTGTGAGAGTGACAGAACACTGAAACAGGCTGCCCAGAAAGGTTGTGGAGTTTCCTTCTCTGGAGACATTCAAAACCCACCTTGACTTGCTCCTGTGTGACCCACTCTAGGTGATCCTGCTCTGGCAGGGAGGTTGGACTAGATGATCTTTCAGGGTGCCGTCCAGCCCCTAACATTCTGTGACTCTGTGTCTTTCTTAAAACCATCAAATTACCAGATAAAAGATTTTTTTTTATCAATTACAAATTCAAGTTAGGACATGATCAATTCAAATTCTGATGCAGGGAGAAAATAGGACCAATGGTTGGGCAATTTTCAAAATAAAAGATCACAACACTTCTCAATTTGTGATTATTCGTCCAAGAATCTGAACTCTGTGAAAGCTACTCAGGCCTTCATTAAAATAAAATAAAGTTTTAAAAATCTCCATCCCTCTGTTACTACCTGAGCTAGTTAAATGTGAAATGTACTCCTAAACCACTGACAACCACAAGAGGGAATATAATGATTTTACCTTATGTTTGTAAAATGTGAGTACTTAATTTTTTGTTGACTGTAAAGGAAGTTGTATTCTGAAAAACAGGATATTAAGGATTAGAAAATATACTTCAAATCTAATTGTACCATAAAGCCATCAGATATTTTACAAAATGTCCTGAAAATAAAGAGGAACAGTATGATTATCTAATAATCTTTCCACCCTTTACAGACAGGAAAAAACAGGTGTGTATTTGAGAACTACTAAAACAGGTTACCTGTTCAAGGATACAGTAGGAAAAGACATCATTCTTTATCTCTGTATTAATTTTGAGTTAAGAACATATTTTCTAAAAGCACATTCTCAACTTTGTTTCTAATCCAAAATGAAGTATGCACAGGGGAAAAAAGAGGGGGGGAAAAAATCAATGTTTGTTCAAAACAGAGAAGTATTAACGTTGGAGAAAATGCTCATGTAAAGTTCTGTCTAGCATAAGTTAATTCATTAAAGCCTTATGTGAACAACAGCCTCTTCAGCTGTTGATGTATTTTTCCAGATTGATTCAGCAACTCAGTCCTGGCACAGACTTTTTCCTCTAAAATAACTTTATGGATAGAATCCAAGAACTATAGAAACTATCTAATTAAGTTTAAGTGAAAACTATGTATTTCTATTTGTTAAAGTCAAGTACTGCAGGCCACATGGTAACACTCCAAAGAATATTTTCTTTGAAATACTGCTGCTGATTTGAAATATGCAGGTATCTTTCTGGTTTTTGAGTTTCATTGGTAGCCAAACAGACTTCAGAGCAAGCTCAGCACTGCCTTAAAACATATTTACTTTTTTTTTTTTAACATAGAATTATTTCTATTCCAAATTGTTAAAATATGGCAACAGAAAGTAATTAAAAAGTCAATGTATTGGTTCTAGTTTCCGGAGTATCATCCATGTATCATCTAGTATCATCTATATAATTTGGAACCCAGAACAAGTAAGTATCATTAAACAGCACATGCCATTCTCAGCAGCCCTAGAGAAGAAAGAAATTAGTATTAATTTTGCAGGTCATGGTTAGCAAATACAGGCCATTCTGCCTGGGGTAAGTGAGAGGGGAAGCCATGAAATACAGCTCCAGTACTCCAATTCCTAAAACATGAAACATTTTGTTTGCACCTAATGTGACAAACATAACATCTGTGAATTTTCTTGGGGTTTGTTTATTTTAATATTATACTATGTACCTATAATGTGATTTTTAAAATACCTTCATATGTATCTTGTAGTTTTAGTATATCCTATCCTACTTTTACACTTCTGTACTTACTGCACTCCTACTTTATGCAGTTGGAAGCAGAATTGTCTGTACTTTTGTTGTTGTTATTTGCACCTTCAGTCCTACTATGTATTCTTTATCAAATAAGATGAATATCTGGGGGGCAGAAAATTAAATGCCCACAACATACTTTGGTGAGATCAGTGTATTTTTAGTAATATCCTAACTTTATTTTCAGCAACATTGTAGCTTTAAAGCTGTTTTGACAATGTTCAAAATTCATACTGAATTATATGGGAAAAGGGGGAAAAAAAAGAAAAAAGGAAGAAAAGAAAATTCTACCAGATAAACTAATTCTGGTAATAAATATTTATCCTATCTATTTATGTTCACTTGCATGGTGCAGTCCTTCACAGCTCTAAAACCAGTGCTGCAGAGAGATTTGAATTTGTAGTTTAAAAGCTGCTGACATTAGGCATTAGACCGTAAGTGGGTCAGAATAAACACTTAACATTCAAATTTAAATATAATATTGTGTAAAACAAGAAGATCTATAGAGTCATAATGTCTGAATATATTAGGTATGATGATAATACCTGTATTGATTTCAGTCTGTTAAAATAATGAAACTGGATTACACAAATCAATTCTTGGAATACAACACAAAAGCATGCATTATTTCCTTTGCACTTCCAAAAAAGGCTTTTTGAGTGAGATTGACTTTAACTATTTCAGACTGGAAACAAAAACAAGTGCTAATTTTCTCAACCTCATCTGAAAAAAAAATGCTTATAGTAGTTTTTTCTGTTATCTTACAAGCTTAACAGTCTTTTAAACCATTTTACAAACAGCTTTCTCCATATCATCAATTATTTAAGACTCTCGCTCTTACATCATTACATCTGCAAGGAGAGGAGGTGTTTCAATAGAAGGATCTACCATTAATGACAGGGAGAAGTCCCCTTCCTTTTGTGGAGGGAAATCACACACAAAACACTGTAAAACATTCAAGAATGCACAGATTCAGGTAATGTCTTCACAGTTCTATGTAATTAAATATGAAATTTCATAACTTTGGGAAGCCTAACAAAATATAAGGTGTTGACTTTTCAGGCTGTCAGATATAGTGTTTTTATTTTCAGACAGAGAAAATGTTCTCTGTATATTTTGAATTATTCCTATTCCAGATGGGAGTCAGATTGTAGTCTTGAAACTACATTGCTCTAAAGCCATTTAAAAGATTACATTTGCCCAGTATCACCTCTAGAGTCACTAAAGCAGACAAAAGACACAGCATTTTTGAGAACGTATGATACAAAATGAGTGGTGATCCAGAACACAGAATGTAATCAAATCTGCAAAGCACAAAGCACATATGTACTCAAACCTGAAGCATGAAGCAAAGAGGAATTTGCATTGTGAATACAATAAAAACTGTACATCAGGTTTTTGAAAGCAGAAGACAACAGTCTGAGCTAAGGGCTATAGGCATCACACCCTAACTGGGTGTTCAGAGTACTACAGAATTCCGTCCTGGAGTAGCAAGTTAAAGATCTGCAATGGAGATTCGCACTCCACTGTTGTTACCAGGAGGTAATTACACAACAATATTTCTAATGATGGAGTCCCAAAGCAATGCTTCTCCTCTTCCCAGTGGAAAATATCTTTTGAAGCAAAGAGTGGCTGTGGGATTCAAGAGGAGGGAAAACACATACCATAAAATATAATTAAAAATTGTGGAGGCTGCCTATGACAAGAATAACCATAAAAAACAGATACAAACCAGCTGGCTGTTAACAACTCCTGAGTTATAAAAATCTTAAACCTGCTGTAAAGCACTCAGTTCGATTTACATAACCACAGAGCTGACATTCCTTTTAGGCTCCTCTGCTGGGGATTATTTTGACATGTTTTAAGGCAGCATAAAAAGCAACTGTGAAAGGAAGACATGTATCATCTTACATAAAAATTCATTCTTGCCTTAAGATTGGACTTACACACTTTAATCCCAGCATCTTGACTGAAACTAGAAAATATCTTCAATGGCTACTGGTGATTCAATTTTATAACATTATCCCTTTGGTGCTCATATTTTTGATAAAGTTGATAGTGTGTGTGTGTGTGTGTACACAGACAAACAGAAAAAAATCTATACGCTCACCAAAGCTTAAGTTTCGGTATTACTGCACAAAATACCAGCTCTACTAGAACCCACTGCAGAGTGCAGCGTATCTAGTCTTAGATGGATTACACTGCTTAAGATTGTGATCGGCCTTTGCTAAACAAGAAAAGCGTTTCTTAGGAATGCAATGATGCAGACAGCGTTTTACACGACTAACACAGCTTGCTGTAGGGAATTAAAATAAACAAAATAAAATAAAATCAATCTTACATTGAGTGAAGTTTTGATGTATAAGCGCTGGCAGCTTACATTGCCCAGAGCACACAATGAGTTTTGCCATTTGATAATTTGCTTGATTCACTGTGCTGCCTCATGCAGGGCATTTTATGCCTGATTTATGTTTAATCGAGTCACCTGCTTAATGTTAAGGAGGGTCACAGTTAGATAGAAGGGTTACGACCATATAGGGCTTTCAACATCTCCCAGTTTGACATAAGAAATGGGTGTAAGTGTTAGAGGTCAACCTTCTTCTTTTATTTTTATTTAATGTTCTCTATGGAATATTGCATAAAACATTAATATACCACAAAAAACAATTTGATTCCCTTCTGAAACAGGCTGGGCAAATATGGATTAAAAGACTCAAAGCACTGGGGGGGAAAAGTATTATGTGTCTAAGACGTGATCATCTATATATGTTTGGTTTTTTCTAAGGATTATAAGGTACATCCTTGTTAACACAAAAACTAAAATAAGTGTTCCCGTTAACAAATATGCAACCAAATTTAGTCTGGTGTCAGTGGAAAAAATGAAGATTATAAAAAACAAAACAAGAAACATTTAATGCAACTGAAGTGTCCAGATCTACGATTCAGAGTGAACGTTCATCCTTTTACACATATATAAACGGACACTAGGATTACCAGAATTTTTTTTCTTATATGAAAATTATATTAAAAACTACATCTATATTTAATAATAAAACCAGATGTGGACAACTACTACAGATTGGAGAGCTCAGGCACCTCTTATCTTTCTGATGCTTCAACATGGCGAATATTATTGCAGGACATTATGCATTTTGAGATTTAAGTTCTATACATCACTTAAAAAAGAAAAAAAAAAAAAAAGAGATTGTGCCAAGTAACATATTTAAAGATGGACTTTTAAGGAGGAACTTTTATACTTTATCAAGGGAAGACTGAGTTCAGCACTGACCAGTCTGGATAGCTGCATTTCGAAGTTCACTTAACACTGATTCAGATTTTAAAAATAAAGTCTTTGGGGTTTTTACTGTTTGGGAAATACTGTGTATTTTTTAGAGAGAGTACTGTGAAATTAGTTGCATTGTTGCAAATCAAAGTTCTAAAAGATTCTGGCACTGTAAGCTTTAGCAAATTACAGGGAGCAGGGTGACAGAAGTAACCCTACTTCTGAAAATTCTGGTAAGATTAATATTAGTTCACTGAAACATTCTAAATAAGCAAAACACCTATACTAATTAGCCTTGTTTACAGCACCAGAGGATTGTTCTTATGCTAAAACTAAAACTGGCTATCCTACTGGAATTTAAATCAAGAAATACCATGCCACTATCTCAGAAAAAGATGTATCAGTCTTTTAAGTGCACTAGAACATGTACATGTAGAATAGAATAGAATAGAATAGAATAGAATAGAATAGAATAGAATAGAATAGAATAGACCAGGTTGGAAGAGACCTTCGAGATCATCGTGTCCAGCCTATCATCCAACACCACCTAATCAACTGAAAAATGCAACCAAGCACCCCATCAAGTCTTCTCCTAAACACCTCCAATGATGATGACTGTACCACCTCCCCAGGCAGCCCATTCCAATGGCAATCACTCTCTCTATGAAGAACTTCCTCCTAACATCCAGCCTAAACCTCCCAAGGTGCAGCTTGAGATTGTGTCCTCTTGTTCTGTTGCTGGTTGCCTGGGAGAAGAGACCAACCTCTGCCTGTCTACAACCTCCCCTCAGGTAGTTGTAGAGAGCAATAAGGTCTCTCCTGAGCCTCTTCTCCAGGCTAAGCAACCCCAGCTCCCTCAGCCTCTCCTCATAGGGCTTGTGCTCCAAACCCCTCACCAGCTTTGTTGCCCTTCTCTGGACACGTTCCAGCAAGTCAACATCTTTCCTAAAGTGAGGAGCCCAGAACTGGACACAGTACTCAAGGTGTGGCCTAACCAGTGTGGTGTACAGGGGTAGATGTTATGATTTGAAACCAGTGACCAGAACCCAACAACTGACACAATTCACAGTGAATGCAGGATATCAGAAATCTCAACCCATGACTAAGATGCGATTTGACTGCCTGCTACACTGCCTGTGTGCAATATACAACATTTTGTGCAAATTACAAAATACACGTTTTCTTATTTATTTTTATTCCTATACACAGAATTTACTTCAAATACTTTGAAACTTATCAATCATTTCCACAGATTCATCTAACAGACAATGCATAGACACAGTTTTGCATCCACACTTGTAAATAATTTACCTACACTGACAGCTTCACCCATCTAATTTGACATTAACCTTCTAAAATTTAAGCATTCAGTTCAAACTTAATCTAGGTTGCTTACAGTCAATGAAGAGACATGGGCATTTCCAGAGGGTGATTCATGTGGCACACCTTACACTGAGATGTATCACTCTCCAGAGATGTCTGCTGCTTTCCACTGGCTATGAAAGGAGATGACTTAGTAAGATTTCAACAGCTACATTTCAGATATATTAGCAGATGAATCTCCCTCAGTAGCTAACTTAGATGGCTAAAGCTAGAGAAAATTAGTTTCTTTCTTCAGATAGCGAAAACACAGTGAAAATATTTATCTGTATGCTTGCCATTTATTAGGAAATGTAATAGATCGGCTGCTTTGGAATTCCATTTCTAAGTATATATTTCACTTAAATTCATTTTATCCTCCTAAAAACCTACTACAAAATTATCTCAACATCTTTTATACCTACTCAGTTTCAAAATTCAACTTTATAGAAGTTTAAAACATTTCATACATTAAAATCTCAGCAAAATAAAGTAGGCCTCAAAGTGCTACATGCTTTGTATCATTCTTTAAGGAAGAAAACAATTTCTATTAACCATTTGTATCTGCATTAAACACAGGCATATCTGCAGGGAGACTGGACTAGATGATCCCCAGAGGTCCCTTCCAACCCCTACCATTCTATGATTCTATAACTATTTCTTTCCTTTCTTTCAAGGATTCTTTTTCTACACTATTTTAAAAATGGATCCTGATAGACATGACAGAATACTACTGGTTTCCTTACTTTCTATCAGTTTCTGTCAAATATTTTGCCAATTATTTTTCCCTCCTTCCACTTAAAAATCAAATTAGGGAGACAAACTGACTTTGCAATATAAACATTCATCTTCTAATAGAAACCTAAATTTAATGTCAGAGTAGGTATTGCTAAAGAATGCAAAATATCTACTTGTTTGAGTCCTTCCCAGGTGGATTACTAATAAAATCTGGTCTACATCAGGAGTAAAAGGATTATCATTGGGAATTATATTGAATACAACATTCAGTGGTTGGTTCCAAAAATTATTGCCAAATCTTGAATTAGAAGCAGAAGTCAGCAGCAGAGTAGGACATCAGCAAGTGTCTTTCATATAAAACAGAATCCACCGTATCACTATTTGTGCTTTTTATTGCTGCACAGAAAAACTTGAAAATATGAGTTCACCAGAGCATACAGAGAATCTCAAACACACTCAGAAAGATGTAGTTCTGTTCACTTGAGTAACCCTAAAGGGATGATACTCAGCAATGATTATGGACCTATTTACTTCATTTAGCAGAGCATGGTACTGAGATACCTGAATTAGCATGTTTGCATGGTACATGCACCACACAGAGGTACTAACTCAGAAATGGAAGCTCTTTTGTCATGGTGTAATAGTGATGCACCCAGGCAAACAGAGAAAGATCTCTTTCATATTCTAAACATGCTTTTTAATTCCATCTGACTGAAAGCAATGGAAGACCAAGGAGGGAGAAGTATATGAAACGACTTCCACCTCTGAAAAGGACTTATGAAAATCTAACAGCTTTATGGTTTTCAGGACAGACTGAAACCGTTTTAATATCTATGCCCAGAAAGCCGTCTTCAGTAGCACTCTAAATAAAGTACTCTTATATAGTATATTGCATATGAAAAAACCTGATGGTAACAACCCAACATGAGACACTGGAATCCTGAAAGTCTCATCATCAAAGACATGCCTGTTGTGCATGCTTGTGGGAATTACGGCATCACAGCTCTATCAACGCTATGGGAAATCTGTATAAGAAAAGATAAATTAATCAAAAATATGGCAAGCTTTTCATTTTAATGACAATTTTAAAAGAAGTGTGAAACCTCTTTTTACATTGTATTTAATGTGGTATGTCCCTTTTCAATTGCAACTAATTTATCTACCAGTGGTTAGTTTTTCACTTTTTCTTTAAAAGATTACCTAATGGCATTTCTCCAGGATTTACTAGATGAGCCAGGGTGGTGAAATAAAGGATTCATGACTGGTCAACATACTAAGAATAAAGAAAATAATAAATCTGTTTAGCTTGAAGTAACAGCATTGAGGTGTCTACAATGAAACTAATAATCTTTTCACAATGATTACTTAATGTGCTTTAATTTTTGGTCGAACCCTAAGATGTCAGGCAATTGGACAAGATAATCGTCGTAGGTCCCTTCCAACTGAACTATTACTCTAGTCTAGTCTAGTCTAGTCTATTCATCTTATGCACATTATAGACTTAAAAGCAAAACCAGTAAATTCAATTTAACTGGACGTCTTTGCTTTAATTTGGTTGGCTTTATGCCTGACAAAAACACAACAGTATAAAGTAGAAATGAACTTGGAAAGAATTCAGAGGAATCTCAAAATCCCTCAGTTTTGAAAGATGGGAGGAAGAGGTGTGTATTCTATTGAAGAGACATCAATGGACAAAATTTAGCAGCTTAATAAAAACTTTAAAGAAATTAGAAAGCATCATGCCACATGCCATTACATTAATACCCTTTTCTCCCTCTCCAGCCTTAAAAATTGTTGATTTCAATATAATCAATGTCAAAATCTTTCACTTCTTTTGAAAAATATGTTGAGTTCTAGAACACAGTATACTACGTAAGATAGTGACTTTTGAATACAGAGATAAAGTCAGGGCAGCAGAAACCATATCGAAATAACAAATTAAAAATGAAACAATTATATATTAAATTCTGGTAGAAAGTATCACTTTTAAGTAACCATAGGAACAACACTGTACAAAATGTGAGACTGAGCAAAGCAATGCATGAGATGTTAGCATTTAGTGACTGAAGAAGAAATGAGGAACCTTCTACTGGGAGCAGGCTGCATATGTATCTCTGTTAAGTGCATAAATCCAATTAAATCATTAATCGTTCTAAAAGAAGGAATAAAGCAGATTCCAATAGAATTCCAAAAGATAATGTTATCTCAAAGTATAACCTTTCATAACCAAACATGTCTGAATTATGCAGCAAAACAAACAAACTTTTGTGTGTGTGTGTGTGTGTGCATGTGTGTGTGCAAAGAAAAAAGGATTTTCCAATGGCAGACCAAATACAGTTTCTGTGGTTACATGGAATTAAAACAGTCTATGACATGAGACAGAAATTAAGTCACATCCATTTGGAATCATAAGGCAAAGTGTAAGGTGCTGCACCTAGGTCAGGGCAATTCTCATCATCTAAACAGGCTGAGGGATGATGAAATTGGGAGCACCTCTGAAGAAAAGGACTTTGGGGTGCCAGTGGATGAGAAGCTGGACATGAGCCAACAGTATGTGCTTGTAGCCCAAAAGGACAATCACCTAAGAGGGAGAACTATTTGAATCACATCATAGGCTGCATCAAAAGAAGTGTGGTCAGAAGATAGAAACTCTGCTCTGGTAAGAACTCACCTGGAGTCCTGCATCCAGGTCTGGAGCCCTCAAAACAGGATGGACATGACCTGATGGAGCAGGTCCAGAGAAGGGCCATGAATATTATCAGGGGGCTGAAACACTTTGCCTGTGAGATCAGACTGAGGCAGCTGGGGTTGTTCAGCCTGGAGAAGGCTTCAGGGAGACCTAATAACAGCCTTTCAGTATCTGAAGGAGACCTACAAGAAGGCTGGAAGGGGACTGTTTACAAAGGCCTATGCTGACAAGATGAGGGGCAATGGTTTGAAACTACAGGAGATTTAGATCAGATTTCAGAAACAAGGTCTTTACCATGAGGGTGGTGGAACACTGGAACAGGTTGCTCAGTGAGGTAATTGAGGCCCCAGCCCTGGAGACATGCAAGGTCAGGCTCAACAAAACTCTGAGTAACCTGTTGTAGTGGAGGATGTCTGGCTCATCGCAGGGGAGGTTGGGCTAGATGACCTTTGGAGCTCCCTTCCAATCCAAACAGTTCTATGAGCACAAATGGTTTTCCTATGCTCTACTTTAATCTGGGATGCCTACTAAATCTAATAATTTAACTGATTATTTAATAAAAACTACAGTCTAAAAAATAAATAAAAGTTCTTTAAAAGTACATCATTATTTCTAATTCAAAATTCTGCTACTCTTTTGAACTTCTGAAGCACCAGTCCACCAGTCAAAGAAAGTTCTGTGAAACAAGCAAATTAAATATTTGGAATTACTGTTATAGGAAAACATCCCAGGGAAAATCTTGATAGGATTTATTGTTATTCTTCATTTATGGTTACCTCTTCCAGAAATATTTCTTTCCAGTGTTAAAGATTTAATGAAATAAATTTGCATATTAAACAAAGATGAAGTAGTCTGAGAAAGGAATAGGAAGAAGGAAGATAAATTAAAACAATCCTACCACAGTTCTGTGAGTTTAAGAAGCAGAGTTTGTATAGTCCAAAATTCATTCTAGGGCTAAATCTGTGTAATCTGAAACCAGTGACATCTCCAGTACTCATTAAAGAAAATATCTCAAAGCAGAATGGATAAAAAATTACATATTCTATTCCTTCTATAAGTTTTTAGAAGAGAGTTGGAAAAAAGTTGCAAACAAAGATGAGATCCCAGAATACCCATAGGAAACACTAAAACACTTGCTCACACAGAGTAAGAGAGAGTATTTCTCAGAGCATGTGACTTGGAACTCACTTGTATTTTGATATGATACAGTGTCTCAATACCAAGCTTAATATTCTGATTGATATCAGCATAGATAAATGGCAAACAAAACAGCACCAAAACACAACTATAACATACTCTACTGACACTACAAAGACAGCAAATAACATTGAATCTTTTTCTTGAGAAAATTAGGCAGACAGAAGCCTGATGAAAAATAAATTGTGTGAATCCATAACTTAGAGAGTCAGATAGGAACAGATACAAGGCATGCACATATAACTGCTAATCTCATGATAACCTTAAATTTTCTACAAAGGAAAAAATAAGAGAGTCATGTAAACAATTAATTTCCAAGCACAAAATCAGCTTACAATTCCTTCAATCTCCAAGTGGATGTGGATATAGTAATTACTCTGTTTTTGGATCAAGTACTTTGATTTGCTCATAGGGAAAACTAAGAAAAAATTGTACATGTAGAAAAATGTAGAGGGTTTTTTTGTTCTTCATCATCATAAGTTTACTTTGAGGCCTTCAGAACGTGAGTAAAATGGAGGAAAGTTAAATGTGGATCATAAAGATGTTCCAAAGATTAAAAGCTTTGTCCAGGATCTAAGAAAGAAAGAAATTGAAGATTCAGAAAAGAAAAAAAAAATACTGCCAAGAGATTTTAATGAAAAAAAAGGCATCATCTGTAACACTCACTGGACAAATGGTATCCACTATTGAGCAGAAGGTAGAGAAAGCAAGTTGCTTATATTTAAACCAGTATTTCCATATAGGCATTTTTAAATTGCTTTCAGTTCTTACTAGTTACTAACTTGATTCAGCAGACATGAGTAAGCGCTTGTGTTCCAAAAGCTTGTACACTTTTGGCACTTGGACTAACAAAGGATAAAATTTTCATTAAAACTCTGCCTCTAGTTTCTTTAGACAAAAATCATACCACAAACTCAAGAGAAATATTTGTGCTAGTAGCAATTTTATAGTATAGCTAGAAATTATGGTTTATAATCAGCTAAGGACAATGCAAGAAACAAAATTGGCTAGAAACCTCAGAGAAGATATGGAAGATTTATATATATATATGTATGTATATATTCTTTCTTTTAGATTGAGAAAGACTGTAACAAGAAAAAGAGTTTAGACCTGAAAATTGTAAGCTGCAGAATGCAAGCCTGCCATCCAAGCCAAAGAACAGCTCTCAAATATTTTATTTATTGTTAGAGATGCCACCACAAAAATCACGTTTCTTACAGGAATGGAAGCTTAAATAGTATCATCTCTTGCCCAGACCTTCCTGGGCTGTAAGTATTTGATGTTTTCTTCATGTACCTTAAGAGTTATCTACTATGATAATACTTGCTTATTTTGGTTCTACTATACATGCCATCTCCTCATAACAGTCTGTCCATATTAAATTTCATACCAGGGGATTACAGAAATCAGTTTAAAGAGAAATCTAATTATATTACATTTTCTATAAAAATCTGCTTACAGCTGTATTCTAAAAAAAACCAAACTAAATAGTATTTCATAATGAGTTATTCCATAGTCCATACATTCCAAAATTAAAATATCACAAAAGCAAAAGTGCTATTATCTTTTTGCTCTTTACCTCTAGGAGTACGTTGTCCTCAATGTGTTCAGCATCAACATGTGTAAGACTTTAAAGGCCAAATATAATTTGAGCTTTCAATACAGGAAAAAAATTACTTTAAAAATTATTTTCTCACACAGTAATTGAGTGCACTTAAATGAAATACTTATCTACTAGACACTTTTTAAAACAAATGTACTGATGCACAAGAAATCACCTTTCTCTTCTCAAATACTCACACCGACAGGATTGATGAAAACTATTTTGGGTTTTTTGGCGGTTTTCTTTCTTTTTGTTGGTAGTCTGGTACTTGCAAAGAGAATGTACTGCTGTAAGTTACCTGGTTATTAAACCACCCAAGTATCATAGTCATTTTATTCCCATAAGGGAACAGGGAAAATCTGTCATTATTTGTACTGTGTTAAACAGCTTTTCTCACCAGCATTCCAAGCTTAAGTGACATTAGAGAACCACTATTCTAATACAGCAATTATATTTAGGTCTCTGTACATTATATTGATGATAACAATAGTAACAATAGTAACAACAATAACAATAACAATAACAACAACAATAATAATAATAATAATAATAAACACCCAGGTTGGAATGCATCATAGCATATGAATTAAGGAGTTAGCTCACTGTTAAAAGAAAAAGTGACATCTTCAAGTAGTGATGGTTTTAAGATCCTAACTTTGATTTCCATTGATCAAAGTAGCTCCAGTAGCCTAGTATAATCATAATGATATGACCATAAATGGAGATTACTGGAATATGGAGATGACCTTGCTTTATGTTTTGAATTCTCTATTTCCACTACAAACGCCAGAAACATTCTTATAAAGAGTAGCCTGAAGAAATCAATGCTATTCTAGTAACTTTCCTCTCAAAAAGAGCAACAGGATTGTTCAAGCCATAGGTGTAGTCTTAGTGCCTGTGATATCAGACAGCATAATGAATATAGAGAAAAAGAAATTTAATAGATGCATCTGCCCATTTAAAACACTCCCTGCAACTTGTTCTAAATCTCAGCCACTACTAATGTCATGGTGACACTGACAAAATCTTACTTTTCAGTAAGGCTTGTCAGAACACTGTCTATCTGCCATTGCTATGGATTTTGATGAGTTAAAATGACTCTGACATCATTAATTTTGTGTTGACTGGGTGCAGTTTTCTGTTCTTCAGCTTACTCAGTCCTAGCATGCTATTATTTTCATAGTCAGAAACTAATACGTCATTAATTGATGAACTCATCAAAGCATAGCAATAATAGTAACATTCTCCTCAATCTAAGTTTTTTATTCTTACTTGTCCACAGTAGTCATGTCTCTTAATACTAGTAACAGTAACAGTTTGTTCTTTGATGACAGCTTGAACACACTTTCTCACTGCAATTAAGATGGGATTGAAAGGAGATGATCTAAGAGTTGTAGAACATTCATAACTGGAAGACATTTTAGAAAGACAAAATAAAGGCTCCTGTATATGTATTGTTGGAAGAGGACAATCCATGCAAGCAGTGCCACAAATACTCTAACAATGTGGCTTTGTTATGTTCTCAATAGTCACATATTAATAGACAGTAACAAAGAGATGAACTTGTACCATAGCAAGTTGGTTATACTACTTCTTCAAGAACTCTCTCCTTCCTCCCTCTTTCTCTCCTTCATGAAACCACAATTTTTTAAGCCCCCTTCTGATCCCTACCCATCCCACTTTGACTTTCCAATTGCTGCCTCATGCACACAGCAACTAACCAACATAGCTACCTATTTCTGCATCTTGAAGGGAAAAAAAAATAAAGAAGTTTTCTCACTTGAAGAAAGTAAAATGAAGTTTTTCTACTTAGCCATATGAATGCATGGAACTCAGACCAACACCTTCAGCTGTCATACACCACAAGCTCTTGGAGACAACTCCATGTGCAGTACCTGACAGATCATTTTATATTTTCAATAAATTTGCAATATGTTTTATATTTATATTTGTAACAGCACATCTTTCTACATGCTTAATTTCTCATCACAATATAGGTCTGACACAAATACTCTCTGATTTCCACATCAGAAGAAACTGCAACTTGCAGGTGACCATGAATCAAGTTTGAACCACAATCTAGTCTTGGAATCCTGAACTCACGAATTGAACCTGAACAACATTACTCACCACCAAAAAACTTCTCCCAGTTAAGCCTACTTTATGATAACTTTAATATACTGCATAGTACAACATTAGTAACAACAACGATGCAGTGCACTGTGAACAACTGATAGTGTGCTCATTATAATTCTGATAGTATGCTATCATGTCTCAGCAGGCTATGTTATGAGCTGTAAGTCCTTATAGCAACTGGTTCCCCTTGGAAAAGCAAGTTGACTTTGTGCTCAACAAGCTTGTTTCCTTAAAGGTTAGATATGATGTGATCATTAGATGATCGACTTTCCCAAGCTGTTATACATAGAATACATAGAATAAAGCAGGTTGGAAGAGACCTTCAAGATCATCGCATCCAACCCATCAACCAATCCAACACCATCTAAACAACTAACCCATGGCACCAAGCACCCCATCAAGTCTTCTGAAAACTTCCAATGACGACAACTCCACCACCTCCCCAGGCAGCCCATTCCAATGGGCAATCACTCTCACTATCAAGAGCAAGTAACTTAAAGTAAGTAGTAATAAATGCTAATTAATATGGTATATTGCTCATTCTTTTTTTTATTTAGCTGCAGACTTCTAAAGCTACCTAGATATTTTAATACTCACTTGTAGATGTTTCCTTAACTAAATTTTTATCTGCATCCTATATGTGTATAGCAAAAATACATAGCCTACTTGATACTTTTTCTGGAAATTCCCCTCATATTAAAGTCCTTGCATGAAAGTTAAAAAACTCCACAGCACTCCTAACCAGGAAACAATCATATTTTAAAGACATTTGAAACTGCCTCCCCATACCTCAAAAAAAAACCCCAAAACCAAACCCAAAACCAAAAAATATTACTATGCAGTTTCTTCATGTACTTTACAGATTTTCCAAATACATAATAATGAAATCATGGACCATAACTTTGTAATTTATAAATCTGAAGTTATTTTTTTATTGAATACAATATGTAGCACTGGTAGCACATCAAATACAAAATGAAGGGAAGAAAATAATTCACCCTTCACTAATCATGTCATTCAAAGACATAAGCAGTATAATTCTACAGGACAGGAGATAGGCACTTTAACAGCCTTCAAGAACTTCATGTCATCATAGTGTCCCAGAACCATAGTCAGCAACGTGATGAAACTGAACTTTGTACTCTAACAAGTACCATTTCACTGTATTTCTATAGCAATCAACATCATTCAGAGACCAAAATGTTTGTTAGACTGAGATACAAATTCAGCAGCTCAGGTTCATTTCTAATGGCAGTGTTAAATAAAGCAATACTTCATATTTGGTGTTTAAAATGGCAACGCACTATTTGCACTGAAAAACAAGTTAGCTTTGAAATAATTACAAATTAAATTATGGAGTATCAAATTATTTTGACTAAATATTCTTATTAAAAAAGCAAGACTGGCTGGAAAAATACAAGAAAAAAAACACACAAGAAAAACTGCAAACACAGAAGTATGATTATCTTGATGCTTTTCTGTTGAAAGACTCTGCCTGAAATATGAGCTACAAGACAACCTCAGTACCTCACATGTTTGGTACACTTACATTTTCAATAGTTTTACAAAACAGTGCACTCTACAGTATGAATATTTTCAGTAACATTTTCATTTTGATTACAAATAATAGTATGTTGCCATGCAGAAAGCTATAGTAATCACTAGTAAAGACTTTCATTACCATGTCTTAATTTAGTCACTCTTAACTTCACTGCATACCTGCCTTTAAGATTTTAATTGCTTTCTTTAGTGTCGAGAGTTTGGGGGAGGGTGAGAGGGGAGTGGTTATATGTTTGGGGTTGCATCACATGTTATTTATTTTACAGAAAACCCTGGTGATAAAATACCTTCTTTTTTGAAGAGTGGGGATCTTCTTCCTCCATGGTATTTAATATACTTTTATGATTAACTGGGTGAGGGTTGCTTCTAAAGTCACAGACACTGACTTAGCAAAGATATATATATATATATATGTATGTATATATATATATATATATATATGAATGAAAACTAACACGTATTAACAGAGGCTTTACTACTATCTTCTAATAGTTCACCTTTACAGAATATGGTCCTTCAAATGGGATCCTACATAACTGATACAGAAATACCACTCTTATGGTGATATTCACACATCAGTACCATTACACCCTTAACCTTGAGAAGGCAAAACTATTCTTTGATCCAGGAAGAAATAAAAAAAAATCTTAGTTCATATTTTCCACTGAAAGGTAATAAAAATTTAATACTAAATGAGTAGCCACAAGATGCAAGCATAAGAGAGAATTCGCTATCTGATAACTATGCCATAAAATAACTTCACTCCTCAGATCCTTCTTGAGTAACCTAAGCATGTCAAGATACCTGACTACTCTCACTGCTTAAATATTTAATCCTAGAGTCCTTTTGAAGTGAACCAACTTGTTCCCTTTATATCAAAAAAGCTGGGAGCATTTCTGGAAACAGTTCAATCCTCTCAACAGGCAGACAGTGGGTGAACCTGCATGAGGTTTGACTCTGACTTAGTCTTCCAACACTAGCCTGTAGGCTTTGAGTCTATGTGGTGTTGTATGGTTTAAAACCATAAAATGTACAAGTTCTTCTTGATTAAACTTCTTAATAAAAAAGGTTCTAATCTGCAATTAAATTTTAGTTTTAAAAAGATTTTGTGACCAAAAAAACTGTGCCTATGTGGTTTATTATAAGCAAAGACACTCAAAGCTTTCTCATGCTCAGAAATGGATAGAATGTTGTCAGAAGAAAATGTGCTTAAATAGCTCTAGATTCAGAGCCAGTTCACAATCTGCCTGCTGTGAGTTCTCCCATACATTTGGCTATAATGTAGTCACATTCCATTTTCTTACAGCTACTGAAGTGACTGAATATTCACAGGAGTATGACCCACTGATTAGTGGGACACCAAAATAAATTCTTATATGTCATTATTTTCTGTTCAAGTATCACAATAAATCTAATTTTACACAGTATTTAAAATAAAGGCTAAAGGAGTAAAACATCAAAAGTCAGAAAAGAATGCATTTGCATATGTCTGCCTGAAATTATACAGCTAAGCACTCAAGTTCCCACTGCTCAGCAACTAATAGCTGCTGAAATAATTATTTGGAGATTTTTATAAAATTTGTGGCTACACAGATAATCAACTTAATTATTAATTATGATTATTAACTAGTGATGTAAGAGACTCATTGGAACTTAAACTACTGAGTTTCCAGAGTACATTTTCAGGGATAAAGCCTCTTGTCATGAAGACATAGCCATTCAACAAGATGCTGCCATTTAGAGGACTTAGGCATAGTGGTGAATGAAGAAAAGCTCATGAGCCAGCAATGTGCACTCACAGCCCAGAAGGCCAATCATATCCTGAGCTGCATCAAAAGAAGCCTGGCCGAGCAGGTTGAAAGAGATGATGCTGCCACTCCGCTCTGATGAGGCCCCCCCTGGAGGACTGTGTCCATCTCTGGGACCCTCAGCTGGGTTGGAACAGGTCCTGAGTAGGGCCACAAAAATGATCCTCTCCTATGAGGAAAGGCTAAAAGAGTTAGAATTGTTCAGCCTGGAGAAAAGAAGGCTCTCAGGAGACCGTACTGCAGCCATTCAGCATTAAAGGGGACCCTGTAAGGAAGAAGGTCTTTTTAGCAAGGCCTGTTGCAAAAGGACAAGGGGTTACGTTTTCAGCCCAGAAGAGGGTAGATTTAGACTAGCTATAAAATAAACATTGTTTACAATGAGGATGGTGAAACACTGGAACTGGTTGCCCAGGGCAGTGGTAGATTCCTCTTCCCTGAAATCTTTCAGGTTAGGTTGGACAGGACTGAGAAATCTGGTCTAGTTAAACATGTCCCTGCTCACCATAAAAGGGTTGGACTAGATGGCCTTTAAACGTCTCCTCCAACCCCAAAATTTCTACAGTTCTATGGGAATATGACAAAATTACAACAGTGTTTTGAAGAGAGGACAGGTGGCCTGAATTATACCTTAATTATGGTGTTAAAAACTGAAATAATGTATTTACAGAGTTGAGTCAGTACATCTTCTGACTGATACCTCAATTGGTAACCGTAATAAAAGCTTTCACATTAATTAGAATGACTGCTTCTTTAATAAAGTGCAAAAAAGGTTTGTGTAAGAGGTTAGAGTTTATCACTCTGAAAGCAGGATTTTGTTGCTTATTTTTACAGTAAATTAGTTCAGGCCCAACAGATAAACATCATATCATCCTATAACACCAATCAAAGCAATGCTAACATTAAAAACTATTAAACACCAATAACCGGAACACTGTGCTAACATGGAATACATTTTAAAGGTCCCTTCCACCCCAAACCATTCTCTATTATTTTAAAAGAAGCAGGTGATGGCCATGCAAATTTATCAATGTGTATCATTTTAATCAACAAAGGATAAAAAAAAAGTACACACTATGTAAAATAAATAAAATCTCATCCAACGGCATGAGATTTAACACATCCAAGTGCCGGGTTCTGCACATTGGCCACAGCAACCCCATGCAGAGCTACAGGCTGGGGACAGAGTGGCTGGAGAGCAGCCAGGCAGAGAGGGACCTGGGGGTACTGGTCAATGGTAGGCTGAACCTGAGCCTGCAGTGTGCCCAGGCAGCCAAGAGGGCGAATGGCATCCTGGCCTGTATCAAGAACAGTGTGGCCAGCAGGAGCAGGGAGGTCATTGTGCCCATGTACTCAGCACTGGTTAGGCCGCACCTTGAGTACTGTGTCCAGTTCTGGGCCCCTCAGTTTAGGAAGGATGTTGACTTGCTGGAATGTGTCCAGAGAAGGGCAACAAAGTTGGTGAAGGGTTTGGAACACAAGCCCTATGAGGAGAGGCTGAGGGAGCTGGGGTTGCTTAGCCTGGAGAAGAGGAGGCTCAGGGGTGACCTTATTGCTCTCTACAACTACCTGAAGGGAGGTTGTAGACAGGCAGTGGTTGGTCTCTTCTCCCAGGCAACCAGCACCAGAACAAGAGGACACAGTTTCAGGCTGCGCCTGGGGAGGTTTAGGCTGGAGGTTAGGAGGAAGTTCTACACAAAGAGAGTGATTGCCCACTGGAATGGGCTGCCCAAGGAGGTGGAGGAGTCACCATCACTGGAGGTGTTCAAGAGGAGACTTGATAGGGTGCTTGGTTGCATGGTTTAGTTGATTAGGTGGTGTTGGATGATAGGTTGGACACAATGATCTTGAAGGTCTCTTCCAACCTGGTTTATTCTATTCTATTCTACAACTGAATAATGGGGTTTGTTCTCAAATTTACTAAATACATAACTTGCACATTTAATTTGTAGCTCCCAGAATACTGGTAGAAATCAAGTCTATTCACCTGCATACATTAAATACATTTTTAAAACATTACAGGATTGAGTCTATCAGGAGAAAATACTTCCAACTACAGAATTTGTTTCTTGGTAATATTGAATATGATGTGGATATAATAACTATGATAATTGTATTTTAGCCATTCTTTCAGTTCTGCCTAATACAACATCAATAACTGTGAGCCACAGAAAATGAAATTATTTAATTATGTGATTAATCTTTCTTTAAACACCAAATAATTCCATCTTCTACTTTAGCAGAAAAACTGCCATGCTTTATCAACAGCTGCATCTGTGAACTCCATTTGTCCTTCAGACTGAAATAATCTATATAAAACCTTTCAATTCTCTCCTTACTCTAACCTCCCCAGAAAAACACGTCATGGCTCAGAGAGTTTTGTACAGGATGAAAGTTGGAATATACTTTTATTGATTCAGGAACAAGGCAAATGAGGAAAAAAAAGGAAAAAAAAATGATGATATTAGAAATGACATCTTCAGATTATCACTTGAGAAGAGAGGGGGGAAAAAAGGACCAGCAGTTTAATACAGGAAAGTAGTTATAATTTGTACACATTAAACATTTCGGAGGAAGCCTGAAATCTTTACACTGGAAAAAGAGTCTGGTATTAGATGTGGAACAGATGGACAGAAATATGTATCAGAAAGCAAATCTGTTCAAAATAATATTAATAGCAACAATAATTACTGAGATTAATGCAAAATTAACATAATAAATGGTCCCCCACAACATCCTACTCAACAAGTGGAGAGATACGGATTTGATGGGTGGACTGTTCAGTGGATAAGGAATTGGCTGCATGGTCACATCCAAAGGGTGGTGCTCAATGGCTTGAAGTCCAGATGGAGGGCAGTGACAAGTGGTGTCCCTCAGGGGTCCATACTGGGACCCGTGCTCTTTAATATTTTTATCAACGATATAGACAGTAGGATTGAGTCCACCATCAGCAAGTTTGCAGATGACACCAAGCTGAGTGGTGCTGTCAATACACCAGAGGGACAGGATGTCATCCAGAGGGACCTGGACAAACTGGAGAGGTGGGCCCAGGTGAACATCAGGAGGTTCAACAAGAGCATGTGCAGGGCTCTGCACCTGGGCTGGAACAACCCCCACTATCAATACAGACTGGGGGATGAGGTGATAGAAAGCAGCCCTGTGGAAAAAAGGTCTCTTCCAACCTTGGTGATACTGTGATACTGTGCTGATGGACAAGAAGCTGGACATGAGCAGGCAGTGTGTGCTCACAGCTCAAAAGGCCAATGGCAGCCTGGGCTGCATCAAAAGAAACGTTGCCAGCAGATTCAGAGAGGCAATTCTGCCACTTCACTCTGGTGAGACCTCACCTGGAGTACTGTGAACATGTCTGAAGCCCTCAACATAGGAAGGACATGGACCTGATGGAGAGGGCCCAGAGGAGGGCCACAAGAATGATCAGGGGGTTTGAGCACCTCTGCTATGAGGACAGGCTGAGGGAGCTGGGGTTGTTCAGCCTGGAGAAGAGAAGGCTCTGGGGAGACCTAATAGCAGCCTTCCAGTAGCTGAAGGAGGCCTACAGGAAGGATGGAGAGAGGCTCGTTAAAAAGGCCTGCAGTGACAGGACAAGGGGCAATGGCTTCAAACTAGAAAAGAGCAGATTTAGATTGGATATCAGGAACAAGTTCTTTACTATGAGGGTGGTGGAACACTGGGACAGGCTGCCCAAGGAGGCAATTGAAGCCCCATCCCATGAGATATTGAAAATGAGGCTTGACGAGGCCCTGGGCAGCCTGGTCTAGTTAAGAATGTCCCTGCTGACTGCAGGGAGGTTGGACTAGATGGCCTAGCTTCCTTTTGGCCTGGACCATTCTATGATTCTATAATATATCTCAATATTATTTTTTTAAAATGGTAAATACATATCAATACCTATAGATACACATATAGAGATACAGATATAGACCAGTATTCTTATCATGCCCTATAACAGTGATTTCCAAAAGCACTTTATATTCACGTTTTGAGAGAAAGAGATACATAGAAAGAGATACATAGAATAAACCAGGTTGGAAGAGACCTTCAAGATCATTGCATCCAACCCATCAACCAATCCAACTCACAAACAACTAAACCATGGCACCAAGCACTCCATCAAGTCTCCTCCTGAAAACCTTCAATGATGGCGACTCCACCACCTCCCCAGGCAGCCCATTCCAATGGGCAATCACTCTCTCTGTGTAGAACTTTTTCCTAACATCCAACCTGAACCTCCCCTGGTGCAGCCTGAGACTGTGTCCTCTTGTTCTGGTACTGGCTGCCTGGGATAAGAGACCAACCTCTGCCATCTGCCTGTCTACAACCTCCCTTCAGGTAGTTGTACACAGTAATAAGGTCACCCCTGAGTCTCCTCTTCTCCAGGCTAAAAGATGCAACTCTGAAAATAAGTACAAAAGTTTTCTAGGCACTCATTTCATCACCTGTAGATTACATACTCAGCAGGACAAGCTGCAGAAGAATTAAGTCAGGAGCTTTATAAAATAGTTTAAAACCTAAAATAGTTGAGAAAAATTAAAAAAAAAAAAAAAAGACAGACATTTGAAAAGCAAAGATAACTGCTTTTCAAAGTTTGCATGAAAAATAATGGAAATAAAATGTTAAATGTTATGTAGCAGCTACAGATATCAAAACAGTGCACAAAAGGTATCATGCACTTGGGAGTTACAGCACTGCTTTTGTGATTAATTGCAATTATCTACTGTTTCAACTTTAGATGACTTTTGAAGCCCTCTGAGCACATTAGCCAAGAAAAGATCTGCAGTATACAGAGATATGCAGATCAAAGTTAACTATGACGAGCCATCGAGTTTTGGAAGCGCTTCAAGGCATTATCCAGATTAGCCTGAGAAGTCAGTACACCTGTCTGAGCTTACGTCAAACTCTTCTTACTTCTGACTACATCATGTGTAACATAGGCAGATTTTAGTTCTCTAGACAATTCAAGAAGCTCTTCATGTCCTCTTGCAACATATTTCTCATTTTGTCACACTTTCACAGGTTCCCCCATTTATTTTAATAAAACAAAGGCTGTCTTTTGTCAGCTGGTAAGTCTTTTCTAAAGTTCTGTAAATTAATCCGAATGAAAGACAGTGGATAGATCAGCAATTTATGAAACTTGTGATAAAATGGACAGAATACCACTGAAGAAGCGATCCTTGCTTCCTCAATTTATGCTCCCCAAGAAAAACATCCACTACTATTCTTTCTCCTTTTTATTGTCCTTCTCAATAGAGTCCCTAAATCTCAGCTTGGTCCCTAAACACTTCTCTAAAGCAAAACCATTCTGAGTGATGATGCAACATTCTCTGCATGGGATTTCAGATTGGACCAGAATTAGAAGATATTTTCAAGGGTTCCTCAACTGGGCCTCCTACAAAAATATGCAACCCTGACATTTTTTGAGAAGTCTCAGCATGCTGTTTTGTATCAATATTTTTTGCACACATAAACAACGCACCTATAAAACAGCCCCTTTAGAAACCAGGTTTCCATCTTTAAATGCATATTTCTGTAATATGTAGCAGAAATCAGAAAAAAGGAACATTTCCCAGTAAAATCACATGTTAAACCATTCCATTGTATATCCTCAATACACCTAATAATTGCAGATCTCTGTTACTTAAAGAGCATTAAATAGCACATAATTGTTTGTGTGATCACTTACACTCTTTTGTAGGCAGGAAGGCAGCTTAGTTATTATACTCAGATTACTAGATTAATCAAGAAGCTTAAAAAGAAGAATTTGTTACAGAAAAAGAGAGAAAGGGGGTGGGGAAAAAATCACTTAACAATCTAGTACTCGGATTTTATTTTTTTCTGCTTAGTGCTGTATCCTACCTAGCATGAAAGTCAAACTTCATAAACTTCTCAGAGTCATCCTAGGGCTACAAAGACTGTTAAGTAAGTCGAGCACGTGACATGGAAGGAGGCTAGGAGAGCTGGGATTGTTCAACATGGAAAAGGCTCAAGGGGGATCTTATCAATATGTGAATACCTGATGGGGGCAAAGGAAAGCAGATGGAGCCAGACTCTTGTCAGTGTTGCCCAAGAGACACAAAATGAAATCCAGGAAATTCTATTAAAAAGTAACAACAACAAAAAATAAAAATTGAGAGTAATCAAATGTTGGAATGGGCTACAAAGGGACACTATGGAGTCTCTGTCCTTAAAGATATTCAAACCCCAGCTGCAGCAGGCCTGAGCAACCTGCTCTATGTGACTCTGCTTTGACCAGGGGATGTTGGACTAGATGATTCCCAGTGGTGCCTGCCAGCCTCACCTATTCTGTGGTTCTCTGAATACACAGTGAAAATATGGAGGAAAATATTCACAAGCAGCAAAAATTTTCTAGTATCCACTACTGTGGTAGTACATAATGATGCCACATTTTCTATGGCAGTTATAGTAATTTTTTTCTTGCTAGTGCTCTTAAGAGCAGTTTTGGTACTCACTCTCACAATGTAGATGCACAAATGTTCATTGATTTGAACTCGTAAGATCAGACTGTAAAGTGTATTTTTATACACGCCTGTCTGTAAAATACTGCTCTGACTGTCACGTAGCACTGCCGTCATAATACTCCTTACCTTTGCTGTTCTGTGGAACACTATACTCCAAAGCCTGCTTTTAATAGTCAGGTTTTTCCTTTTTTTTTTAAATTTTTTTTGGTGCTGTTTGAGACTCCATGCCACCACAATGGGAAAAATTTGTGCTCACATCTTCTGTTGTGGTAAGCCATGTAATATGAAACTAGTTCAAATTTAATAGCAAAGTCAGTTAAACCTTTCCTCTTTTCAAAGACTTGCAAATCTATACCATCCTAGAAGGACTCAATTAATAATAATAATGTTATGCCTCTTCTTTATCATTTTCAAGTTGTTGGGGTTTTTTTGAATCAGCATTCTAAAAATACCTACATCTGGTTCTTTGGGCTGATATTCTAAGAAGCTGAATCTGTGATTTTAGTACTGTGATTTTTACCATTAAATTGTTATGACCACCTTTAAAGGCCAGAGAGGAATTGGATACTTTAGCCATCAGCTGCATTTAAGCTGTTTTCTTAGAAAAAACAAAACAAAACAAACAAACAGAAGATATTATATCAAGAGGCAATTTGCTCCTATATATTAGCAGTAACACAAAACCCCAAGTGATAGTGTTGACAAGGATATTTTCTCCTGTCTCCCTTTTTAGTCTGCATATTTGTCTCTGACTTCTTTCATGCCATCTCCTTCCTATTTCTCACATGCTTCTTTTCCTCTGATATTTTCCTGCCTTACTTCTCTCAAATATTTTCCCTTTGCTTCTGTAATTTTTGATCTCTCTCTCAAACACAAATGCTTCTGTACTATAAACACCTCCGCCCTTTCTTCACACAGACCCTATCTATTATTCACAGATTGTCAGATTGCATTGGGTTGGAAGGGACCCTCAAAGGTCATCTTGTCCAACTACCCCCTGCAGTGAGCAGTGGCACCTCCAACTAGATCAGACTGCCCAGGACCACATTGAGTCTGATATTCAACGTCTCCAGGGAAGGGGCCTCAACCACATCCCTAGGCAGCCTGTTTCAGTATTTTACCACTCTCATTGTAAAGAACTTCCTCTTTATGTCCAACCTAAATTTACCCTGCTCCAATTTAAAACCACTGCACAGCTAAAATGTCTCCCCGGAACCTTCTCTTCTCCAGGCTGAACAGCCTTATTTCTTTCAGCCTGTCTTCACAGAAGAAGTGCTCCAGCCCTCTGATCATCCTGGTGGCCCTCCTTTGGATCCACTGCAGCAGAAGGTATATGTCTCTCTCACGCTGCATTCACACTACATTAACTCTGTTTTCTTTACTAGATTTTATCCTGTAAATCCTACTGTGTAAGATATTTTAATCCTGATTATTTCTTGTTTTGTTTTTTTTCTTTTGGCTGGTTACACCTGCCTAGACTAACACTGTGAGTTCAATTTGCCTGGTACTTTCCCATGTTTACCTCCCCTCTGCTTACTCTGTAACTCTCTCTTACCAATCTTAGTTGTCTGACATTTCTTCATTTTGTCACTCCTCTGGATCTTTAAAGGCCTTTTGAAAAACTGCAAATTTCTAATAAGATATTTCTGGCTATGTGTCTATCTCAGTATGCAAAGCAGCTCTTGAGCCCTTGGGCCAAGAGGCATAGTTAAACTCTCTTCACTTTCCTCCCTCTTCCAGATAAGACATTTGCATCCAAACTGCCAACAGTTTCTGGCATATGGTATATCCTCAATTGTGCCTTTTTTATTTTTTTAATGTTAGTTAACTATCTTTGGCAATGCCAAAGATCATGCTCTATTTAAACAGGCCTATGATCACAGGCACATACTCAAATATCAACTCATCCATCAAATCTCCAAGACACAGTGCTCTTGTCTATTTGGATCTATAGTTTATCATCTTTCTTTTGCCTTAGAGAATACCAGTGGTACAGACTGAGCCATGCAAACAAGTGGGGAACAACTGGGGAAGAAATGGAATCTCAGGTTAGCTTTGTTGAAGCATGTGGGAGAATTTAGTTCATCTGTAACATCGAGAGAATGTGACACTAACATCAACAGTGTGGCTGTTGAATGTCTTCATCTTCAGGTTGCTCTATTCATCTCCTTCCTGCAACACAGTCTTTCTTAATTTAACTATATCTAAGAGCAATTCACTGCTAGGAGATGTTATAGTAACTTTCAAAAGAAAATAGCAGTTTGAGAAACAGATTGTTACAGGACTTCACGTTAGTAAAAAGCCTCAGGAGATGTATCAAAAATAGAATTTCAAGATGAAAAATTAAGAAAGACGTGTGTGCAGCATGGAGTTATTCTAACTAACTCGGTTTCTTCAGGCAAATATATTCATGATGACATTATTTAATCAAGCAAAGCAGAAAAAAATCAGAAGATATCTGATATATTAAAAATGAATAGGGAGATTATTGTCTAATGTTAGGTAATTCATGCTTTGAAAGGTTTCTTGTTTACAAAAAGAAAGAGCGAGGGGGAAATTATAAAGAAGCATTATTTCCTGTGTTATTGGTATTTTAAAGTACCAAGCTGCCACAATTTCCATTACATACAACATGTTTATGTAGCAATAATGTTACACTATAGGTGCTATTTGTGTTACTTGGGTGCTGGTTTCTGAAACTGTTAATTTGTTGACAAGTGGATATAAGGCATGCATTCAAAAGCTGCCTGTGTGAAGGTGTTTCTAGTGAGCCTACCTGTTGGCGGGATGATTCCAGGAGACATTAGGCCTGGGACAGAATGTGGCATGATATGAGAATTCTCTGGGGAGGTGACACTTTGAGTCCTCTTAGGAGGCCTTCCAGGTCTGGAACTGAAACAAACAAACAAACAAACAAACAAAAAATTTTACAATTAAGCTGTTGTCTTACACATCATTTCAAAGTTGTTTCAAGTGGTAACATGGACTGTAAATAAATTTGTTTCAAGGACGGTTGCTTTTGCAGTTAGATGTAATAGACTTCCATCACTAATTAGATTACATGCTGAATTCATTTTCCTCATTGAAGATCAGCCGCTCTTGATGCATAATTCATAGCCTGTACCTCGTTACCTGCTTCTTCATATTAATATCTATACACAGTTTGAATTGCCTCGTTTGCATATGCTAAAGTTCTGCATGCAGCCTTCAGCACGAAAATTATGCACTAACTTGTAATAATTATTACAGTCAGCCTGCTATTGATTTATGAGACTTTTAAAAACCAAATATGTGTAGTACTTGTAATGAATGATATTTTAAGGTTCTTCAGGAAATTAAAAGGCAATGGCTGCCTAAGGAAATGTTCTGCTTGTTTGATTTAATACTACAGTTAGCTGGGAGGTGGAATGAAAGAGTGATTCAGACCTATAGCACATTTTTCGATGATATGTTTTATTACTTCACACTGCTAGCCTGATATCTAGATGATAAATGACAATACATATCTAATGTGTGAAAAGGTCTTGCAATTTCTTTATTTTTTGTCATTTAAAAGATAAGTCAAGTTATCATTTAACCCTTATTCTATTTAAAGTGAAAATCTCACCAAGACACCTTACTTTAAATATACTACTTTATGTCAGAAAGGCCTCAGAATTATTTGTAAGATATTGTTGAGCAACTGCCATCATAGCACTTTACATCTGTCCACTATGGGAAAATAAAGGGCTTCAGGTTTAAGCACTCCTTGTCTGTTAAATGCTCACATACACAACTTTCCATCTCCCAGACTATGTAAGTAGCATACAAATTAGATACAAATTACAATGAAAATACTCATAACCCACTTATATGCAAATATGTACCTGCTACATACAATGCATATCGAAAGGTTTGTATCCTTCTGTACAGATCATAGCATAGTACTGCTGCAATATCCTATAACTGCTTACTTAGGGGACACTGTGGTTGGAATAACTTCACAGAAAAAGGTGAAGTGCAGTATAACACTGCAGACTTAACCTGTGCTATGCCAAACACTCGAGGTTCTTCATTTGTTTCAAAACAAGAAAGAAAAGAAGGGTGGCTATGACAGTAAGGACCTAGCAAAACTCTAATCAAACA
This sequence comes from Dryobates pubescens, assembly GCF_014839835.1. Lineage (NCBI taxonomy): Eukaryota > Metazoa > Chordata > Aves > Piciformes > Picidae > Dryobates > Dryobates pubescens. The sequence continues at coordinate 29,013,301 of NC_071618.1, read as the reverse complement.
TAATGGCATTTTTAGTTAGGCTGGGACTGTAGAAGGCGGCAGATAATAAAACAGCTCTGTTTTCTGTTCACATTTGTTCCCCCTGTGTTTGGAAATATCCTTCTACAACCTACCTTTAATAAACCCCGAATAATCAAAGTACAGGGCACTTTCTTGGAGTTTAATGACTCAAGGCATTGAGTCATTAACCTTAACTGATCATTAATTCCCAACTTAATGTCCTCAGCTGAGGTCATTATTAAAATTATAAGCTTGATAATTTCTTTGATTGGTTTGGGATTTTTGATCTTCTCCAATACAAACAAAATTGTCTTACATTCAAAACTACAACAAAAAACAGTTGTAAAAAAAAGAATATTGTCTCATTCCAGCTCACAGAACCAAACTGTCTTCAGTTTCTCTTTGAACTTTTCTATGTGATTTACAATAAAAATAAACATACCATGAATACACATAAAGCTGACAAAAACATTATAGACAAAAATGATCTGATTTAAATGGAGTGTTTCTAATGTATTCACCCACCAAATAAAAAAATGCCACTATGTAGATTTTATAGAGATATAAAAGATATTGTAAGTTTTTGTCTCTCATATGAGTAAAATTATTGCAAGAAGACTGGTTCTTATGAAAACACATTTTTAAGGTAATTATCTCAATGGGTTAATTACTCAAAGCTGACCCATTTTGATTGTTGGAAGATGACTACAGTTTGCATCTTCAGCACTAAGATAAACAGGCTGAAGTGTCAAAAAGCCAACATAAGTCATAGTACAGAGAAATCAAGGAGCCTTTTGAGACTCCACAAGAAGATTCTAGAAGAAACAGACCTACATCTGGAAGTCATAGCTCGTCTTCCTTCTCCAGTGTTTCATTCTTTGTAGAGTAAATTAGAGAGAGCAAAAAATAAACAATTTTAACAAAAATTCAAGTAAGCCACAATAATTAACTATTTTTAAGATCTGAGGAGAAGGCAAAACGAAACTACCTGTTCCCTTCTTACTCATTAAAAAGGGTATGTAAAGAAACAGTCACTCTTTCTGCTTTTAAATATATAAATATCTAAGTTAGAATTTTTTCCTCTCTGAAACTGAAGTTCTCATATGTGACATATCTCATCATATGTTAAAGAAAAAAATTAAAGCTTCCTACACCACCACATAATACTAATTTAGTGCTTGTTTGGTTTTTTGAAGCAAAGCACCTAAATGCATTCAGCCTCCTCAAAACTTGTCTGTATTATAATGACTTGTGTAAGGTTTGTATCAAAATTTGCAGGCTTTTTTTCATGACTTAGAAAATATTCCCACAAACAGACAATTGTCACAACTTACAATTATAATATACCATTACAAATACAACACACCAGAAGAATTAAAGGTGCAGACTGGTGAATCTTAAAACTTTGTACTACAAAAGGTATAAAACACAAAAAGCAATTGAGAGTATATTATCCTAAAATACAACAAGTTGTCTGAAGCAAATTCCTTTATGGTATTTTGATCAACCTACGTTAGTCATCCATCCTTCCCATGTTACCAAATCTGAACCACAGATGGCTGAATTGGAGAATTAAATAATGGCAGAATAAGGGGTTATTATCAGCTAACACATTGTGCTTTCATGGTACTTTTAAATTTGTCTACACTGCCAAATATAAAAGTATGAGCCTGCTCCTAGAAATCATTTTGATAGTGCAAAAAAATTAAAAGCAGAAAATATCAGCTGAAGATCTGGTCCTGTATTACCATGTACAAAGCAATGAAGGAGTAATAGGTATAGGTTTACCTGCAAGCTTTAAAAGTAAGGGAACTTCTCATTCAGCTTTTTTCAGTACCTGCCAAAAGACTGCCATGGTTCAAACTTTATGGGCCTCCTACCTGCCAAAAGACTGCCATAGTTCAAACTTTAAGGGTCTCATCCACTGATTTCTGCTAAGAGTGCTGAGCACCAAGGAATGTATTGGTTCCAAAACAGCTGAAACTCATCATGAGTAGCAACATACACTTTATAGTATATTACTAGGATTTTACAGTTGACCAATTGCATGGCAAAACATACAGTCTAAAACTGAGTGTGCCACATAGTTGAGATTTATCTTACTCGTGCCCTGACTCATTGGAATATTTGTGAAAAAATACCTTTATGTGAATAAAGTTTCACTCTTTTAAAGTATTTTCATTCACTACATGAAGCACTGTTAAAGGAAACAGCAACTCTGACCAGCCGTAAGAAGACAAACTGCCTTTCCAGCCAAAACTAATTACTATTTTCAGGTCTGTTTTTCTACATTTACGATTTTATTCTTAACCTTGTCCATGAGCAAGTTTAGTGCACAGAAATATTGTCCTTATTTGAAACTGAGCAAACATGATGCAGTGAAGCTGCCATTGGCCAGGCAGTTTTATAATCAGTAATACTGGGGGTGGCAGAGAGAGTTACACTCCAGAGGTGATAGGCAGCAAATCTGTAACAAGCATTTGGTGTATTTATTTAATGTATTTTTTATGTTCTTAGAACTGCTTAGAACAGCTTTGAATATCAATATCAGTTTTAGCTACATCAGCATTTATGCATCTCATTTAGGTACACATGTCTCAGTTGTTCTACCTTCTCTCAGTGCTTCACTCCCTGACACAGAATTTTTTACTTTAAAGAAGCTGGCTGAATGAAATTTAGGTTAACGGCCACTGGAAGTGGTTCTCACATGCTCCCCATACAACAGCCACTGCAAAAGGGCTGAGGATGTCACAAACTGAGGCTACTTGCTGACAATGCAAAGGCAGGGATGACCTATGACAACCTGCAGCCAAAACCAGTGTACACTTCCCACATGGTATACTTGTGGGTTTGGGGATAACTTCCATGCTGCTCTCAGCATCACACATGCAGCCTTCACACTAATACAACTTGAGGCAAGGGCGTGTCAATTCTGAAAAATAAGGTCTAGGAAGACTTGACAAAACCTTTGGTGTAATTTAATTCCTTTGGTTGGAAAACACTGCCAAGGTAACCTTCATAAATATTTCTAATGCACTGAACTAGCATTTTAGAGGGGGGGGGGGGAAACAACAACGTACATCGATCTAAACCTTACACTTTTGCATTTTACGTTTTCCCCTTCTCCCACTCGAGAGCAAAGCAAAAGAATCCAATTCTACATTATCATATATCTATTTTGGCAGCTCGTAAAACAAACATTAGAAATCACACCATGTCCTCTTTACTTGCAGCAGTCATACAAAACAATAAAACTCTCTAGTGCAATTACTAGAAATTTATTTTTCTTCTCAGTTAAACAGAAAATGTTCTCATGCAATAATTAGTGCTGAACTCATGATATATTAGAAAGAGTTACTGAGACAGCAAACAATGCTGATTAAAAAAAAATACAAAAACCTCTTTAAAAGGCTTCAGAAAAGTGTATGAACAATCTTCAAAAGAATTAGATCATGTTATAGAATCATAGAATCATAGATTGAAAAATACCTCAAAGATCATCAAGTCCAACCTGCCACCGCAGACATCATGACTACTAAACCATGGCACCAAGTGCGACGTCTAATTCCCTCTTGAATACCTCCAGGGATGGTGACTCCACCATCTCCCTGGGCAGCCCATTCCAATGGCTAACAACACTCTCTGTGAAGAACTTTCTCCTCACCTCGAGCTTAAACTTCCCCTGGCGCAGCTTGAGACTGTGTCCTCTCGTTCTTGTGCTGGTTGCCTGGGAGAAGAGATCAACCCCCTCCTGGCTACAACCTCCCTTCAGGTAGTTGTAGACAGCAATAAGGTCTCCCCTGAGCCTCCTCTTCTCCAGGCTAAACAATCCCAGCTCCCTCAGCCTCTCCTCATAGGGCTTGTGCTTGAAGCCTCTCCGCAGCCTCATTGCCCTTCTCTGAACATGTTCAAGAGTCTCAATGTCCTTCTTAAACTGAGGGGCCCAGAACTGGACACAGTACTCAAGGTGCGGCCTAACCAGTGCTGATTCCATCTGTCCAGCCAGGTCAAGGTCCTTCTGGAGAGCCCTTCTACCCTCCAACCAATCAATATCTGCTCCCAACTTGGTGTCATCTGCAAATTTACTAATGACTGACTCAAACCCCTCATCCAGATCATCAATGAAGATACTAAACACGATGGGACCTAGCACTGATCTCTGGAGGACACCATTAGTGACTGGCTAGGGCTGAGTAGTAGATAGAGCATACTGATAAAATATTACCATGTTTCAGTAACAGACACTTTACTGATATTTTTGAACTGAAATGGCCCAAAATGGCTGTTTGGTCACAAATGCAGCACCATTTTAACAATGCTCCAAATAAGTAAGCTAAACAGAAGAAAACATATTGCACTGCATATCCCATTCCAAAACCAGTAATACATGAGGCACTGGTTAGTACTAGGATACTAAGCTTTTGGAGAGTAGAGATGACCTTGTTGAATTATTTCAGTTCCTGGCAGACCAGTCAGGTAAACATCACACAATTTCCATCTTCCTAAATACTGCAGCCCAAACAGCTCTTCAGCAGAATCAGAGGTATTTTTTCATATAAGAGTACAAGGTAAAAGACTGCAAAATTTAAAGCAGGTATTATAGCCACACCTGTCAGCTTGACAGTTGAAGTCCCACTACAAACAAAACAAAAAAATCTAACAAAAAGTTTCTGCTTGACTGATCATACTACTTGAATATATGAATTACCTAAAGGGCAAGAAAGGAAATAAAACAAGTTAGAAAAATAAGTATTACTGGAGGAAATTACAGTACTGGATTTGAATACAGCTGTGATTGTACATAAGTTTAAAATATTACTGAAATGTAACTGTTTCCTTAATGAAATTGAGATCTCTAAGTCATCTACTGGAAAGAGGAAAACAGATAACAAAATAATCTAATTCTGTTGGGTGTCAGAATTACTATGTCAGAAGTAAATTAAGCCAAAAAGTTCACTGCTTCATCTAATTAGCTGAAACACTAGAACTGCCTGAAAGTTCTTAAAACATTTAAGTATGTTGGCTCTTATGATTATGGAATAAGTGAAACATAAGCCTCTGATGATGACAGCCATACAAGCTAGAGTAGAAAACAAGTCTGAATTAACAATGAAATGCAATTATTAAACAGAACTCATGCATAGATTCAAACTGTATACATATACTTTTATGTGATATTGTTTCAGGAGTACTAAGGGTATCATACAGAATTACAGAAAGCACAACACTGGACAGGTAAGTGAGCAATAGTGACAACGTGAAAACCTTGCAGACCCGTATTTACTCCCTCTATTTAAACTGTTAGCTTTTCAGAAATCTTGCAACAAGAAAAAGAAAGAAAGAAAAGAAAAGAAAGAAAGAAAAGAAAAGAAAGAAAGAAAAGAAAAGAAAAGAAAAGAAAGAAAGAAAGAAAGAAAGAAAGAAAGAAAGAAAGAAAGAAAGAAAGAAAGAAAGAAAGAAAGAAAGAAAGAAAGAAAGAAAGAAAGAAAGAAAGAAAGAAAGAAAGGAAGGAAGAAAGGAAAGAAAGAAAGAAAAGAAAGAAAGAAAGAAAAGAAAGAAAAGAAAGAAAGAAAGAAAGAAAGAAACTTGTACAAAAAGCAGTGATCTGAAGTGTATGCTTCACACAAACTCTGTCAAATTACAGCAGATGCCTTTCCTATTCCACTCAACCTTACAGCACAAACCACACCCATAATTTATATATGCAAGCAAAAACTGATTCCTTCTAACAGTGTTATTCACCCACATGAAACCCCAAACTATAACAGATGCAAAGCCTATTTTTCCTTCAGCTGTTTTCATTTTTTCTTAGGCTTTAGTTCTAAAAACATCCCCTCAAAACAACATCTACTATGTATGTTATAAAAATGTCAAGCATGGAGCTACAAGGCCAGAAAGGCAGGTTTGATCTACAAGAACACAATCCAAAACAATTTTAAGCTTTCATTTTCAAAAAAAAGTTTCCTCTTCAAGTTGATGAGATTATTCCGAACATGAAGCAAGTATAACTGATGTGGTTATGTTAGAGTCTGCAGATGGCCTGAAACAATGATTTAAATGTATGAACTTTAGTTGGAATGAACAATCCTGCTTCAAGGCTTGTTTTCTAACCATCTGCATTCATCTCTGCATACAACTTGCACATGTAATTACAAATTTGGGAACGTAAATCAGGTAATTGCATGTACAAATAACCAATTTGTTTCCGAGCAGAATTAGGCCATATGGTAGCACACTTCTCTTTTGACCACTTATATAATGATACATACATGTGAGTATCTTCATTTAAGAAATTTTTGCCTAACTCATTTAGAAAAATGGCATCCGATTTGTTTCCCAGTAGGACACACTGGACAGCAGCCACCATTTTGAGATCCATGTTAAACAAAGAACAAAACAAAAGCACCTACATAATAAACAAGCCCACCATTGCTCAAGGGATCACTAGTGTTCATTACCACCTGTGTTAAATTTAAGATACATAAATATTTCTATGTAGATTTAAGCTCAAATAAGACAGACACACAAAAAAAAAAGGGAAAAAAAAAAGAGTACTATTCAAGTTAAGTATTTTGTATAAATATTCTGGCTCTGCTGGAAGTTTGTTAATTAATATGCTATTCTTATTCATAACAGTAGATAATGGAGTTCTCATAAAAGTGTATCCACTGTAATATCTGAATGCGTTCATCACTTAATTGGCCACAATTCTTCGCATGAAATGCTGAAACAAGTGAACTGTCACCTTTTTAATGAAGCTGCCTATATCTTAAAACCCTTTGCCCTTTAAAAAACTATTTATACTCAAAATGAAAAATTTTATTCTAGCTTCTGCCAGAGACTGTGGTTAATGTTCTTTGCCCTTTATTCACCTTATTTTTAATTCTGAAAACCCATACTCATTAACCGTATGCTTCCAAAGAATTGCTGGAACCACCTAAATAGGAGCTTAGAAGTGATTTTTATTGTACATTTGAGAGTAACAGTAGTGATATGAAATACTGAAAAGACTCTCCATTAGTCTGTACAGCTATAACTGCATAGCTGATATAGCACAGATTGATGGTAACGCAGTATTGGTTAAAATCAGGAATTTAAGCCTTTAAATAAGCTGGTTTGCATTTGTATAACATATAGATACATATCTAAGAATAAATCTACTAGATGAGTGCTGAGCATTAAAAATTACAGGTTTCTTGAGCAGTCAATACCTAGGGTCAGAGTAAGCTAAGTTGGATAGTACGGCACAAGTAACACTGGTGAAATGAGTCTACACTCTGACTGCACTTCTAACCAGTTATCAGTGAGTGAGTCCTAAACTACAAGTTGGAGAGTATGCACATCTTTAATATTCTTTCTGTCAGTACGGCTTCTAAGTGTTTGGGACAGAAACTAGCTTGAACATCCAGCACAATGCTCATCACTTAAACCCCACGTGGACCAGGAGATATAAGAGGAATGATTGCACTTGTAGATTTACTTTAGTTGTACTTTACTGCCAAAACACAGTAAAATATGAACTCATAAGGGAAAAGAAACTATAGCATATTCCAACAAAAAAACAAAAGAAACAACCTTGGTTTGTGTACCTAGACCCCAAAAGTCAGTTTGTGAAATCAAGATCCCTGGTATGTTACAGTCTTCCAGTCTTTTAAGTCTCAATGTAGCCTTGCTTGACCTTTATATACCACTATGGAATATCATAAAATAAATTTGTATTTTATTATCCTTGTGCAAGACAAGGAACAGAATCACTCAGATCCAAACATCCCATTTTCTTTCCAGAGAAGCACCTATAACCACATGAACAGTAGCACTGTCTTCCCTCCTAAGCAGCATAATACTGCTATAGTATTACTAATCTTACTATAGTAATTTGGATGATACAGAATACCAATCCAAGACTCCAAACTCCTAAAAAAGAGAGAAGAAAAAACCAAACAGACAATATTATAGGTCCAAGAGGAAATATTATGGTGATCCAACCAATGACACTTTCAAGAACTTAAAACCCATTCAGTGCATTGCTGTCAAGCTACAGAAGATCAAATCTGGTCATATCTTAAAACATGTCATATCCCTTAGTCAGTGTTTGTAGGTATATTATTTGCAGGCTTGAAATACAGCCAGCGCTCAAAGCTGTCCTATAACTATCTTATCTATAATTATCTTGTGTAAAGTTTGTGCTATGAGAAATAATAGTATGCTACTAATGTTAATCAGTCATTCACGTTAAGCAGTAAAAGTAGTATGATTTTAGATAATGGAGCTGATAATTGTATCCATTTCCTATAAGATTTTTTTCCTTATTATTTATATTTTGTGTGTGTATGTGCATCTTCATACAATAGACTTACAAAAGAAGGTATCTATTTTTATCTATTTATAGATGTCTATATATCTAAAGGATCTGGCTTACAGAAAGGTGTAAATTAGTTACTGAGAAGTACACTTAATATGTACTTTCAGATACATACATAGAACACATACATAGAATAAACCAGGTTGGAAGAGACCTTCAAGATCTTCGTGTCCAACCCATCAACCAATCCAACCCACCTAAACAACTAAACTATGGCACCAAGCACCCCACCAAGTCTCCTCCTGAACACCTTCAATTACGGCAACTCCACCACCTCCCCAGGCAGCCCATTCCAATGGGCAATCAGATATCTAACTATGGATCTGCTCTCTATTTATTTTGTGACTGGAAAACTTAAACATGTCCCTTTACCTTCCATCTCCAAAGTACATTATGACATAAAGGTCTGTGTTTCTCAAAAACATCTCACAATAGCGGAAGTAAAGAATGCCCAAAATAAAAGATGAAATTCTTCATGTGATTCTAATGCTTGTAAATCCCTTTTCATTATTAATTCTGATTGAGACACCTTTAATTAATTTCATCCTTCCATTTATGTGCTTCACATCTTCAACAACATGGGACACATACAGCGAGATTTCATTTAAGAGATTTTATATGGGAGTACAACTTCCAGGATGGTCAAGATGGCTCCACAGACTTGCACCACACTTTCCTGGGATGGGGTGCTTGGTGCCATGGTTCAGTTGATTAGATAGTATTGGATAATAGGTTGGACATGATGATCTCGAAGGTCTCTTCTAACCTAGTTTATTCTATTCTATTCTATACTACAGGTGGCCAGCATATACATCCATATGATGTTTGATTGGCATACTCTGTATCTGGAACATCTCTCTAGCTTGTAGCACAACTCAAATCCTGACTTAGTATTAAAGTGATAATGAAATATAAATTAAGCATAGCAATTACACACACATTGTCTTTTCATGCCCAGAGATAAGCTAGGCAAGGGTTAAACCCCATGGCAATACACAACTATAGTTTTGTTCTTCCCTTTTTCTACTTGCTTGGAAACCATAGCTTCAAAAACTGACTACCTCAGTTTCTGTTCTCATACCAATAAAAAATTTATCTGCTATCATTCTGCTTTGCTTACATGCAGAATAAACTCTGAAAATATTATGCCACTTTCAAGTTAAGAGATTAGAAAGGAAAAATAATCCAGAAACATCACATAAAATAACTCAAAAGTTTTTTTCTCCTGTTTTAATATTAGATGTTGTAAACACTGATCAAAGAGTCGTGGATCAAACTATGAAGCACATCTGCATCAATTCTAATGTTTCCCCAAGAATATTTGTTGAGAATCAGTATTTCTGGCAGAACTGGGAACTTTTCTCTGGAAATGAATCAAGTTCTTAGGTAGAAAAAATCAGCAGAAGATTATGCATTTTACAGAAAAATAATCAAATCAAACATCATCCTATCCAGAAAAAATGCTTGGTTATGTGCTGAGAGTCAGTGACATCTTAATGGCTTTAGCTTTCTGACACTGAAGGACACCCAAGCTTGCACTGGACAATGAGATCATGAAGTTCTTCCAAAAGTTTATTAATACTTCAAGAAGAGGGTAGTGCAGTAAAATGGATTATTATAACTATTTTGTCACAATCAATTATCCTTCATTAAATGTTGTTGACATGGACATCAGATGTACTCTGACATATAGAACTGAATAAAGTGGCAAAGTGTAACGTTTCTAATGATGCTTTCTCATTATGCTGTCTTTTAAAAGAGAAAAGTATTAGTTTTTAAGACATATCCAAGTCTAGAGGCTCAGATACACAAAAGGAATATGGTAAGAGGGGCAGTAAAGCACTTGTCTATTTGAATTGAGCTGTTTATTCAATGAATTAAGAAGAAAGAAAAGAAAAGCAAACAAACGAAAGACAAGATATGCCTTGGATTCCTGGGCATAGGAGATGTAGTCCTCACAAAAGCTTACTCTCTCATGCAGTAACTCTTTCTGTGAGATACATGTTTGTTTGTAGGTGTGTGTATATATATATATATATGTATGTGTGTATATATATATACACATATATATATATACATATATATATATACACACATACACACACACATACATGCATGTATAAATAGATCATAGCATGTGGCACACTCTTCACACATAGGAGTCTGCAGGCTGATATACTCAAGGCAGTAGGTGGTGTGGTCCCAAAATATCTTAAAGCAAAGGATGAATCAACCTCGACTTCATCATCTTTACTAAGTATTGTCATCTTCCCTCTCACTGAATTGTGAGATGACACACCACCCAAGTGAGGGAGAGAAATGTAGAGTATGCACATGGGTCAATTTTAGCTTCTGTGACTCTCTCACCAAGTACTAAATGGCATAAGATTAACATCTCCAGTCTCCCTGTCATGACAGAATCATGCTCTAGAAAGCTGTTCACTGTAATATCAACATACTCAAACACATATGCGTATGTGTGTATCTGTCTGTGTAGCATGTGTACATACAGACCACAGTCCCTGCAGGTGATTAGCAGGGCACAGTTATACTAACACAATCATTTAAGAAAGAAAATGAGCACCAGAGAGAACTCTAAAAATAGATACCATTTGCTAATGGTTATCAAACTAAGTGTAATCAAGGATAAACAAAAGGTTTACTTAGTACTCATTTACTTTCTCTATGGAAGCTCATAGAAAGTTTCCTAACTCTCATATATGCCAAACAACCAAGTTATTTTTTTTTCTTTCCTTTCCACTAAGTTATCATTAAAACTCCAAAAACATAAATTCAGTCTACAGAAATGGTATAGTGAGATGACTCTCTTGAATTATCAGAGACCTGTCTTGTAAACCTCTTTGGATAGACAGACCCTAAGAGCACATGCCTCATACCACCTTGAAGATTAATGACACATACTAAGTCAACAGTATTATCTACGTATTCCCCAATGATCTTAAATTATAATACACATTCATCCTGGCCCAGCTTAGCATATGTGAAATTTGCTTTTCTTAATGAGATCACATTTAATAATCATAGAGGCAGGCAACTCTGGAAAATAACAAATATACACTCACCCTTGTAAGCTAGTTTCCATAACTAACCTTGTCCGGAATGGAATGGAATGGAATGGAATGGAATGGAATGGAATAGAATAGAATAGAATGGAATAGAGCAGTTTGGATTGAATACTATTATCTCTTTGACTTGTGTAACAGTCAGATCTACAAAAAGCTTCACTCATCTAAAAAGTGGCTTATGGGAATTATACATAAAGGCCTTTATACATAAAAAACATATTGCTGAAGAGAATGCTGTGCCACAATCTTCAGAGTTCGGTCAAACTTCATGCAAATCTCTCCTTTAATAAAACCTTTCCTTATATTAATTCAGATAGCAAATTTTATTCTATATTACACCCCTTAAATGATTGCTCTTTTTGAATGAAGTGCTCATTGCTGTAGAATTAGCTTCCATCAACAGTTCACATGCAAAACATATTAATGCTGTGAAAAGTCCTTTTTTCCTTTCTCCTTTTTTTTAGATATGCAACACGTTTTAAGTTTTAAACCCTTTCATAATGGTACCTCACAAGTAGTTTACAACCTTGCTGTAAATGTGAAACACATATGATGACATTTAAGATCACGCTTTTTCATGAAAATGTTTATTTATTTTATACCCTCAATAAAAAAGAAAATGCGTCAGTGGACAGGTTGTATTTTAAAGAAAAGGCAAACATACTTATTTCAACAGACTTACTGTGAGTTAATTAAAGTGAAAATTATGTAAACAAAAGTCAGCATTGTAGCAGCCGGTATGAAGTTTTAATTTTTCTACTGACCTAGTAACAAATGTAAATGCTAACAGTTTGGGAGATCAAATTAAATGAACATAAACATTTTGTTTAATGACATCAGCAGTCGATGCAGAACATCTGTGTTTTACTTTAAAAATGATCAGAAAATATTCTTTTGTTTACATTACAGATAATCAGGAGGTTTATATTTCTGTGTTCAATTTAAGAGAGGGGAAAAAAAAAAAGGTCATACTACCTTCAGAGCCCAAGGAAGCAATATGTTACAAATACAGGATTTCTCTCTCTTCTTTTTTTTTTTTTTTTTCTGTTTTGTAACCATGGTAAAACAATAGAAATGAACTTTCCCTGAACCTTTCTCCTTTAATGGTCTGGGTCCATGTTGACCCAGCAATGCAAGCTGGAACCTGACACTATCAAACTGACTGCTGCTAAAGCAATCAGATTCAGCAGAAACTATACACGGTACATTATAATACTAATTTCAGCATCCCACAAAGCCAGTGCAAAGGCAAGCTATTAAAGTATTATATTCTATTGTTTAAAAGTGAGATTATTTCAATAGCCTAAATGCATCCAAAAACATTGAACTAAATGGCAGACTGTACAACTATATTGTTATTCTTTTATAATACTGTACCAAAGTGAAATTGCAGATAAGGTTCTCCCTTCCCCTCTCCCATAAAGGAAAAAAAGTACTACTGGATGAATTATTAGTAAACAGATGATTTGAGTCATTACAGGTTCATATGATCCTGCATTTGAATGAGGCATGTAATTAAATTACCAGGACTTTGTTCTAAATGCTTGAAAGAAGGAGAGCACGATAACCACATTTTTAAAAGGTAGAATAACAGAAGAAACTTTTTTTTTTTTAATAGAAGACTACAGGCAACTAACGTATGAAGGCATAATTGATTAATTCCCCTAATTAAGATATTTGTTATTCCTGCAATTGTAGCTTGATAAATAATGTATTAGATGTGGCACCATTTCCCATCAGTTCTAAAAAGACTGTGACAGTGTCTCAAATTTACACTCTTATTTTTCGGAAGTGAGTAACTCACTTTAAGATTGAAATGTCCAGGCAAAATGCAAGTAAAATCTATTTTGAAGTAAGGAGGAAGTGAAGTCTTTAAACAGTAAACATTACAAAGTATACCAGACATTTCATAAAATTTCTCATTTACAGGCACTGATTGAAAACAAAACAACAAAAAAAGTTTTATTAAGTGGGAGTATTAATTTAAACTAGTCTCAGTTTTTCACAAGTACCCAGTCAAAGTTAGTAATTTATGATGTTTCTCTGGAGAGCAGAAGACATCTTCCAAGATCTATTCATTCCCTTCTCTTTTAAGCCATCTCTGTTAATACGACATAAATCACTTCTGAGATGTGTTTATGGCTACAGTGGTTATATAGACACCCTGGACACCTAACTATTAGGCAGATGCAGTTCTCAACACAGCTACTACAGAAACAGAAGCCATGACTAACTCGTATACAAGAATCTGAACTATAGACTTTTAGACTATGAGCTGAAAGTATACTTATCCATAATGTGAAAGACAGAGAGAGGAAGACTTTCTCAATCCAAACAGAAGCACAGAACTCTCGTAAAAGAAAACCTAATCATCATCCTGATAGTAATGTTGAGACTGAAGAAGAGACTGAGTGATCTACTGAACTAGGAAGAGAAACTAGTAGTAATAGTAAGACTATTCAGAAAAACACATTAATATTCAGAAAAAAAGAAAAAAAACCCAAAACATTAATAAGACTGTTCATCTGGGAGGAGGATTTCTGGCTGTTCTCTGTATATTTTCTTAGTTTATATGAAGATGTTACTTAAGCACATATGAGCAGTTAAATTTTTCACCTTAGATGTGAATGTTCTTATCATTATGACACAGACCCAATCATATTTTTCTCTCTTGCCCAAGAAAAACTTTCATTCCCTTCCATGCACCTGAGTATCTTCAATAGGTATGAAGACTGTCCTGCCTCTGAGTAAGTGTGGCCTGTTTTTTCACACAATCTTACTGCTATCCAGAGGGTCCCCCACATCCCACTTTGACCGCTAAGCTGTTGCAATGCGGTAACAGAGGGTCTCGACCTCTACCTCTTCACCAAAAGAGCTGTCAAGCACTCAAACAAGCTGCCCAGGGAAGTGGTTGAATCACCATGCCTGGAGGTATTTAAAAGATATGTAGAAATTGTGCTCAGGTATGTGGTTTAGTGGTAGATTTCAAAGTAGTACATTTATGGTTGGAGTCAATGATCTTAAAGGTCTTTTCTAAACAAAATAATTCTATAATTCCATGATTCTCACATTTCTTCTCTCTCTGTAACCATGTATTAAAGAAGGTGGTAACCCCTCAAACTTCACTTGCGCTGCAACACTCAGTACACGCTCTGATTATGCATCACATCCTTCACAATAATTACATATAGGAACTTCATTTTCTTTCAATTACAATTAAGCTCAGTGTGTGACCACTCTGAGCAGAAGGAAAACACAAACTCTAGACCAAAATGGGGTTATATTCACTCAAACTTGTTCAAGAATGAGAACTTGTTAAAACTTACACTGGCTTGCAGCAATCACATCACTGAAAACACATAAAATTAGCCTTAAATTGCTGTCCTTCTCCATTCTGCACGTGCGTATGAATTTTCCTCCACTAAAGTCACAATATAGTGGATTGCACAAGGTACAACATAAACTACCAAAATGAGACCCAAATTTGGTAGTTTACTACTGCACTGTAAATGTTAAATATCACTATCTTGAAAATACACATGTAACAGCAATATCTTCTTTCAGTGTCCTGTTTGTCTGGACATGTCAAATAGTATTCCTTTAGAACAGCTTCTGGTCTAGTGGTTCTTGAAATCACCTAGCACACAACAATACTAATGTAAATATTAATTATTATGCTATGAAAAACACAGATTTTTAAATAGGAAGCAAAGATGCTTTACACAGGAGGTGGAGTGAGAAGAGATGCATTGTAAAATGCAGTCAATGACTACTAGCTTGAAAGATGCCTATTATACTGCAATTTCCCAACCTTCATCTATAGACTCTGCTTGCCCCAGAGGGGGTTGGACTGGATGACCTTTGGAGGTCCCTTCCAGTCCAGACCATTCTATGAGTCTACGATTCTGTAATTATCTTGGGATTGTTTTGGTTGGAAAGGATCTCTAAGATTATTGAGTCCAACCACCAAACTAACACCACCATGGCCATTAAACCATGATCTGAAGTGCCGTGTCCACATGGGTTTTTTTTAACTCCTACAGAGATGGCGACTCTTCCTTGGGCAGCCTGTTCCAACGTCTGACTCCTTCAGCAAAGAAATTTTTCTTAATATTCACTCTAAACTGCCCCTGGTGCAACTTGAGGCCATTTCCTTTTTCCAAGCACAGTTTAGTACTTTTTTCTCCAGGTGCTCATTTCCCCCCCTTTTCTCATAAATTCTAAATTGGTTCGACTAACTTTTGACAATCCATGTCTACTTCCAACCTCTTACGAAAATTTTAACATGTGGCAGGTAAGCCAGTTCCACAAGATGGAAGCAGTGAGCAAAGGGATGGAGAAAACTGAAGTGTTTTCCTTGGAAGCACAAGGTCAGGATTATGAAAGAGCCTCTGTGTTGTAGCATGGAGCAGAGGTTGCACAGAAATTTATTAGAGTCTCCACGACCTGGACTTGGCATGAAAGAGGACTCACCTGATACCTTTCCAGCATCGTTACTGTGCTGTGTTGGTGACAATGGTCATAAGCCCATTTTGTTATAATAAAAGTAACAACACCCTTTGGTTTTTCTGGAAATTCTACCATACCCAGGATAGTTCACAGAAGAAATGGTTGATCATACAAATTGACTGCAAAAAGTGCTCGCAAGCACTTGCAAATTCTTGGTCAATGTCTTTACAATTTAAAAGAAATTAGAGAAAGCAGAATTGAGCAACATATCATATTTTCTCTTCCTGTGTTAGGAAAAAAAAAAAAAATCTCATGGCTCTGGAAATAAATGGGCTTCATTAAAATGGAAGTGGGAGAAAGAATAGCAGAGTGCAAAACAGTTCACCAAGTAAAAAGGAAAGACCAATCCTAATGAAGAAGAAAATCTGAAGATCCAAAACACAAAAAGAAATTTTCCTGGCAATTATACAGTCCTCTAAAATGACAGAAGTTGCAAAGTATCAATAACTACAGATTTTCTTAAAGGTAGATTATGCTGCATGTACAGGTTGCTACAAAGCCATGTCCACTTCCACAATGTGACATGGCATCATTGTCTTTTTCCAACCATAGATCAAACCCTCCTAATTAGAATAGAATAGATTAGATTAGAATAGAATAGAGTAGAATAGAATAGAATAGACCAGGTTGGAAGAGACCTTCGAGATCGTGTCCAGCCTATCATCCAACACTATCTAATCAAATAAACCATGGCACTAAGCACCCTATCCAGTCTCTTCCTAAACATCTCCAGTGATGGTGACTCCACCATCCCCCTGGGCAGCCCATTCCAATGGGCAATCACTCTCTCTATGAAGAACTTCTTCCTAAAATCTAGTCTAAACCTCACCTGGTGCAGCTTGAGACTGTGTCCTCTTGTTCTGGTGCTGGTTGCCTGGGAGAAGAGACCAGCCCCCACCTGGCTACAACCTCCCTTCAGAGAAATACAGAAATCCCTATGTGTCTGATTTTCAAAGTACTAGTGAATCAGTAGACACACATGTGTTAAAGATTAGTTTTATTATAATATTGTTTCTAATTAAATATAATCCCAAAACCTCGTACTCTGTGAAGACTAGAGTAAATAAATAAATAATAAACATTAAAAATCCACTGGGGAAAAAAATAAACTATTACTAAAATATCAGATTTTACTTATCCTTTTCTTGCATTTGGCATTTATATTCAGAAGCAATCACCTGAATAATAAAATACTTTTAATTTGTTTCAATAAACCAAATTAAATAACATATAATAGTCTCTAAATTACAAATATCCTCTGTCAGATTACATATAGATCAATAGTCAGCCAAGTTTTTACATATCTTAGTACATTTTGAAGAACAGGAAATAGGAAAGTATTTTTAAAGAGATAAACTAAGGAAACAAACATTACTGCAGATACTTTATAGAACCAAACGACTTATCTGAGTTCAACCAAACTACCGTGTGAAAAAAATACATTGTTAGAACTAATACTTGTGAGCATAAAGATATGACTGAGAAAATACTAGTAGCAGAAAATACTAATTGAATAAAACAGAATTTTGAATCACTGAAAACTAATTTCTTGTTTAAGAAATCTGCCTAACTATATTGTCAATCAAATAACTTAAAATATTAAGTCGTCATTGCCCTTTTAAATCCTTTCAACTAGAATTCCCTAATTGTTCCTTCACTTTATCTCACTGTACCAGTAAGTAAATAAATTAACAAAATAGCTTTTATCGCACAGAATAACCTTTTAACTGAAGGATTATCTCTGGTTTATTTTTCATTTCTTTCTCTGCAGATAGCAGTTCATGCCTCATTGATTAGTTTGCTGAGGTGGTGACCAGAAATGAAAACAAGGTCTCTCAGATATTGCCAAGACCTGTAAATATCAAAAATCATGCACCAAAGCTAACACATGTTATGCTTCCAGAATTCAGTTTCTAAGACACTGAGAGTCAATGGTCAAGAGAGGTTCATTTATTCCAATCACCCTGTGCCAGGATGCAATTCCACTGAACAATTCTAAAATGTCAGCTGTGTGGTTTGGTTTTGGTTTGTTTCTCCTTTATACTTTTACAGGATTTTCCTTTGTCTTCTGTTTATTTGTGGGTTTGTTGTTGTCATTTGTTTGTTTTCTCATTAAGTTTCACTTTAAAAATGTGCCAGCACTCTAATGATATAGAGTTGCCCCTCAGTACTGTTTAAAAGGATTTTCTGTCTTTCTAAAAGGAATCATTTCAAAAAACTGAACTCCATTCTGAAATTCATAAATACTTTCTCCAGTGAAAAGTTAATTGTGGTTTGTTTAGCTTCATTCTGATTTGTGCTTTAAACATTAATTTTTAGAGGAAAAATTTACTTTTCACGGAATGTGCCAGATTAGTGGCTCTGGATCTTTAAGTCCTTTATCCCCATAAATGATAAGTTTAATTCCTTAATTAAAAGGACCATGATTTGAAGTACAATAGAAATTCAGCTGTTCTGGTTACTTAGAATTCAGCCTCTTTATGGAGTCTACATGTATCACCAGCAAGGATGATACTTCCTATGATGTGAAGAACTGAATGTACTAATGTATTTTCCCTTGGATTTTAAAAAAAAAAAACAAATCTAAACTGTGTTACCAGAGCTACTGGGCTCAGAACATAAGAACTAAACCAACACATAAATAATAAACATATTAGATGGATGAGGATCTCAGAGAAGAAATAATGTGAATTATACGTATGCTGATAGGTTTCAAAAACTGTTGAACAACCAATATAAACAATCACATGTTTCTCCTGACATTTGATGCAAGTCAAATTTTATTACTGGTCTCTGGAGAAGAAGAGATAAGAGCCACATGAGGTGTTCCTAAATGTGAAAACTTCACTGACATGCTGACAGACCATCTTAGACAGAATTTTCTTTCTTGAAGACGTAACTCCATGTCCTCCTCTTTTTTCAAGCTACCATAAAAATATGGAAAATTAACCACAATTAATATTAGCATGCTCTGAAAGATTTAACCCCACTAAAATGAAGATAATGCAATGTTAATTTTTTCAGACCTCTGATACCTCAACCTTGTTGTATTCATAAACAGATTAAAGGATAATAATTTGCATACAAGACGTACATGGACTTCTCCAGCATGTGAACAACTGATTTCAGACAGGTGCTATATGCAGAACATTCTAGGTGAAAGAATTTGTCACTATGGCAAGTAACATAACTCATTCATTTTCAACATTTGCACAACATGACAAAGCAAGAATAGCAGAAAAGCACTGTTTTTTTAATGTCCTTGAAGGAGCCATCAACCATTTGTTTTGTTTTAACACTAATTAAGTTAAATCTGATAACATGGTTTAATTACACAGCACAGACTACTGTTTATATGAAGTATCCTCCTGGTAAAAACAAAGGACTTCAATCAAGGAATTGCTTACTCATGTGCATGAATTCCTTTGAATTTAGGAAAGAAAAATCTCTTCAATTAAAGATAAAATGTTGAGGTTCTACCAGTGATTTAAGAGGCCACTTTCACTGTACAGTTGAAAGGGTAAATCTCAGAACAAAAGTATGCCCCATAAAACCACTCTCTTATTCAAAATGAAAAAACACAGTAAATGAAATAATTATATTACCACATTTCATGCAATTCAGCAGGTTCTGCTGAGCTGATATTAAAACACAACATTCACATGGACATTCATCCATGCATACATAGCATCAAAATGTTACTATTTTAAAATAATGATGTACATATAGTTACAAAATGGCAAATATTTTTTCAAGGTTTTTTTTTTTAAAAGTAAATGAAAGGTGAAAAAAACTACCAAAAATGGTTAAGAAATAGTACAAGTATTACTAATTTTCAGATTTTCTTATCTTCTTTTCCAGCTTTTAGTACTGACCAGTTACAGTCCTCGCCTCAAACACAAGAGAAACTACATTTGTTTCACTGCAAGATTATTTAGAAAATCACAAATATTGAATACCAGAAAGACTCACAGTACACAGGATTGTATTTCCTGCATTTCTTTATTAAGAATGCCTAAATGAATGTTGTCTCACCATATACATGTACACAAACACTTTGAAATAATATCTAGCATATGATAAAATGACATGGGTGTCTACCTACTTTCTTTTGTGTTTTGGTCTACTATATTTTCCTATTCATTAGAATTCTCTTAGCTATTTTTTACTGACCCTATTTCCATATGAAATTAAGTCAACGTGTATCAAAATATTACAGTTCCTGAAGGTTATTCCATGAGTTTGATAAAATGCTGATGAAAGATACCACTGCATAATCACGACAGTGGTCTCTAGATCCTGTAGGATTTCAGAATATTTTGATTTCCATTTGTTTTCTTCTTTAAAATACCAGCACACTATAATAATAATATTTAGAGTCCAAACTTGTTCACAGAACACACATAAATGGAGAAAACCTTTTATTTCTATCTCATTAAATAAAGTAATAATTTTCATGGCATCCATCTGTTCAAAACTTAGTATCAGAAAGATGTTAATACAGTTATGTCCATAAAAGCTCTGGAAACTGATAAAACAGGTAATAAATTTCTTAACTATATTTAATTTTTAGCCAATGCTTTCATCTGCTTCTCAATCCATCAAGATCTATGTAGAGTTATATTTTAAAGACATAGGGAAAATATTAATTTTGAATCCTTATAATAACACACTGTTTAAGTTTTCCATGTTATGAACTAGTGTCTCTATTTTAATGAATTATGAGCCCTTTGCCTGTTAAGTTGTCCTTGATCTAAAGATTATGCTCCCGCTAAAGGTACATTATACAAATGTCTATATTCAGTCATCTTTTGTCAATGCTTTACTATCCATTTAAAAGATCAAGATCAACATAAAGGTAATAAAATGATACATAATAGCAGACAGTTATGTTCTCTGTACTTTACTTATCAGTTCTAACTAAGATGTCTTTATCAAAAGGTTCATTTTCATGCAGTAGTGAGTTTATATCAATCAGTTATTCCTTACACCTGTCAGAACGTTCCTACACCCAGATAAATGTGGCTGTTATCAGATACTAGTAGAAGGATAGTGTAAAACTGCTTTATGAAAACTATTCTTTATTTCTGCTCCACAGATGTTTCCTGTTATAAATATCCTACATTGTAATAAACAATACTAATGGCATTACGTGAATAAAGAATCAAAGAAGGAAAAAAGTCACCTCAAGATACAGCCCTTCAATGCCAGATGCAAATCTATCATTACCATGTCAGCATTTTGTAGCATATATAGGAAGTACCACATATGCAAAGCAACCAATGCATTCTTCATACATTTTTCAAAACAACAAAGAAAATTCATGACAAAAAAAGTTCAGTTATCATGGTCAAATCGATTAAGTAGACCTGAGTGAGCTGTATTATACCAATAATTCTAAAGCAAAGCTCCCCATTAAGCAAAGGGGTCTCTATTTAAAAACTGAGGGCACTGTATGCTCATATACATTTGCATAGGATGGCGCTTTTTTAATGTTTCAATTGAATCGTAATAAATCTGCACCTAACCTAAAGGATATTTCATAGATGCTTCCTCCTGCTCACATGAAAATTTAAGAAATTAATATGGTTAGAGGTAAATTGAAGCAGCCATGGTTCAACAATACAAACTGGGTATCAGAAGGAAATACGAAAAACTAACACACCTTTAGTTCATTGAAATTTCAGGACCATAGGACCACAAAAGTCAATGTTGGGGTTTATTTTGGTACTCCTCCTGGTAATAATCACATTTTTCCAAAACTGTGTAATCAAGCTCTTTATTCACAGAGCAACAATTTATATCAAAAACTTCATATAAATTGACCACACATTCTACTACTTTTTTTTTTTCAGTCTACATTTTTTCATTGCTAGTTCTGAAGTAATGACTGTAAAAGAACACTTCATAAACCTCCTACCAAATTCTAAATGAGTTAATGAATATGGCAGTAGGTTCAAGGAAGCTTCTAACCCAATACTAGGGTGAGAGAAACCAGTTAAGTAAACATGAACTAGAAACAGCTGAGGTGAGCAGTACCACATTTTAATCTTGTATTCAAATGACCTTGATATAATTATTTTTTTTAAATCTCCTTGGCTCAATTATAATTTCATCTGCTTTGAAACATCAATTGCAAGAAGACTAAAATATTTTTTCATAAACCTGGAACTTCATTTGTTAGTATCTGTGAATAGATTTTCTAGTGTTATGTTTCATAACATTTTCTAAGTGAATCATAGCAGGTATCCCTATATTGCCTACAGCAGCAGCATGGTGAGAAACATTTTGTCTCTTGCCAAAGGCAGTTGCATAGCAGCTTCCAGCTTCTGTGTCTGCTCTACAACAAAGTTATAAATCTTCCATTTAAAGCAAATCTCAAACCAAAATCATTACGTCCCACTGACTAGATATTCGCACTGCGTAATACAACTCACCATGACATTGCAAGAAAACTTACCTTAGCAATGTCAACAATGTATTCTGATTTTTAGTAATCTTTACCTTCAATTTGCATGGCCATTGAACAAGTAGGCAATCCAGGATGCTGCAAAATTGAGAGTATACCAAAACTGGATAAAAAGGGGGCTGGAACTGCCACAACTTCTGATCTTCACATTCCCCCTGCTTTGTTTGAAAGAGGTCAAGAACTTTTTTTTCTTCTCAGATATGTACTAGTATCTCTGGGATCTGCCAGGTATTCCTATGACTCACACCTTTCAGAGTTGTTGCCAAGCCTACCTGGCGCCAATGAAGTCCTGTATGATGTCAGCAAGTCAAGAGCCGTTAAAACACCAAATTACATATATAATTACTGTATTTTGATTACTCAACAAATGCTTCAAGTCTTCTGACACGACATTTCTACATATGTGCTTTTTTGTCAGCATTACTTTGTATCAGACCTTCACAAATCTTTCTATTCTATACAGCAACCAACCACACTGAAAGTGCTGGTCTCATTTGTAGGTAGTACCTAAAATTGTTACCCATGCAGTAGTACATTGAAGAGGGTAATTTCTGGAGCATTTTCACAACATCAAGGGCTTTTGTTTTGTTATTTGTATCCACTTCTGCAGTATGAATGTTACTTATTTGTGCTTACTGTAATTACAGATTGTGTTTTTTTTTTTAATAAATAAATAAATGGAAACAGGATCACTAGTTGGTGGGTTGGGGTTTTTTTTGATACAAAGAAACACAACACAGATTCACAGAAAGCACTGGGTTGGAAGGCGCCCTTTAAAGTTCAGCTAGTCCAGCCCCTTTACTGTAAGCAGGGACATCCCCAACTAGATCACATTTGGACTCTTCTTGTTCTGATAAAATTTTGCAGCAATTCATGGAATATTCTACAGACCAGGAAGGTCTATTATTTCTGCTTTTAATGACAGTTACTTACATTCACTAAATAGCTGGAAGGTTACAAACAATAGTATAAGATACAATGTGCCTGTAATAAGTGAGCTTCCTAGTTACTGAAACTCGGCACAACAGCCTGCTCTTCCCTCATCTTTAGAATAGAATAGAATAGAATAGAATAGAATAGAATAGAATAGAATAGACCAGGTTGGAAGAGACCTTCAAGATCGTGTCCAGCCTATCATCCAACACCATCTAATCAACTAAACCATGCAACCAAGCACCCCATCAAGTCTCCTCCTAAACACCTCAAGTGATGGCGACTCCACCACCTCCCCGGACAGCCCATTCCAATTCTCTCTATGAAGAATTTCTTCCTAACATCCAGTCTAAACCTGCCCTGGCACAGCTTGAGACTGTGTCCTCTTGTTCTGGTGCTGGTTGCCTGGGAGAAGAGACCAGCCCCCACCTGTCTACAACCTTCCTTCAGGCAGTTGTAGAGAGCAATAAGGTCTCCCCTGAGCCTCCTCTTCTCCAGGCTAAGCAATCCCAGCTCCCTCAGCCTCTCCTCTTAGGACTTGGGCTTGAGACCTCTCACCAGCTTTGTTGCCCTTCTCTGGACGTGGTCCAGCAAGTCAACATCTTTCCTAAACTGAGGGGTCCAGAACTGGGCACAGTACTCAAAGTGGACACATCTTTATCACACATGCTTCTGGAGCGTGGAGAGGAATGGTCAAAGAAGGCTCATGAAAAGTAATAGAACTTGTTATGAATTTGCGATGTGGTAAGTACATACCTAACAGTCTGGTTCTTTCAGTGTCTCCAGCACAGTGTGGGTCAGATAATCAGTTCTGACAAAAATAGTATGTGATGGTGGGCTATACAACACAAACATCAACTGAAAATAATGTCCTGATATTTAAAAATCACATTAAAATAATGAGTAGACAATGGCACTGGAAATACATTCAAGTACCACAGCACGGATAACTAGGAGAACAAAAGCTCTTTTCTATTATCAATGTATCTTTTCCAAGGCCAAAGGAAACAAGCCAACCACTATTAGTTTTTAAAGGTGCATACAAACACAGCTAACCACCAAAATGCATACTGATATCATAAATCAAAGTACAACTTCAGTCATCTGCTTCATTTTTAACTAAACTAAAATTCATACCTATGTAAAGACACTATGACCTAAGAAAACACATAAGCACTGCAAAGTCTTGTCCAAAATTGTTGTATTACTTTCCACAATTGTTGGAATAGAATAGAATAGAATAGAATAGAATAGAATAGAATAGAATAGAATAGAATAGAATAGAATAGAATAGAATAAACCAGGTTGGAAGACACCTTCAAGATCATCGCGTCCAACCTATCATCCAACACCACCTAATCAACTAACCCATGGCACCAAGCACCCTATCAAGTCTCCTCCTAAACACCTCCAATGATGGTGACTCCACCACCTCCCCAGGCAGCCCATTCCAACGGGCAATCACTCTCTCTGTGCAGAATTTCTTCCTAACATCCAGTCTGAACCTCTCCTGGTGCAGCTTGAGACTGTGTCCTCTTATTCTGAACTTCAGACTGTTTTTATTTTCAGGGTTCTTCTACAATTTCCATTAAGATCCTCCTTTCATCAACCATCACTGCTAACTATTGTTCAGATTTCAGTTAGATGCTTAAAATATAACTGCCATATTAATTCACCTTATCAAAGCTGTGTACATATTATAAAAGCATCTCCCATGTCAGTTATGATCAGATTATTACATGGCTTATGACACTTTACCAGACAGTAACTTCACCCATAATAACATTTCACAATCCCTTACATGCAATGTATATGTTGTAGGTTGTCAATACTATTGCTGTATGTAAGAACACATTCCATGCTTCCAATCCCATTAAGGCAAAATCAGATGTTTTATCAAACAACTTAATAACTTTAGAGATGAAAATACTGAGGCCTGGAGCAAAAGTAATCAATCAGATAATGTATGCAAATCAAGACATATATTCCAAACTTTTGGAATAGTATCACAGTATCACAAAGGTTGGAAGAGACCACAAAGATCATCGAGTCCAACCTGTCACCACAGACCTCATGACTAGACCATGGCACCAAGTGCCATGGTATGTTGCAGTGAATCCCTGAACAGAAGCTTGAAAGAGAGCTCTCGAGATCATCTAGCACAACCTCTGTTCAGGGAAAATTAAGCAGCAGGTCAGTCAGGGACTTGTCTAGGTAAGTTTTCAGTATCTCCAAGGTTACCTACAACCACTCTAGGCAACTGGTTCCAGTGTTTAATGACTCTCATGGTGATTTTATTTTTCCTTCTATGTAGACAGAATTTTCCTTGTTGCAACTAGTGACTTTGGTCCCTAGTCTTTTTGCAGCAGACTCCTGAGAAAAATCAGGCTCTGTCTTCTTCATATGCTCCATTTGCACAGATGAAGGCCTCAACAAAATCCTCACTTTGTCTTCTGATCTTGACACTGAAGTATCCAAGCTCCCACAGCCTACCTGCACAGGCCATTGTCTCTAGTCCCCAACCACCTCAGTGGACTCACTGCATGCACTCCACAACATGCACTTCAGCCTCGTACTGGGGAGTCCAAACCTGGACTCAGTAATCCAAATTCAGTCTTAGCAACGCTGAAGAAGAATGGAGGACAAACAGGCTCCTTGACATGCTGGCTACATGCTTGCAATCTCAGTGTAAGGTGGCCATCTTCAGTGCAAGACCACAGTCACCCTGGCCATGGACTTCAGTTAGTTCTCAGACTACCTCCCTGGAAATCAGTAAAACTCTCAACTAACAAGGTGAAGGCTTAATCCCTGCCTGAAAAAAATCATCTTTCTTTTCATGAACTTTGAAAAAAAATGTATCAAGAGGCATGGGCTTTAAGTTCTCTTTATAGTGTCAATTCAGTCACATGGTACCCAGGCTGACACATGGGATCCAGAGGTTGAGAGATTCAAGCAGTGTGGAGATATTTCTGCTCCTTCCACATCCAAGGAGAGGTGCAGGAGAATGATTCTGATCTTGTGAGACTGGAAAAATCGGTGGTTCCTCACTTCATGCAAACCAGAGTGCCAATTCTTCTCCCCCAGATCCAGTCAGCTAAAAACTAACCCAAGCCTAAAATTACTTGACTTTGTCTATGCCAGCATATAAATCAGACTGCTTTATTTCTCTGGTCAGGATGTTAAACAACACAATACAGCTAAAATCACCTTCTTCCCCAAACCACACCAGGTTAACAATTTGATGCTTGCACGAAAGCCTGCCCCATTGAGTTTAGCGGTACATATGCAGCCATTTAAACTCCATTTGTGGAATGAATCTAGTCATGCGGAATTGGCACTGTGCTGAGGATGTCAATTCAAATTCATAAATGCTGAAAGCCAAATCGAGATCTGTAAAAACGTCCTTTTCAAGGAGATCTTATAATTACCTCTCACAATTACAGCAGATATCTCAGGCCTGATTCCTCTCACAATATGAAATGTATGCTTTTGCAGAGAATCCCATGTATATTTCCATTTTAAAACTGTGTGCAGATCTTAAAAAAAAAAAACAAAAAAAAACCAAACAACCTACACATTGCAAGTAGTGAATCTGATGTGAATTGTAGCATACAACTGAGCTGTGAATTACAGTTTGTTAAATATGATTACAGAGACATTTTATCATGTGGAACTCTATTTGGATGCCATAACTATGAATTCAAAGACTCTCCCTTTTCTTTTACCTTCATCTATCCTTTTTACTTTCAAGAATAAAATGAGTGTTTCTATTTAGCATAGGGCAAGTAAATAAAATGTGTATACAAGGAATAAATGTGTGCCATATATGCCTGTATTCTGAAAGAGAGAGAGAAAGAAAGGGAAGGAAGAAAGGGAAGAAAGAAAGGGAAGAAAGGGAAGAAAGGGAAGGAAGGAAGGAAGGAAGGAAGGAAGGAAGGAAGGAAGGAAGGAAGGAAGGAAGGAAGGAAGGAAGGAAGGAAGGAAGGAAGGAAGGAAGGAAGGAAGGAAGGAAGGAAGGAAGGAAGAAAGGAAGGAAGGAAGGAAGGAAGGAAGGAAGGAAGGGAAAGAAAGAGAAAGAAAGAAAGAAAGAAAGAAAGAAAGAAAGAAAGAAAGAAAGAAAGAAAGAAAGAAAGAAAGAAAGAAAGAATGAAAGAAAGAAAGTAAAGAAAGAAAGAAAGAAAGAAAGAAAGAAATAAAGAAAGAAAGAAAGAAAGAAAGAAAGAAAGAAAGAAAGAAAGAAAAGAAAGAAAGAAGAAAGAAAGAAAGAAAGAAAAGAAAGAAAGAAAGAAAAAGAAAAAGAAGAAGAAAGAACGCAAACTTTCAGTGGCTGAGCTATCTTGTTTACTTCTCTAGGGAGGTTACTAGTCTATTTTATATTCATCCACTAATAAAGCCAATCTAAATCTATGTTAACTAACTCAATATAAAAGTTGTGACATTTCCATTTCTCTGTCACTTGTATTTCACAAATGAAAGTCACTAGGCAGAATGAAGTCTCCAGGCAAATAAAGGTACGCAGTCATCTGAAGCTCATTTGTAAAGGCCAGCCCAACCGATGTTACAGAAGTCTATACTGTAAACACAAAGCCATGTCTGAAACAGCTCATAGAGGTTGTATAATGCTGACATGGCTGAATTAAACATATTTCCTGTAAACAGCCAGACTCATAGAAATAAGATCTTCCCTCACACCTCCTTTTGCTAGTTCATTAACTAATAAACTATTGCCACACATGGAGTCATTACCAGAGATGCTTATTTAAGTTCTTCATGGAGCTGAAGGGACACATACTCCCTTTTGTTGACACAGTCACCATTTGGAGTTTGTGAAAGGAAAATGTCAGCATTTAGATAAAATAATTGAAAAAAGATGTCTTCTGACAGCTGTGTTTAAAACATAAAAGTGCAGCAAATTACTTACAGTTCTGAAAAGGACACATATCTAGGTTCCATTTCAGAAGAGAAGAATGAGAGAATAGAAATGAAAATCACTTTTAGGTCTTGCTCTTCCCTTTCTTTTTCTTCAACTGCCAAAAAATACATCATCCAACTTAGTATTGACTATCCATGCAAACTTTCTACTTAACTATCTGCCAAACCTGCTAACTGTGTCTTGAAAACTGCAGATGCAATCACCTATATTTGGTTAGTGACCAGCACATATTTGATTTTCCGAATACACGGTTCTACATGCCAGCCCCACTTTCCCTTTTCCATTCCCCACCAAACAGTTTGAAAACTCATATGCTTGTCAGAATGTTCAGAGTGCACGCTCAATTACAAAGGCTCCGTGCTTCCTCCTTATTTCTCATGCATGTCTCCAGGGATATGCAAGGGATGCAAAGCAAATCATGGTAATCATGCTGCGTGAAACCAAAGACCTATCTACCCAGGTATTCTGTGTCTGATGATGATGACCAATACCAGCTGCCTAAGATAGATGTACAGAAAAGGAAAACCACAGTGACAGAGTATCAGGATACATTACCAGCTACCAGTAATTTGCATCCCAGAGATCTCCTAAACCTTGCGCAGTGGTCTTTTACCATCTCTGATATTTTTTTTTCTTACCTCATCTTTGATTATAATTTTCTGAACCTCAATTTTTAGGACCCTACAACATCCTGTACCACTGTATCTGGCATCATAAGTATGAATCATGTGAAGAAGTGATTCAGGGGGTTTGTCAAATCTATCATCTCTTTGTTTCATTTGACGACTTCTAGTTCTCTTACTGGAAGAATGCTCCCTTCTGACCTTCCCACTCCACTCCCAAACTTACTCTTCCTCCCTCGCTCTCTTTCTGCCTCAGCTCTACTGGTATTTTTTCTACTGAGAGAAGTTCTTGTAATTTTTAATGTGCTATTACTTGCCTTTTGTAGCTGTATTCTTTACTCAAAAATACAGGTCTTATCACAGACCAACATGAGACTTCAGTAGTGATCTTTCTCAACTAGCAAACAAAACAAGTAAAAAATAGTCAGTTTCCTGAATTTTAACCAGGTGTTTTACAAACTACTCATTGCAGCATAATGACCTGCTGAGGAACTTTGCCAAAAGCTTTTCAATAATCCAAGTAAATTTTAATGAATTAATATGCCTTTCTTGCATATTCCTAAATATTTTTAGGTTTTCCATACACAGAAGCAGTGCTGACTCTTCCCCAGTATATATTTATCTAACATCCATAAGCATTATTCTTTCTACTTACTTCTGACTTTGTAGTTCTTTGAACATCCTCTAGGATACTTTTTGAGCAATGCATTTTCCACCATTCCATCGACACCAACAGTTTTAAGCAGGAGGTTACATCTCTGTACTAACAGTTCAGATATTAAACTATTGACTTCCCTTCAAACCAGAATGCCACCAGGCCCTTGGGGTTCATCTTGTCAAATTGTCCTATACCTTCTGCTACTGACATGCTTTTTATCTCCGGTCCAAGATACACCAAAACATCCAGAGGAAGTAAGCACTCTCGCACTGTGACAAAGTCCACATGTCCCTTAGGTTTTCCATGCTTAACAGCTTTCTTGAAGAGGTTTGTCTCTAAGATGACAGGATGTGCACAGCTCCTCTATAACTCCAGAGTAACCAGAAAACACTAATTCTTCTTTACCCATTTCCATGTCATTACTACTACTTCAGCTAAAAGAAACAGCATGATCACTCCAGTTGCCATTACCACAGCACCAGCATGGAGAAAAGCTTTGAAGAGCTGCGCCCATGAGATAGAGAGAAGGAAGAATCTCGGCTATTCAAAGTCGGAAAAGGAGTTATTATGAAATTGCTGTAGTTGGAAGGAAAAATGTTGAGTTTCTGGGTTTTTGGAAGTTGTTGCATTTCACAAGAAGTTTACAACTGCCAACTGAAAGAGATTTATTTTCCTTTGAAAGAGACTATTTTCACAGTTGACAGATATAAACACCACCCAAAAAAAAGGAAAAATACCAAATCTTGCCAATAAATAGAGGACCTTGCCTTTACTCTTATCAGAAGTCAAGAACCAAACATAAGAAGGTAAAGAATTGTATGAAAGGATTTCACATAGGTCATTTGGCCATGCAAATGCTACCAAGTATCACAGACAAAGTATCAGTGAAACAAGGCTGAGGAACCATATCTTGCACAACTTCAGTGCCTGCATTTCTTAAGTTTACTCAGCTTTCTTTCCCAACTGAAGAAGATCCTAGCCACTTTCTTAGTGGCTAATATAAAACAGGTGTGAGAGGAACAGGATCAGTCCCCTTATTCCAAATACAGCTGGGAATAGCAGGCACTGTTGCAGAACACTTTTATCTTAGAATTCCGCTTGCTAAATGTTATTTACAACCTTCTGTGTTATTTATCATTTTATCTCATTATGTATTGTCTAGAGATGCATTTTTCAAAATGGGGTGGAAACACCTTGTTTTAGTGGAATTAGATTTTGCATATGAAACATTCATATATGCAATCAAACTTTAATGAACTCTTCTGCAGATACTGTTTATTTTTTGAAAAGTTTTAATAACTTTTCCTGCAATTAAAAATAGCATACAATATCAGAAGCCAGCAGCAATTAAAGGTAATCAAATTTGGGAAATTGTGTAGGAAGTGCAAAAAATAAGATCTGCAGATATTTTGTTAAATGCTTATTATCAGTTGAAGTAGGGTTTGCTTCACAAAACAGAACAATGCTTATCATTAAAACACAAGAACATTTCTACTAAGTTCTTTGCCTGATTTTCCTCTTTCATAAAATGCACTGCATGTGAAACAAGTCTTAAAAAAAACAAGGCCTAAAAAAACCTACTACTCAGGGTGCCTTTGAGGATATTTAATTAAAATCTAATCCTGCATTCATTAAGGCTCACATAAATTAAGCTGTCATTCATAAGATTTATGGATTCTCATTTGCATATTGCATACAATTCATCAATTACTCAAGTATGAAAGGAGCACATTTCCCTTGGAGCTGCATGCTACCCTGCCAACATTTGAAATGAGGGAAAGAGCAAGACTGTCAGGCATTCACACAAACTTTCTTCCAAATGTCTGCTCCTTGATTAATCTAATTTTCTAGCTATTCCTTACAAGATACAACAACAGCCCTTCTGCAAATTTCTATTATTTCTCCTGTCTTCATCATAAAATCTTCTTGTCTTTTAATAATACTTCATGTCTGACTGATTATTATTTGTTTGCTAATGATATGGCATGAATGTTTTCTTTATGTTAATGCATAATGCACACGTCAGAGTTAAAATAAAATGATTAGTATTTTCATTTTGGTGGTTTTTTTTCTGTATAACATCATTAATTTGCTTAGCTGAGCTTAATTAAAAAAAAAAAACAAAAAAAACCTAAGAGAAAAAAATTGCCAAAATATAAATCTATCACTTAAAACAACCATCAGTATTAAATCAGAATATTTAAGTGTAATGGTAGTCTGCACATAATTAAACCATTAAAATTTAACATTAAAGGAGAGACAACAAATGCTTAACGTGAGAAATTATCTTATTCACAGCCACTGCAGTGTGTACCTGACTGCACTTCTGAAAGTTGTCGGTAAAGTAGTGACACAGATAGGTTTGTTCTTGCACGTAAAACATGCTGTGTAATTCAATTGTCTTCTCTAGGGAGTTAATCTTAATTTCAGTGGCACAACTAGGAAGTAGCAGCCTTTGCTCGCCCAGTCTCTGGATACCTTCCAACACTCGTGACCAGGTACGAATGTAATGCATAACACTCATTCATGTCTGGGAGTTTCTAAATTGAAATATACTAATGTATCAGCACTGTCTAAAATTATTCTTAAGGCTCTCTCTCTCAATTTATTGGCTCATTTTATATTTTTAATTACCAAGTAAAAAGGTAGAGTAAATATACAAAAATAAAGTTGCCACTTTCCCTAACTCTGTTTAACAAATAACAGGATGATAAGATATGAAAGAACAAAACTCCAGCATGACATTTATGAACTTCTAAGAAAGCACAAGTATCACTTTGCAGTGCTACTTCTCAGATCAAGTTAACATAATGTTTTTTAACTTCAGTATAAAAAGTATTGGGGGTCTTTAAAACAAGGGGTAATATAAACCAAAGAACCCTGGAGCAGATGGTGAGCAAATTAGAAATAAATACTTCAAATATTAGTGATCTAAGGTTTTATTGTTCGAATGTGTTCAGCACCAAGTCTAGCTTAAAAGTCATGTGCTGCCTCTTGCCACAGAGGGACTGTTAAACATTTGGACTGGATTACTGAGTGGCAAACAAATATTTTTTCTCTTCTCGCTTTCCCCAGATCTGTTTAAAAATGAAGAGAGATTTCATTTTAAACATAATTGCTAACAAAATCCCATGTGAATAAAGTTAACTAACCCTGGAAAAATAAACAGATGACTAACTTTAATCAGAGAAATGAAGTCATCATTATGCTTGGTTTATAAAATAGATTTCCATTGTCAAAGATAACATAACAGGGATAATTTTTTTATTGTTTGTTATTTTGGACTGTTTATTTTGAGTTAGCTGCTATACTGTTTAGGTCCATCCCTGCATAACTACCACATTTATTGTCTGTCTTTTTAACTGTTGCATTCTCGAGTTTCAAATTTCCCAGCATGAGCTGTCTGCTTAATTCTACCCAAGCAGTGTGTAATGAGAAAAGAATTTTCCCTGTCTACAACAATATAGCTTATTTTATTTCCTGAACCCAAACCACCTGTTCAGTTTTTCTATTTAAAGCTTTGTAAGGCAACCAACTACCTCAGTACATTTGTGCAGAAATGAAAAGCAGTTGGAACGAAGCTGTGACTTCTTCAAACTTAGTCCAATAAAAAAAGCATCACCTATGGAGCAGCTTCCAGGGTCAGATGGGGTTCACTTCATAAAATTCTCCACAGATCTTACAAGTGACTTTCTTACTGACATCAAAACTGCTCAGAACATTTCTAAATTTCATTCTAAAGGAGATTGCTAAATAAACAGCAATAAATTGCTATACAGTCATAAACTACTATAGAACATGTTTTAAACATCCACATCTTTAGAATTGTTAAGATTAACTGTATTCACTTTGTCTAAGTCTGAAAGTGTTAACCCAGGACAAATCAACTTATTATGGTACTTTTCATGACTTCTCTGCTACAAGCACATATCTCCGTGATAAGAAATGACTCATAGGAAAAACTACATTCCAAAGAGACACAAAAGACAAAATTGTGTCCTGGATCAAACATGACTCCAAACTTAATATTGGACTTTCCTACCACTATAAAACAGACTGTCTTCCAAAATCTCTTTGAATTTTTACATTTTACATCATCACAGATGAAGCGTGGTTTGAGATCAGAGGAATGAGGGCAATGGCATAAAAAGAGTTCTTTATAATTGTTCTGAGCTGTTTGCTTTTCAAACTTCACCCTTTATATTTGTCAATATTTTTACTTTGTCATTTAAACAAACATCTCAAAATACAACCTTTGGCATGATTTCTGGAATGAGGAAAAGCCTCATTCAGCCTTTCTGCAATATTTGGGGAACACAGATCTGCCTATGCTTAAGATCAACCTACCTACTCCCATGATTACAGCAAAGAGTTTTAAAACACATGACAAACAAGACTTAAGCCTCTAAAGACACAGGAGAGAAAAGATGCAAATTCTTATGAATGGTGTGAATCTAGGAAAAGAGAAGTAAGAAATCTCTAGGAATATGTGGCTATAAAAAGGTTTTGTAAATAAATAGTTATTTTGCTTTGTATATTGTCAGCTTACTTAACTGTTCAATTTATCTGTCCTACATTTCTGTAAGTATGATGGAAGGAGGCTGGGGAAAGTAAACATAGTACTGAGTATATAGGAAAAAGGAAATTAATCCTCTTGAACCATCTACATCGAGCAACAAAGGAAAACAAATTATCTTTCCATGCTACACATAAAGGCACTAGACCTATGATATGTAGGCATCTTGACTGCTAACAAAAAAAAAAAATCCCTTTCCCTATTCCTGTTAATTATTTTCAAATCTGTGTAGATATAACACCTTCTTCCTTCCTTTTCATTAGCTCATGAATGTCTGCAAGACAGAACTTCTGGTCTGATAATACCTGCTGAAGCACAAAATTCCTCCTGTGGATGCCAATCTAGTGCCAGTGAGATTTAAATGCTGGAGCTGGTTCAAACACCTATGAAATTTTCAGATACAATCTTTTACTAAAACAAGTTAGGATTGAAAGTGCATTTCATGGGAGTTCCTGTAACCTCACCAAAACATTATCATTTCCTTGCAAATACTCTGCGAGCTTTAAATAATTAAAGAGCTGGAATTTGAGAAGCAGATTGGACAGCCTGGTTATCAATGCTATACAGAATCACAGAATCACACAGAATCACACAGAATCACCAGGGTTGGAAGAGACCTCAAAGATCATCAAGTCCAACCTGTCACCACAGACCCCATGACTAAACCATGGCACCAAGTGCCACATCCAATCCCC
The DNA here is from genome assembly GCF_014839835.1 of Dryobates pubescens. Lineage (NCBI taxonomy): Eukaryota > Metazoa > Chordata > Aves > Piciformes > Picidae > Dryobates > Dryobates pubescens. Next base: position 28,978,457 of record NC_071618.1, on the reverse strand, counting down.
TCTTCAACACCTCCAGGGATGGTGACTCCCTGGGCAGCCCATTCCAATGGCGAACGACTCTCTCAGTGAAGAACTTTCTCCTCACCTAGAGCCTAAGCTTCCCCTGGTGCAGCTTGAGACTGTGTCCTCTTGTTCTGGTGCTGGTTGCTTGAGAGAAGAGACCAAATCCCTCCTGGCTACAACCGCCCTTCAGGTAGTTGTAGACAACAATAAGGTCTCCCCTGAGCCTCCTCTTCTCCAGGCTAAACAATCCCAGCTCCCTCAGCCTCTCCTCGGAGGGCTTGTTTTGTTATTTTTCTGTTACAATTGACATGTAAACTTAATCCAATCCTCAAATTCTCAAAAATACATGCAAAGATAGAAACTTCTTCAAGGATTATGCAATCCTGTCTCCATTTTTAAGGAATCCACTTACAGAGGTGCAATTACAGTATATATGAATCATTCACAGTTACCACTTCAACTAAAATTGAAAATACCACTTAAACACATCTTCATACACTTACATGAGCCTAAAATACCTACAGCTGTGTTTCTCATTAAAAAGAAATTGCATCTGTATTTGTGAATTATTCTTCCATGCCACCACAGCCAACTGCAAAAAGACATAAATTTAAGATACCTCAAGATTCTATTTTTCCAAATACTGGATTCTGAATGAAAACTAAAGTATGGTCCCAAATTCGTAATAATATTTAATAATAACAACAATAATAACAATAATAATAATGTCTTCAACTTCCTTTGTAGCTTAAAGAGCCCAAGGCTGACTAGAAGCATAATGGTTGTTTTTTTTAACACACTTCGAGGAAGTGCTAAATCATAGGCACCTCTATGTCAGCTACCTTCTCTTTTCTTGCTTCACAGGCATTCTGCTCTTCTTACACTGCTGGTGCTTTAACTAAATGGAAACTGAACAGAAAATCAAATTATACATTGGCATTAATTCCTCAGTATATGTACCAGTAAACGACTGACTCAATTAGCACTTGCTACATACAAAATGATAGTTTCACTGAAAATAGTGGGGAGACTTAAAATAAGAAAGGTAATGAAAGATCATTTTTTAGCAGATAAATGAACTATCAAGTTTACAGTTTATGTTGATATACATACGACACCATTTGAACTTGGACTTTAGGTACGTGGGATACTGGGGTAAATAAAGTTTGCTAATATGTAAAACGGTCCTAGAGATGGTTTATTTTTGCAAAGAACAAGACAAATTTATTTTACTTGATTCTTTAAAGAATAACATCTAATATTATGTTACTACTACTACATAGCTACTCAGATATTACAACTAAATCCTAAGTGAATCACAGTAAGTTGTTTAGCAATAGACTCAATAAAGTATCAATCAGATTCCTTCCCAAAAAAGTTCCTCTAGATTGATTTTTTTTCCTGTCAAGCATTATTTCAACTCCCCCAAGACCTTATTTCCAAGCTTCAGAAACAGTAAATTGTATTAAACGGGAAATGAAATGAATGCTCCTGCATGGGCACATGCAGGTGCCATGTTTGTGAATTATGAAACATGATAGGATAAGTGCAGTCCATGGAAGCACGTTGTGTTGAGCATTACTGATAAAATAACAAGCTTTCAGAAGAATGCCTGGAAATACCCAAAACAACCATGGAAAGACAAATGACCTCCTCTGTCCTAAAACCACAGCAGTTACATAGATTGCAGAAAAAAAATTGGTACCAATGACTCATGTGAGACACAAGAATCTTAGAGTAGCAGTTGTAATCCTCAAACACGGCAGGCACAAGTCATTCTTATTCTGAACTTCTGGACAGCTTTTCCTCTTCAGTTACTTCAAACACTCAAAAGTTAGTTTTGTGGTATTGATGATTGCTTGAATTTTTAAATGATGAAGTAAGACCATGATGATACACATGATCTGTAGAGGAAATTCATCAGGTCACAGTCTAACACAGTACATTATATACTGTTGAAGGTTCATCACACCTGCCTATGGAATGTCAACAATTGCCATATTCTCCAAGTGGATGCTGCCTATCTTGGGAGAAATCTTAACAAGCAAAGACAGTAAGAAACACAAGGAGCCCAAAAAGTCCCAAAGAACATTAAACTGTATCCTCTTAAGCTACAAATGTCTTCTACAAAGTACAGACATATGAACTATTTAAAGCTCTGAATTCCATATGTGTGAGTCAGAACTGAACACAGCAACAGCAACCACCAAAAGCAACTGTCTCAAATATTTGAATGAATTTTTTTATAAGGAACTGAACAAGATCAACAGCACAGTTATTAAGCTGAAGTCCCTGTAGGGACTTCAAACATAGCACAACATGCAGTGCACAAGAAAAGCAATTTCATAAAAGTAATATCTTGAACATAACATTTTGAAAAAGATACTGTGAACAAAAACTAGCACAGAGATTCTCCATTCACCACCTTGAGTTCTTCTGTACGTCTACACATCCCCTTCCAAGTCACAGATCTACAGATTTTCCACTACTGGCTTTACTCTCTCAAGTAACTTTTCAATCACAGCTTTTAACCTGTGACTCTTAAGTCAATCAACTTTTAGAACCACTAATGCTAATGTTTAGAAAGGTCATTTTAAATCCCAGTTTCTATACTTTAGAAGACTCATGTGACTTAAAGAGCAATTAGTAATTTTCCCAATAGTTACGGTTTCAGAAACAGCCAAACCAACATCTAATCAAAATAGGACAGTAGAGATTCATATTATTCATGCATAGTCTGGTGCAGTGACACACACAGATGAATGACCTTACCCAAAGGAAACCACTGAGAAGAACTTAGCAAAAGCATTCAACAAAAGCACAGCTCATGCCCATGAACTTTGATGACTTGGTTGCTATTTGTTCTATCATTTTGGTTTTACCTTAAAGCACTCAGTGCCACACTTACACTGTGCTTTTCATGAATTCACAGAGTATTAGGAAAGAGCAAATAGGGTCAAACTCTAATTCTCCCCATGATCTGTACAGAAAGCAAAAACACTTGCAGACAACAGGAAACAAGGCTGTATCTTTGACTTACTCTGACACAAAACAGATTTACTTGAAGGAAAGCATTAGTGGTGGCAATGTCTGAGATGTTAAGACTCTGATCATGTCTGGGTGAGGCAACATAAGGTGTTAATCATTTTCAAGTTCCTTCAACCACATCATATAGGCTCCTTACCTCTAGCAGAGCACAGAAACATGAACATATAGCTATTTCTGTTTAAACACAAGATTTCTGCCTTCATTGGTTATTTAAGTTCCTCTTACAACTAAGAGGGTTTTGACCTTCAGGTTTCTACTCAGGTAGTGTTGCTGCCTACTGCCACAAGCCTGGAGAGCATTCCTAAGATGCAGTGAAACTCTTGGTGAAAGGATTCTACTGATCACAGAAAGGTCATCAATGTAGCTTATGTAAAACTTCTGCTCTTTGTCCAAGATAAAATAAAATTTCCAGTTATCTACTGAAACACTAATACTTCTGCAAAAACATCTCTTCATCAGATAATGTATTTCCAAATTAATTATTATTAATGAAAGAATGGCTGGTATTTCAAGTAATGAAATTAGAACAAGTTTCGTGTTAGCGAGCCAGGAGACACACAGCAATAAAAATTCCTTAAATCAAAAAAAGTCAGAAAACTATCTACCAGCTGAACCACTGATAAAAAATCCTCATTAATTCTCATAGGTCAATAAAAAAAACTCTTATCTTTCATATATACAGACACTTAAAATGCAGATGTTGCCATTTGAGTTTGTCACTCTATGATCTTCTTGTTGAGAAATACGCACTTCAATGTCACAATTCACCTGAGTTATTTTCTATGCCTACCTGAATTTCTCTCTGCTGAGTGTATGTTGAGTATAGATGACCTGAGGTGTAGATATTTACACTATACACTACAGAGATTAAGCAGGTTCTGTATCACACTCTTGCTCTGTAAAAACTGAATTGTACTTTAGCCTACAGTAATACAGGAGTCAAAAGTGGTAGAATCTGTATACTGAGTTTAAGTTCCTGAAGTAAGTATCATTCCATTATGTACTTTCCTCAAACCAGCTTTAAATCTGGTTCAACATAAATGAGAAGGGGGAAACCCCTGCTGCATGTTAAATTAAAGCAAATTTAACTTTCTTTTTTTTTCCCTCTTTCCCTTTTTGCCCCCTTTTTTTCTAAATCAACCTTCAGCTTTTCAGAAGTGCAGGAATATCAGTTTATATACAACGAATAAAAACAGCTCCAGGACAATTCAATGAAACATACAGAGAATATGATAAAAAGGTAAGCAAATTTATCAATGTGTTTTAAATCATCTGCAACTTTTTTAATCACTTACACACTAGAAAAATATGTAAAATTAATTTTGAAAGCCTGATCTATCTTTGCATCTTACTCAGAGAAAGTAAGCCAAACACCACTCTATTTTCCACACACCTCTGTCAGTAGATCTTGCTCTTGGGAAGTTCAACACCATCTAAGCTTCTGTCAGACACGATCAGCTATGCAAAACGTGGGCATGCACTCTTTTTTCTTGCTTTTTTTTTTGTGTGTGTTTAGATTACCAACCATGAAAGAAGGATATGGACATGCTGGAACATGTCCAGAGAAGGGCCACGAGGATTATCAGAGTGCTGGAGCACCTCTCCTATGAGGACAGACTGAAAGAGTTGGGGCTGTTCAGTCTGGAGAAGAGAAGGCTCTGAGGTGACCTTATTGTGGCCTTCCAGTATCTGAAGGGGGCCTACAAGAAGCCTGGGGAGGGACTTCTCAGGATATCAGGTAGTGATAGGACTAGGGGGAATGGAATGAAGCTGGAGGTGGGGAGATTCAGACTGGATGTGAGGAGGAAGTTCTTCACCATGAGAGTGGTGAAGCCCTGGAATGGGTTGTCCAGGGAGGTGGTTGAGGCCCCATCCCTGGAGGTGTTTAAGACCAGGTCTAGTGTCCCTGCCCATGGCAGGGGCATTGGAACTAGATGATCCTCGTGGTCCCTTCCAACCCTGACTGATTCTATGATTCTATGAAATGTGATACAAAGAAAAATAATTTAATACATATTGATTTTTAATGATACAAGAATGATTTGTATTTTCACATAATTGTCATTGATTTTCATATTCATTATCATAACTCTGGGGGTATTTTAAAATTAATAATTTACAAAATAATATGTTTAAGAGAGAAATCGGTTGAGATCAGTTGAGAGAACACAGATACAGTAACATCACGGAACAGCTTGCAGAATGGGAAAATTGATGGACTATTACATCTTAGAACTTGTTTATAGGCCTAAAAAAAATTCAAATCATATTGTTCACTTTTCTCAAGCAACAAATAGGAAAAAATCAAGTGGTTTACAGGAGCACTTGAAAGGGCAAAGCTGATGTCAGGTTTTGCAGTCTCTTAAAACATCACATGCAGATCTTCCAGCTAATACAATGGCAGAAATTTCAGGGCTGAGTTAGTTCACCAAATGTTACTCTGAATTAATTGCCTTTGTGTTTTTCACAGATTCCAGTCAACAAATAAAATTCCATTTGGCTAAACTTTTGACCCAAAAAAAAAGGATCAGCAAAACAAACCAAGAGCTGGAACTAGACATTCTTAAGCAGAGAAGCTCATTTCAGCACTTAAAATGCACTCTCTGTAAAAATACACAAGGCAGACACACAATTATTTAAAAAAAAAAAAAAAAAAGGCAAAAAATTCCCAGCAAATAAAACTATGATTTTCTTAGCATGACTGACATATTGAAACACAAGGATAGTGGGGTTTTTTTAGCTAGATCTCCAGTCACTGTTTATCTTAAGACTGTCTGAGGACAGATGGAGATAGAGATTGTCTATTAATCTCTGTATTAGTGTCACAAATTCTCTTGACTTGTTATTTGAGGTCCCACCAGTGTGCATGTGGCCCTTCGTCGTTTTTAAGTAGATCCATTTTTTATTAGCTAGTCATGACTAGTCTTGTCTGGCTACAAACATGTCATTTTTCTTTATAATTTTTCTTAGTATCTTAACAACTACTGACTTCCATCAATGTTTCTGTTTTATGACTACTGGAATAATTTGTGATATCCCTAAGCAAGTATGAAAGAGTAACCATACTACATTAGTGAAATGAAAATACTAGATCTGCATAAAAGAATGTGTATAATGTCAAAATCATGGCCATAGCTGATAAAAATAAATTGAGTGCACATACAATAAAGGCAACAAAGCAGTAATAGCTTTTTCAAAATTATCTCAGTTTTTAAAAATTATTCCTTCCTATGCTGTCAGATCTGAAAGGTCAGCTTGCATTCTAATAAGTATGGAAAAGATATATATTCAGCAGTAAAATATATTCATTTTAAAGGCAAGTAAACAAAGAATGAAAAGCATCTTCTTCTTGGAAAGCAGAAATGTCAGAGGGGAGAGAAACTAACAGCAGAGTTCCTCAGGAATCAGTTTTTGGATCACTCTTGTGTAATAATTTAACTAATGTCCAACACACATGCTGATGACACAAAGTTGGAAGGGGATTGAGCATCACACTGAAATAACTGGATGGCCTTGTAGAAAGATGATGAATTTTAATGGATAAAAGTGCAAGGTCACTCACTTGGGGATCGTAAATAAGAGTAGCTGCTGTAAACCAAGAAGTTCTGAGTTAGGAACAACCAAGAAAAAAAAATATTTGGGTTTATTAGCTGATCCCTGGATGATTATGAATGTGACACAGAAATGAAACATATATATATCATTCTTGAACATCAGTATGAACATATGAGGTTGATCAGAAACTGTAACTGACATATAACACATCAGTGGGATATTTTGCCTGTATAACTTTAGTCAGCCATCTTCAGAAAAATAGGATCACAACTAGGTCCAGAGAAGCATTGTAAGCATGATCAAAGAATGGGGAAGCTTCAAAAACAAGGCATAAAGAATTTGACTTTTCTAGCATCAGAAAAGTAAAGGCTGAGGTGGCATATATTTCTCTTTCATAACCACAGGAAACATCTGATGGATGGGAGAAGGAAGACCATGAGCCAGCAATGTGTGTGGCCAAGAAGACCAATGGCATCCTGGGGACTGTTAGAAAGGGTGTGGCTAGTAGGTAGAAATTCTCCTCCCACTCTACTCTGCCCTGGTGAGGCCACATCTGGAATACTATATCCAGTTCTGGGCACGCAGTTCTAGAACAAGGATCTGCCCGAAAGTCCAGTGCAGAGCCTCCAAGATGATTAAGGGAGTGGAACATCTGCCTTATGAGGAAAGGTTGAGCAAGCTGGGTCTCTTTAGCTTGGAAAAGAGGAAACTGAAGGGTGACCTCATTGATGCTTATAAATATGTAAAGGGCAAGTGTCAAGAGGATGTGATATCCAGCGATATGATAAGAAGCAATGGGTGTAAGATGGAGCATAGGAGTTTCTGCCTAAATATAATGAAAACCTTTTTCACTGTGAGGGTAACAGGCTGCCCAGTGAGGTTGTGGATTCTCCTTCTCTGGAGACATTCAAAACCTGTCTGGACACATCCTTGTGTGATCTACTCTAGGTGATCCTGCTCCAGAAGCAGGGTTAGAATAGATGATCTTTCAAGGTCCCTTCCAAACACTAACATTATATGATTGTGTGATTCTGTGATTTATAAGGGAAGATTCAGATGCAGAAAGCAACTACAGCCTGTTCTGAGTCACAGCACTGTGGAAGCAGGGCACCAGTGAAAACTACTGATCCAATCAGTTCTCTGCCTGCTCTCACAAACCTATTGGTGCTGCTGGACATGAAGAAGAGAAAAAAAACAAACAAATTTTAACCTATGTTTTGCCAATAATTAAAATGGGGTTGAGGAAGGTCTACACTGCAGAGTTCCCACAGTATGAGTGACTAAGGAAGCACCAGGAAAGGTCTCATTGATGATACACCTAGTTTTTAGGTACGGTACCATGTAACTCTGATATGAGTAGCAATGAGGAAGTAAAAAAATGAAGACTCAGAAAAACCAGCATATATCAATACTTCTTTTTTCATTATTTACTCTGTTATCCAATGAGATTGTATGCTATGCCCACCAAAATGGCCTGTGGACAATGTTTTTTTAAATCGGAAAATGTAGTAGGTTCAACTAAAAATCGTTGTTTTAGAAAGCATGTAAAAGGAAGAGTTACTAATGGGATGTGTGGCTTCCAAGGCTTATTTCCAGTACTGCAAAACTAGGACAAGCAGTCCAGACATTACACCTCAATTTAATATCACCCACTATGAAAAACTAGGATAAACTGTTACTTTCATCTGCATTTATGCAATATGCAGTTGCTTCAACACTCCCATAATATGAGAGAAATCCATACTATGGGCAACCTACATAGTACAGAAAACTCCAGAATGTGAGAAAAATCTATGGAAAATGCTTTATTTTAAAAGTTATTCTGAAAAAAAATAAAATTAGAAATAAGAAAAAATAAGACTAAAACTCCCTCATTCTGAATAGCTTAAAGCCTAAAAATTTCAAAGCACCGCTTCTTTCAGTCATATCCTTTCACATGGTGAAGTTGTGTTTTTGCTTAAATTCTGCCATAGTTTCATAGCTGTATATTTGATAGGTAAGTGACAACATCACACTGTAAATACTTCAGAGAAATGTAAGACATTAAACCTCCAAAATGTCAACAGTTTTAGGAATCATAGCTTTACACCAGTGATCCAAAGAGCATACATACTGTAACTTTTTTTTTTGCCTTTTACTGCGGAAATACTTTTCTTGATATTAACTTCTTAACATAAATACCTATGGAATCCTTTAGAAGTACGTTAATGTTGTTAAATTGTGAGTGATGCAGAACTAATAATAATATGGTTTACTTACTCAGTATTTTAGTTTTTTAAAAAATAACAGATTAAATGCTAATTTTAGAAGATTTTGCCCTTAACTTCAGAGTTTTGCTCAAAAATCTATCAGATGATTCCGTAATTGCTTAAATAGCAGCTACTTTTACAATTGTTCTTAATTAGGTCCCAATTTAGCAAATCACTTGGCCATATGCTAGGGTCCCACTGGATTTAAGAATGTGCATGGAGTTGTACACATGCATCAGAGTTTAACTGAACTGGGCTTTTAGCATTAGACGTTTTAAAATTATTCTTCATTTCTGTAACTGCTGTAGCCTTTTGAATTTCCTTGTATTTCTCCTGAGTTCTAGGGGATTTCAGCTATGACTGCTTCTGACAATTACATATAGGCAGATAATTTTTTTAGAGTTTTATTTCTAAATGACTAGGTTTGAGCTTTGACTGAAAGAAGACTTTCAGAATAATTAAAAAATAAAGTAAATCAACTGAGAGGACACAGTCCTCAGCTCAGTCTCAAGCTGTGCCAGGGGAAGTTTAGGCTCGAGGTGAGGAGGAAGTTCTTCACTGAGAGAGTCGTTTGCCATTGGAATGGGCTGCCCAGGGAGGTGGTGGAGTCACCGTCCCTGGAGGTGTTCAAAAGGGGATTGGATGTGGCACTTGGTGCCATGGTCTAGTAGGCATGAGGTCTGTGGTGACAGGTTGGACTTGATGATCTTTGAGGTCTCTTCCAATCTTGGTGATACTGTGATACTGTGAGAGGCTAGTGACACCAAACAATTTAGGGTAAGATGGGCAACTCCTTCAATCAATAGGAAATCTCCAACAGACGGATTACCCTAGAAAACTAAATAATTTCAATTGCTCTGGTAACCAACCACATTTTTTTTACTACTTCAACTTTTCAAGTAATTTTGTCTCACTGCAAAACTTTGACATTTATGGAGCAGAAACTGTGAAACTTTTACATGGCATAGAAAAGCTTTTTTTCCCCCAAGGGTCATGTTCATGACTCCCTTCTGTGCAGCTTCAATTGCATATATATTTGTCTAGTGACACTTATCCTCTGTGCTGAGACAAGAACTGTCCTTTGGGTCTTGCAGAGCCTGTAGCAAGAAGTTTGTCTCATCTGGACAACTCATCTTGGCAATATTAACAAACCCTACCTTCAAAGACTATAATCTCAAATCAGTACAGTAAACTATAGCAAGAAAAATATATAGTTGGGGCCTTTTTATTCATCCCTAGGTCCAAAATAATTCACTGTTCACTCAGTTCGTGCTTGTAAAGTTTACTTAGACAAGTATCAAGGGGGTGGTGGGAAGGATGGAATTTGGGTTTGTATTAAAAACTTCTTCCATAACCCACACCACTAAGAAACAGGGATGTCAAATCCATATTACGGCATTTATAATGTAAACATAGGGAGCAGTTAACAAGGCTATACATCAGTCTTCCGTAGTTCTGAGTAAGCAGTGTGGTGGAACTACAGAAGATGCAAAAACCAGGAACCACACTTCAGAGACAGCTGAATGAGGACAGACAACAGGTAATAAAACCATGAGTGAAGTGGAAAGGATTACAATTTATCTATCTTGCTCATTCTTAATTTTTCACAAGAACTTGAGAGTACCTATTGAAAACATCATTCAGCAACACCCATGGAAGTCAATGTCTGATGATGCTTTGACAGCCAAACTCCAGTTCTGCTCAGAAAGAGATAAGACAGTTTAAACTCGTCTAAGAAAGAGAGTCAAAATACAATTCAGGACTAGAAATTCATAAATTACTGATTGCTTGAATATAATGTGTGCAAACTTGGAAGGACCTATAGTAGCCTCTGCATATACTGCAGAAAGGATAATGGATTAGATAAATCTCTGTTCTTTTACAAGATAATAATAGAAGGCAGGAATAAGCTGTTCTGCAATAAAACTTGGTTATCCAATCCAAAAATGCTTCATTTCCAACCAACAGAAATATTGGCTGTTTAATTCAGAAGTTTTCTCTGTGACTGCATAAGGCACTATAAGGACACAGAAAAGCAGATTTTCTAAGTATACTAGGCATGCATGTTTCTAGATTTAGCTTGCACAAGATTAATCTGTACTATTTCATAGTTTAATTTTGTATGAATGAGTTAAAGGTTTCTTATTAGCATTTTTAAGCAGAAACTCTCATCCAGCTGTATGTACTTCCTACATCTTCAAATGAGGATGAAGCCACACTTAAAACAGTTGGGTTTTTTTTCCTACATAAAAGTTAAATGCATTGGTGCAGCCTATTCTAAAATCAAGACCAGTATTTTAAAGCAGGATACCTAAAATTATATGATGACACATATAATAGTACAAAATGTAAACTTCTGATACTTTGGCCTCTATAAACAGGGAGTTTCCTCTATCAAAAGCAGATGAAGACAACAGTCCTGTATCACATAGGTGATTTTTATTCACTATGAACACAATATATTACAATGACCTAACTTATGCAGAGAATAACAATGTGGGGGGAAATTGAAAGCAGATATAAAGTGCTTATTTTTTAATGGCAACTGAAAGACATCATTATGTGTATATGATAATTTTTTTAAAAAATAAATTAAAAACATACTAAAACCATTTCCTGATACATCCAGCTACTTCTGAAACTGAGAGAAGAGACCATAGTAACACCACCAGCTGTCATATCCTATTATCTGAATATGCATTTCTGAAATTATTAAATCTTACATTATCTAGTTTTTGCATTGTGTTGCAGTATGTCACACATACCAGCTCCTGGTTGCATGGAAATGTTGCATCACAAAACCCAAAGTCACATGTATGTTCCTAAAATATTGGTGGATTTTTTAAGAAAGCCTTTCCACTCGTGTTACAAAACTGGGCCAAAAATACCATTCATTGAACTCCCAGAATTGTATTGACAGTAACCATGTCAACATTCAAGGGGGGTAAAGGAGAGTAGGTGGCGTTTCTTTCCTTAAAATAGATTTTTTTTTTAAAAAGGTGCTTGGTTTTTTTTTATCTCCACAGAGTTAATTACAAATAAAAAGAGGTTTGGCGTTTTTCTAGAGATACTGCACAGAAAAGTTGTAACTGTTCATGTACCATACTGCAGTTTTGAAATGGGAGATGCGTATGCCTAGATCCTGAAGCGGTATCTTCCAATGCAGAATCCAGCTTATCCTCTACCAGATCAGTGATAAATATTTCATTTATCATAACAATACAGTTATTCAATTCATTTTTCTTTTGTTGCAGCCTAGGGCAACTGCTCACTTCACTAACATTACTAACATAATTTTTTTTTTTAAATGATTTGGTTTTTTGTTTGGTTTTTCCAAAATGTAAGCCATCCAAAAATGAGGGGAGGGAGAAAATAAAAGAAACACATTTTCAGAAAAACAAAGCAAGTATTTCACTCTGACTTTCATAAATGCTTGTCTACGTGAGTTGTATCTATACTGGCAATCAAAATTAGACCACAAAATAGCATAATGGACATGGATTTTATTACTTTAATTTGATCATAGATTCAATAATGAAGGAAAGGCAGATAAAATTGACTAACTTAATATTTATGGGAACCTGAACTACTGAAGAGATTAGTACTTTTACCCAGTTAAGCTTTCAACTGTCAGCTGTCATTACAGGACCTGCCAAAAAAAGCAAATGATAGCAATGTTGAACTTGTAACATGAGCACTGGACCCTTTTAGTGAGAAACAAAACATGCAAGTTAAACCAGGAAAACGCATTGCTTCCTGGCTTTACATTAAGGACAAATCAATGTCCCAGTCCAGCCACAAAAAATTACCTTTTGCCATGGTAGATCAGCCTGGCTTTTTCTATATGAAACATCAGTGGAAGGTACTGACAAATGTCAGTGGAAAGTAAAAACACTCTGTTGAGATTCTTGCGAGGTTCTCAAACCATACCAAATTTGGGTACTCTCCACCTCCCTTTTAGATCACACCAAAAAAACCTCATGGGTTGTGACAGCTTACCAAGATTGGCAACATTCACAGTCATCACATAAAGGGAAAATCAAGAGGCGTTAAAGCAATGGTGAGACAAACTGATCAGTGTACCTTCGAAGTTCAACACCAGTCCACTGTTACCACTGATAACCGGGATGTCCACAGCACCACCAGTTCAAACTCACATCTACTTGAGTTTTTCCAGTTGAAAAGCACAGTTGTGGTCATTTTCAGCCAACAAGAATTTGTAGTTTCAGGTGGTGAAACAATCTTGATAGATTAATAAATACAGAAGGTTAGTAAAAGACTGTTAGCCAGCTCAGGATAAATACTGATGTTCATTGTATGACTTTTTTTTAATGCCTACAACTGGACATTTGGTTCCAAGAAAGAACTGGCAGACAAGAAAAAACTTGCAGTCATTTTTTCTGTGTGTGAACACCTGTGTAATATAATGCTATAATTCTGTGCTTGTTGAATGATATTTGCTTCAGTTAATAAAAAAGAGCTCAGCATAAACAAAAATCTATGCATTGCTCCTGTCCACAAAAGCTCCAGAAGATTACAGATGCTCTCTCAGGGACAGGGTAACCTTTTCATACGCTGAGAAAGATCCTATGAATGGGGAAACACGTTAATGTATAGGATTTTGAAACTGAAGGCCTTCTCCAATGTGGGAAAAAACATGTTTCAAGTATACAGTAAGTGCACACGTGTATGTATACACACCTATACATAGAGATGTGTCTGTATGTGTGAACGCACACAACACTTAACAAAAGACTTATCTTTGTAGTAATTAAGTGATCTAGTATGCAACCTCATATGCTGAAAAGATTGTCATACAACAGAAACTTCCAAGACTTTATTCTCTATAGCATTAGAAAGCAATATACAAGGCACTTTGTCCCAAACGACTGCATGCCTCTAGATTGCAACAGTTCCAAGCAAACAACTTAGGAGCACCTGTATGATGAATGCTCATAAAAAACTTCCTGTTTCAGTGTTTCACGAATTCTGGTTACAACCCTGGTGAGAGATATTTACTATAATACTTCTAACTTTTATCAGGCCAGGGACCGGGAAGCTTATTCACACTTTAACCACTTTAACATTTTCTGAAGTATTTTTCCTTCTTCCCCCCCATCAATCTGGATTGCACTTTTTGGATTGACCACACTGTTTTCACATAATCTCGCATGACATGCAATCTTAAAGTAAAGCATCTAGAGAATTACAGCCTTGGTAAGTCTGTGGCTATTTCCACATGACTAGATAGCTCTATTCAGAATTTTGACCAACCCCCATACGTATTAATAAATAAACAGATAAATAAATAAATAACCCACCACAGTCTGGAAGTCTTAAAACATGCTTGATGTCTGCCTAGGCTTGCCTGCTTTAAATTGGTTGAATATGTAACTACTCTGAAGTGATCATCTCTTCTTGGGCTGTGCTGTGAGCTGGTGATAGGTCTGCAAGACAGCCACACCAAAGCATATGCTCTAGTGATGGGTATCAGAGGGATGGGGCACGGCTTTCTTAAGGGCACCTAGAATTGTTGCATCCTATCACAGCATCTAGAAGTTTCATGAAACAAAATGCTCTAGAATGTGACATTGGTCAGAAGGTTGGCTCAAATGTTTTCCCATGATTAGTAAGAATATTGCATTTGTGTAAAACTGCTTTTGGGCAAATAGCTGAAATTAGTTTGTGTAGGAAGAAGCTATAAAATTATGATAAAATCATAAGCACTTATACTGGGACAAACTTTGTGTGATTTCTAGTGAGTCCCACCTCTGACATGAGAAATTAGAAGAAAAACTCCAGTTTCTCTACAAATCTCTATGACTTTTCTGTAAAAGTCAGAGTAGAGTAAATAAAAGTTGAAGCAAAATCAAGGAGAAACACTGATATGTACATTTTTGAAGCTACTTATTTCTGCTCTCAAAATTGAGAAGGGAGGGCCCAGGATGACTATAAGTTGTTAATGAATAAACAAGATAACAGGAACTTCACAAGCACTCTGTGAGGTCCCAGTATGTGTCTTAGCCTAATTTTGTCAATGACAGCTTCTTGGTACCTCTCAGAACAGGATCTGATGCCACCAGGCTAGGAAGCAGGACTCAGTCGAGTCCCTAACCTTTTACATATCACACAACACTTGGGACAAAACACCAAGTATTCAACATTCCTCAAGAAAAAAAGTTAAGACATTTCACAGGGCCTTTCTGTTTCCCTTCTATCTTCATTGCATTCATTTTTAAAGTGTATCCCCTGTGAAATAAATAAACTCATTATATGAATAGACAAATTCAGTCAAGAAAATAGAAAAAATAAGTTTCTGACTCTTTTGGTTTGGACTGTTAAGCTTTTTGTTTTGCATTAATGGTCAAATAAATCAAAAGATGACACTGTACAATGTAAAAGTACAATCATGAATAGCTGTTTACATGGACTTTAAATATTTTGGTAACGTGCAGTGCACAAATTAATTTACCAGGATATGAAGAGAAGTCCTGATTTACATTGTGCAAGAATGAAGTTCATACACTATTTATCCTTTGTTTATTTTTACTAATCTAAATTATTACAATAAAAGAATAGCAATATGTGGTCACATAATTAGCTCTTACAATAATTAGAAGGGGAAAAAAGCCCTCACTGAGGCAAACACACATTTCAGTGCAATTTAAACAGGAAGTCCTCGATGATTAACATTAATTGAGAAAAGGCTTTTCTAGCAAGGGGAAAAAAAAAGGAAGAATCCTGTGTGAAACATTAAACAAACTTATCTGATATTTATGGTTTTTTCTTTAATAATTAATGAAATGTAAATAGTCAAGGGAGTCTAGAGTTTTGCTTTGTAACTAGCTACTATTATAAACGGCAGTTAGATGTTTACAGAATACCCAAAACCCTTTTGTGTGGAAGGAGGTTACAAATCTGCCCCTTTTCCCTGTTCAAAGTCAAAAATAATGGTGCCTCATCCCCAGAGCATTCACTGCAAGAACTGTTTGCATATTCAGTTATTGTTTCTGCTGCGTCAGTCATCTGCTGAAGTTCACTCTAATGTGGCCCTGATCAATTCTGCCAGCTGTGCTTAAGTGCTGTTTACTATAATAACATCACAGTGCATTCTTATTTGGCAACAACAGCTATGACAGCACCTAAGTGCATTGAGAAGCCAAGATTTTATCATGTACACAGATCAAATTGAAATTGTTTATGGAGGCCAGTGTTGTTCTATTTCTGTCCTTTCTAGTGAATACCAATACCACAATAATGGCTTTGCCAAAAGCATTACTACTCTGCCCTTTCTAGTAAGTGAAGGTCTTGTTGATCTAAATACTCTATAGGACATGGCAATGATTTCATTACAGCAGCATGCACATTTTCACTGGGTAAGAAAGAGAATTTGGAAATGGGTATATTAGGTATGAAGTGGCATCACTCAAGGAGGTGTCCAGAGAAGGGCAACAAAGCTTGTGAAGGGTCTAGAGAACACATTTTACAAGGAGCAGCTAAGGGAACTGGGATTGTTTGATCTGGAGGAGACTTGAGAGAAGACCTCATTGCTCTCTATAGCAACCTGAAAGCAGATTGTAGTAAGGTGGTGATCAGTCTCTTTTCTCTAGGATCAGGTGATAGGATGAGAGGAAATGGCCTGAAATTGTGCCAGGGAGGTTTAGATTGGATATTAGGAAAAAATTCCTTATGAAAGGGTGGTCAGATATTGGAACAGATTGCGCAGGGAGGTGGTGGAGTCACCATCCCTGAGGATGTCCTGAAAACATGTAGACATGGCACATTGGGAAATGGTTTCATGTCCATGGTGGTGTTAGGTCGACAGTTGGACTTGACAATCTTAGAGGTCTTTTCCAACTAAAACAATTCCATGATTCTGAGTACAGAAATATTTTACTAATGTACTATATATTTGGTAAGAGTAAAAAAATTAATGTAATTATCCAGTGTTTAAAAGGCAAAGAAAGAAGAAGGGGGGGTGGGGAAAACAAACCAAAACAAACAAACAAAAACCAAAACAGAGTAATTGAATAACAACAGAAACCCTCAGTGTGACACAAAGGTCTCCGAACACATTTGCAACATTTCAAAGTAGTTTCACATATTTTCCCAATATGCCAAACAGTTCGCTTGGCCATATGTTAAGTAAATCAAATGTCTTCAATATACAGGCATTGTGAAAAAGCCATAAAGAATGAACCTGATCCTCCTTCTCCTGAAATCAGTTATAAATACAGCAATAGAATCTTGTCCTGGGAGTTATTTTTTACACTGTGATAACACCCCA
This sequence comes from Dryobates pubescens, assembly GCF_014839835.1. NCBI lineage: Eukaryota > Metazoa > Chordata > Aves > Piciformes > Picidae > Dryobates > Dryobates pubescens. Next base: position 28,961,315 of record NC_071618.1, on the reverse strand, counting down.
CAGTATGCTAGATGTTTTCCAAACACTGATGAAGACACATTTCCGGACAGCGTACATATAAAAAGATAATGACAGATGAAGCAGGGGAGGGAGGAAAAATCCACAAAAAGGCTGCAATATGGAGAAGCATAGGTCTTATAAGCCTCACTATTTTATTTTGAGGGACAAGAGGCTTTTCCATTTTCAAGGTTAATAATGATGAGCTCCCCTCAGTTTATCCTCTCACTGTTCAGTCTTTTTATTTTTCTCATCAGCTTCCAGGTGCTGCTGCACTGTCCTTTCTTCTCCTCACCACCAGCATTCAGTCCCCGACTTCCCATAAAGACAAGTAAGTTTTCACACAAAACACCGAAATGAAGAGAGGGATTCTAGGAAATCACAAGCATGCACTCATAGGACTGTAGCCATAGAAACTTCACACAAGAAACACTGGGCTTTGAAGACCATCCAGGCATGGACCTCAGAGGTGTGAAGACAGATCTGGGAGATCATTCTTGAAAACTAGAAAGACAGAGGATGGTAGAAATACAGAGCCAAGGGCTATTACAAAGGGCTTTGAAGGAAATTTTTAAAAAATATTAGCTTGATATGTTGGAGGAGCTGGGATTCAAAGAGAAGACTAGCATGGCCGTATCTGAAAGCTGTATTTGGAAAGGCCTGAAATACATCACAGAGCAGACTTCCTGCAAGTGCTTTTCTACACTGCAGTGAAAATTCCCTCAACTCTATGAAAATTGCTAGAAATGTTTGCTGTGCTGCCCCAAGAAAACTCACAGAGACAAGCAATGAAGTCTCTTCTAAAGAATTTGTAATGCTACAGCATGAGAAACATTCTAGATAAGATATAAGAAGCAGCAAGAAAAAGAGGGAGAAAGAATAAAAGTGACAGGCTGCACACAACCCAATAAAACGTTCTTAATAAGAAAACACATTACTAAATAATACTGATTAAAAGAGGTACACAACAGCATTGAGGGGCTAAACATTTCTCTCTCCACAAAAGAGAATTCAAGAGACTATAAAGAAATCCTACACACATTCAATATGAAGGTAATGTAAGAGCTCACAGAAGCTCAACTGGTAATTCTTCCAACTCCACAACCTTAGATCCAGCTGAGCCGTTTAAATCAACAAAGCTACATATGGAAGTCACATAATTTGAAGTGCCATACGGCCATAGATGGCCTGCCTGAAGACTGTACTTTTAGCCCTAAATAGAATTTTCTTTTTTTTTGGTTTTAAGGTAAGTTTTTGTTTTGACTTCCAAACCTAAAGAACCATTTTTCTAATAGGGAAAAAAGGAGAAAAATAAATTAGTACGTGATAGTGATGTTCTTGGAGTTCTATGCCTTCCATTAATTTCTTAAAGTTACTGGCATTCCTAGGAATATTACTCAGAACGTGGATGAATCTTAATATGCATTCATGTATTACATTCTAGCAGCACAGAAGGCTCCTTCTGGGTAACTGTAAAGCATGCTGTGGCTGTGTAATAAAAAATACTGCACGCCTGACTATTATAGATCTATAATACAGTGGGGTTTACATCAATATCAAAGCACATTATGAATTCTTATTAAAATATGAAAGCAACAATGCCTGTTTTAATTCCAGTAACACTAGCATAATTTTACAGATCTGGAACTGCAACATTGAGTACAGTGTACTAAGTTTTCTTTCTTAAAATATCTGAATATAAGGAATAGACGTATTTGATCCAGTTATGAAGAATTTTGTGACCAGTTCAGAAAACTGATGAATATGCCTGGTTCCCAGTGTAGGTGACTGGAGTTACAAGCCCTCCAAGAGTCACAAGATGTCCTTAGCACCTTGCAAGATAAATCAGCTTGTAATTTCTATGTTTTTACTTCCTTTCCTTTGTAACTTTTGAAATCAGCAAAAGATAAATTAATCCCTCTTCCGCTTATCTCTTATTATACATTAAATTTCAATTGGGGGTGATTATTTACTGTGTATATAAACTACAGAAGTCCAGGGGTTGTAGCTGCAGAACAGACCTTTATTCTAGCTGGGTTAAATAGTGTGATTGTTGCTTATATGTATAAATAAATCCCTCTTTCATCATGGCCTTACAGAAAACATGACATCCTTCTAAATTCATCATCAGGTTGCCAGGCAGACTCCAAAACAAAAATAATTCATTCAAACTGTTTAATCTACTCAGTGCAGATTGACAGTATCTTTATATATTTTTGAAAGCTCTTTTAACATTAGCTGATACTTTAGTGTGGGAAGAAACTAAAAGCTTTCTACATATAAAAGTTCATCGTTTACCTTCTCACAGCTATCAGATAAAAGCATAAGGGCAATGAAGCCACAGCTCTCAGATATATTACTCCCAAAGGACAGAACCCGAATGCATCAGCATTAGTAAAGGCAGCAGGTGTGAGCTTTGACTAAAGAACAAATGTTATACAAGAGAAAGATGTCTGAGTAAGAGGTAACCACACCTAATAACAACCCCATGGCTGAAATTGGAGGGTTCCAAGCTTTCGAGAAAGTGAAGCAGCTCTGACTAGAGGTAAATAAATAAGCACAAGTCCTACTTCAGATGTTTTAGTGAACTTTCTTATGAATGGATTGCAACACACAATGACAGAACTCCCTCAATTCCACTTTTCAATAACTCCAAGGCACTAGGGATGTGACAGCATGATGAATACCACAACAGACAGCTCCAATATGGTACCATTTTACCAGATCAATATCTCACTGCAATATAAGAAAAAAAGAAGCTGATATTAGTCTACACAGTGTATTACAGATGAGGTACATTTCTTCTTACTGCACTCATGCTGAACCAAAGCAATAATTCATAGATGCCTTTAAAAGGTTTGCACACTACTAGCACATGCAAAAAAAGGCTAATCTTGACTTCAACATCTGTTTGAACATGCTATAGCTTAAAGCGGTAAGTATGTAGGATTCTACATATGTATCTATTAATCTACCTATGTGTACCAGAAACACAATGATAAACGTATCTAGAGACAGAGAACTAACGGGATTTATGCATGCTGCACTGTTCCTTAAGGAATAGCTTTCTTCAGGAACAGATTAGTTTACATATTAATCAAACATTTCTTAGCAAGTCAGTGTGTCCCTTCTCTACCCTTTTTCTATGAAGGCATAGGAACATTTCTAACTGAAGCTCAGTGGGTACCGTCTTAAAAGTCTCCATTTGCCAACAGCAATCACAGGCTTTTTTTTCCCCTGTACTTCAAATAGGAAATGAGTGGGAGATCTCAGTTACTGCTGTGTGATAAGTGCTTGCAAATTTAACCTTTTTATAGCAACTACTGTAGCTTTCAAAATAGAAAACAAATATGATGCCTTTGGTAAAAATAATGTATTTAAGGCTAGAAGAAAGAAACTATAAAACAGGTATTATCAGAATATGTATTTGCTTTCCATCTTCCACAGTATTCTCAGAAGGAAACTAAGAGGAAAAAAATATTTATCCGGTATGAATAATAATATTGGACTTTATTTCACTCTGATAACGTCACATATGCCTGTCTTGTACACAATCTAACGGGTACAGCTGCAGAGATAAAATAATAGAGCTACTTTTCCCTCCGCGAATGTGAAAGATAACAAAAATGATCTAACTAATTAATTCTGTCATTTGACAGTTGTCTTTAATTCCTATGGATTGCCCTCCTTTCCAATATAGGGCAAGGTTTACCCCTAAACCATATCCTCAAGCACCACATCCAGATGACCTTTAAATACATCCAGGACTGGTGACTCCCTGGGCAGCACATTCCAAAGCCTGACCACTCTTTCCATGTAAAGATTTTCCCTAATGTTCTGTCTAAACCTACCCAGTACAACTTGAGGCCATTCCCTCTTGTTCTACCACTAATTACCTGGGAGAAGAGACCAGCACCAGCCTCTACACCTCTACACAACACCCTTTCAGACAGTTGTAGAGAGTGGTAAGGTCTCCCCTCAGCCTCCGCTTTTCAAACTAAACAGCCCCAGCTCCTTCAGTCGCTCTTCGTAAGATTTATTCTCCAGGCCTTTCACCAGCTTCGTTGCTCTCCTTCAGTCGCTCCAACACCTTGACATCTCTCTTCTATTGAGATGCTCAAAGCTGAACACAATACTTGAAGGGTAGCCTCACCAGAGCCAAGTACAAGGGGTCAATCACCTCCCTACTCCTGCTGGACACAGCATTTCTAGTACAAGCCAGGACACCATTGGTTTTCTTGGCCAACTGGACACACTGCTTGCTCATAACTACATACCACAGACCACCACCAGAGCAGTAATTGTGACAAACAATATCAAGTAGCTGAGTTCCCCTAAAGGAAGGTATCACAAATTAAGTCTCATATGAAATTATACCAAATCCAGATGGACTGAGAAGTCTGGAGTTCATAATTAATCAAAAATTTCAATTTTACAACTCAAATTTTTCAACTGTCTCTCTGGGCCAGGAGGATACAACTGTAACAGGAGTCCCTGAAAGCTGAGTTTCATGGAAAACAAAACAACTCCAAAACTGAAGAAAGAAACAAAATCACAACAGAATTCATATTAAAAAAAAAAAAAAGAAAAAAAAAAACCCCACACACCACCTGAACAAAAGTACTTCTTGGGCTTTGTTTTGGTCTCTGTTGATGTGATTCAAAGCATAAACCTATTAAGTAAAAGCCATGAGAATGATGACATATTTACAGTGCTGGTCCCTCTTTCATTAACCTTCTGGACGTACAACTAAGGCAACAATGATGAACTAGGAGCTCGGATTCTCTGTATCTACTTTGTGTATGCATTACTTAAAGGAGGAAGAAGCAACAAATTAATGCTCTAAGTGGAAGCCTTAGATAGAAAATGTATGACAAAAGAAATAACCAGTAAACTGTATAAAGCAACAAGATTTGAATTCATATTCAGAAATAAACTGTAAACCAAAGTATACCAACATGTAAATACACTCTCACTAAAAGAGTGATTATTTGCTGACACATGAGCAACCATCTGACATCATGCCAACATGCACCTGACTGGGCTAGCAACCATGTTTCAAGTCACTCACTGATTTCTACCATGCCTGCTTTTATTGGTAATATCCAAGAAATCTGGCCTATGAAAAAGCACAAAAGTTATCCCAAGTCCATTTCCTAGACTACCTAGAATTTTATCTTCCTGATTTGCAATGGGGAAACCATACATATTTCAAAGCAACAACACCATTCATGGGAATGAAGCCCTTACTATACAGTGGCTCTTTTTTTTACAGTAAATGTTGCCCAAGTTCTGGGTGCTGCTCAAACTGGTAAGTTCTCATGGTGAAGGGGTAATATGGTGGGGCTGAAATACAGAAGATGAAAAGAATGTAAGCAAATCAATCAAGCTGGAACTTTACAAAAACATATACATAGCTATAAATAAGGCCATTCAACTTGACAGGACTGCTAAAAGTTATATTCACATACTGGCACTAGTGAGCTGAGATGTCATTAAATACTCTACAGTGAGGAATGGACCACTAACTCTGTTATGTGTTCTACAATTAAAATCTGTCATTTGTTCAAGAATTTGTTCTTCAAGAATAAGAAATGACTATGTAAAAGAAGTGGAATAAACTCTTAAAGAATGAGAAATGTTTAATAATGAACACGTATTTTTCCAACCATTCTGACATGAAATTCAGACATACTCAGCTCCAAGACTGAAAAAACTGGATGAAAACTTGGAGTGACATTACTATTCTATAGAGCGCCAAACCCCCAATATGAAATGGGAATTTTGTATTGCACTTTTTAGAAGTACTAACTACTTAATGTGGATTGTGATAGTTTTGTAACTTCATGGACCCTTAACTACTCTAACAGAACCTTTCTGGTTTCATTTCTTTCGTCCTCTACTATCAAAATACCCTAATATTTACTTTACAAGAAACTGAAAGAATTTTTCCATAAGCACAATGTGTATGCTAAGCTAACACGGACACTTCTGAACAAGAGATTCTTAACGGAAGACTTGCAAATTCTATGTAACACTAGTGAGAACATACTGTCAAGTATTGAAAAACACATTTAAATGATCAGGAATTTACCCTTACACTGTTTAGGTTTTGTGCAGTCCTTAGTACACTGAGACCTATTACTGTGGTTTTGCAGCGCTCTGAGGACAAGTCAATATGGCAGTAAGTCTGAGTGAATGTGTGAGGCCCAAACTGTCGAAATTCTGACTCAAATTTTCATAAAACATGTTTTCTTAAAATTAATATACATTACAGAAAGTCCCTTAAATATAATCACCTAAGAAAATAACATGACACACATGCAAAAATTAAGTTTCTTAAATCTAACTTTTTTCTTAAGTAGCTGTAGTTGAAAAATCCCAAGCAGGTTATTAGCAACATCAGCACAGAAAAATAAGCAATTTCAGATCTGAATCTAAAATCACTTAAATGACTGGGATAACCTGAGATGTACCAGAGAAAAAACACATCATGAGAAAAAAGAGACTGCTTTCATTAGTAGCAGTAAACTCAATCTGAGACAGAAGTCAAAGATCTGTCAAACACTATGATTGCTATTAAGTAATGCTTTGCCCTGAGTCAGTCTCTGTGTCTTCAGCAATTCCTACAATGGAATGCAGTAGGAAAGTTCATAGAATACAATATCACACAACTGCACAAAAGTTCAAAGTATATTTTTTATCAAACTGACTAGTTCTAGCATAAATTTTAAACCAAATATTCTTAATTCAAGATTATGGGTTTAGTCCAAATACAACTTCTTTAAAAAGGACTTCCTAATTATTGCTGCTTAAAAAAAACAAACAAACAAACAAAAAAAACCCCAACACCATCAAACCCAAGCAACCAAAGTTGAAATTGCTCCATTCCGGGACTCTGTCCCAAGGCCCGGGTGCTCCCATGCACTGCAATAGGGCAACGCACTGGACTCCCCCTCTCCACATGCTGTTGTCGCCAAGTCTTTTGTCTCTTTTCCTGTAGTCCTGTTTAAATTCTCACCTTGCTCTGCCCTTGTCATCAAGTCATTCAAGCACAAAGCAGGGAGCACGGGAGTGTTTACTCATTTCCCAAGTCCATTATCTTGCACATTAATCACTGGTCTGGAACTTTTGGACAATGCTGAATCTGTTACCTTTTATTTTTTTTTTCTGGCTGCTTTACTCTTGGGTCCGATAGTTCACCGGTTCCAAGCTGTACTTACACTTGATGACCTTTACATCTGATTATTCAGCTACTCTTCCTTTTTTCCTTTTTCTCTTCTTGTTTTTTGGTTGGTTGTTGGGCGGTTTATTTGTTTGTTTTTCACAAATTCAGAAATCAATGCCCAAAATGAGTTGCACTTGCTTGCAGAAATCACAGGTTTAACTACTGAAAGAGTAAAAGGCATATGCCATATATTAAGCAAAAAGCTGAAGACAGGGAATATTTCTAGAAGGGACTAGGAAGAGTTTGTTTTCTTTAGAGCAACCAGGCTAGGCTTCTTTGGAAAACCTGAAAGAGCACACACACTTTTTATTTTAGTTGTTAAAGAAAAGGCAGTGAAAAGTTATTTCTGAATGCAGGAAGTTTGTTGTAGAAATGCATCTTCTAAAATAGCAGAAAGTTTATTTGCCTTAATGATTTTTTTTTTAAAAAAAAAAAAAGAAAGAAAAAGAAAAATAAATAGGTGCAAATCTGGACAGCTGGAGGCTCTTGAACTACACTTGTTAAAAGATTTGTTTGTGAAACACGCATTTTATTGCCTTGTATGCATGTTATAATGAGGCATGGACAACTGCAACATTACACTTAATGATTGCATTTCTTGTTTCAGCCAGTTTCCTTGTCCTCTTGCAATTAACGCTTTCCCAGATCACCCAAGGCTACTTTGGGGGGAGGGTGGGGGAAGAAAGGGGGGGGGGGGGGGAAATCTGAAATTCACATAAATGAGCAATGTCAATAGTTTAGAAAGAGTTACTTAGAGAACAAAGGGCCCTTATGAGGCACTAGTGAGAAGAAATGGGGAAAAAATGAGTCTTCACAATGTCGGCCTTTTCTCCCCGCGACTTGTTATCAAGCAGCCCGCGCGAGCCCCTCCGATCTGCATGAAAATACGTTTCGTTCCATTCACTCATTTGCATTAATTTCTCCCATTATATCTGCAAATGGCCGCATGTCTCCGCGGCACAATGCGGCGGCCTATCACGGCCGGCGGCGGCGGCGGCACCAGGTGCCCCGCTCCCCCGCCCGGCCCCTTTCAGGCGGGTGGCGGCCGCTGACAGGCCCCGCTCGCCCCGCCGGCCCGGGGACTCCTCAATTGGATTTGCTGGCGGTGACAAAATTGTCGCCGGCCGGAGAGGAGGAGGGGTGGGCTCTTTTGAGCGGGCGTCTATCACGCTGCCATGGGAAAGCGAGAGGCGAATGATTCTCAGTGGCTTCTGATTTCCAGTATTTGTTCAGCATTAGGCCCACTTATCTCCGGGAGAAAAAGCAACATGTAGAGAGAAAGTGACAGGCAGAAACACGCTCCCTCGCCCCTCCATTCTCCCCGCGCTCTGTATTCAAACAAGGGGGCCCTATTACACTGAAAGCTCCGGATCAGCCTCACTCAATTATCGCCGCTAATCCTTATAGCTCTATAAAGTAAATATTTCATTACAATTTCAAATAAACAGTCACCCAATCTAATGAAGCAAGAACTCAAAGTGGCAATGTCATAGAACTTGTTACCATCATCAAAGGAAAGGACACAGGCCTGTCTGCTAATAACGTGTTTTTAAAAGGCTCCCGAGCAGATTCCCGAGATAGGGGGTTTTATTATTACTCATTCTGACCTTTTTGTCTTTCCAAATATTCTTTGGTCATCAAAACCCCCTTTCTTTTCTTATCGATTACTACTTGTGCACTGGGCTCGATCCTGGCACTTGTTGGGAATTAGTTGAGACTGTGAATGTCCACAGATCGCATTCAAATTTAGCATCCTGGCCGAGCTCCCTGTCACCTTTCAATAACAAGATTTAGGAGTTTCGTCAACTTAACGCTGTTTTCATACATCTGATACTATTAAAAAATAAACAAAAAGGGAAACAAACGTAATTTTTATGCAAGTTTCCACAAAAATGCCTTTTTCATTTTTTTTCCCTTTTTTAATTTTTTTTTTTTTAACCCTAGAGTTTCACGCTTAAATATTTCTGCTGGATACTTGAATACGAAGATGTCAGCACCTCTATAATCCTCCAAGACAGGTAATGATAGGTAATAGGATATTTTGTGCAGCAGTCCTTTCAGGACCCCAAACCTCTTCCCAGTTCAGATGAGTCAAAGGTACCTAACACACTTGGCAGGTATATAGCAGCACTATTATTCCATGCTATTTTAGGCAAACACATCATAAAATCCCTTCTATAAACTTTGATTAACTTGGGTTATCTTTAAAGTAGCCAGGCTTTTGTATCCACAATTTTTACAACAGGAAGAACACTACTCTAAGTTTACGTCTTCCAACTTTTTTCAGAAAATTTTTACAGATTTCCTCTTTGTCCTGCCCTCATCTGGAGGACTTTCCCACTCCCCTCCTACTTTTCATCACACACCCACCTCCCATTCAGTTTGGGAGGGGGATATTCTTTGTCATTCCCTCTCTTTCTGACACAAATGAAATGGGCTCTTCTTTTATCAGCTGTTCACAGAGAAGACACCCAGTGCCTCTTTGGGAAATAAAAGAAATACTGAGATCTCAGAGAAGAGAGTTGTATGTCAGCATGTAAAATTTAAAAATCCCTAGAGTAAATATTCACTGCACAGTCTCCTTAGGTTCTGCTCACATTCCCATGTCATCCACATATCCTAACACTAACCCAGGGTTTAATGCTAAAAATACCCCTACAAAGCACTATTCTGGGCTCCATGAAGTCATCCTGCAAAATCAGCAAAACACCAGGAATCAAACTAGCCAATTTCTGCCTCAGACATCATCCCCTACAATCAACTGACACCAAAAAAAGCCCAACCCCCAATTACAGTATTTCAGAGGTTCCATTATCAATGAGGTATATTTTAAGTATGTTAGTTTTAATAAGTCATCAACCACTTGAGAATTGTGTTGAAAAAAAAAGCAGTATTAGCTCCCAATAATGTCCTTGTACACCTGTGTAACTCACTTATCTATGCAATCATACACATAACTGGTTGCAACCATGCAGTTCTATGGATAAGAACATCCATCCAAAACTCTCAGAACTAGTCACAGAAACACTGACAGAATAGTACAATATAATGTATCTTTGGCCATAATGCTGGTAGATAACCATGCTGCCTAAATACATAAAAGACAGCCACAAGTAAGAAATTACCATATGTATACAGACATCCTTCAAGCACACTTTAGCGCCTGTCATAAGCAGGCCTGATAAAATTAACCCGTACAGAGAAGGCTAAGATAAAATCCTATACCAATTTATGCACTCAATACAGGATTTGAGTGTTATGCTGGAAGGTCTTGAGAATGTTCTTCTGCAAAGTAGTGAAGCTCACCCTCAATTAGTAGCTACCCATTACCCCAAATTACTGCCATTCAGATGTCAATCAGTAAGGATACACTACAGGAATTAAAGGAAAGAAGTCATTTATCACAAAGTACTCCCCCAAAGATTGCATTGCCTTTTTTTCTTCAGTTACTCTGTATACCAAAATTATTTTTCACTTTTTTATTTCCACTTGATTCATAAATTTACAGCTTTTACAATGGAAAGGAAAAAATATACAAAGCAAATTCACTATTTCATATCTGTAAATCACAAGATTTACACCAAGAGTCAGATTTTAGTCAAGGCACAGTTCCCTCAACTCTGACTAATCAATGGTGAAATGAATGCTTTAAAGTGCTAAACATAATTTCATTATCTTAAATATGAATATTGAAACATAACAGTAACCATTAGATCAAATCTAGGTAAAGGGGCATTTTTAAGGGGTTATTTGTTTTTTTGACTCCTGAAGCATTGTTTTAAACAAATGCTGATCTTTCAGATAAAAGCAGAAATTTTCACTGAGAAAAGCATTATGATTTGTCAACTGAAGAAATTTACTCTAAAAATATGTGATAATGAGCAAAGCAAGAATTCCTACTCACCTTTTCATCCTGTTGATATAAAAGTCTATAATAGGAAAAAAATAATATATGACCTAAGACAAAACTAAGGCTGGAATATAGATCCTTCATTTCCAGGTAAATCCTTCAAGTTAAGGTATGATTCAAAATGTGGGTATACATTGTGTACTTTGACATAAATAAAAGATGGTTTTCATTTGTCCAAATTAACACAATCAAGTTCGACACAATTATACAGGAGGATACTTATAATTATTCTATCACAAAATGTATTAGATCAATTAGTAAAGACTTCACAGTTTTAGACTTCCTGAGTACAGAAAGCGTATTTCTTTAAATCAGCAAATCTTCTTCCCTGGTAAATCTAAAAATGCTATTTCTGTTTCAGAAAGAATAAATAAGTTATCATATAGGATGTATTGAGAGTCTAAAAAGGAAAACAGATTTATTAAGTTAGATGAGCAAAAATACTGGATTTCATTTTACATTTATTTTAGTGTCATAAATTAATAAATAGAGGAATGGAAGTGTCTCCCCCCATGGAGAAAAGAAAGCTGTTTGGAAACACATTTGCAACAGATAGGGATCCACCCTGTTCCAGGGTGGGGAAAGTGAGGGGGAAAACCCCAACGGTAACCACAGAGTCAATGCAGTTGGACAGCATATCAAATTCAGGCTAGTTTCTTATTTTAGATTTGGCTACCATTCCCCAAATGATTGTGATTTTTAAAGTAATTAAATAAATGTTAAAACTTACATATGGAAAAAACAGCATGGTTTGTCTTTTCCACTGCAATAGTTTCCACTGCCATATTCCATATATTTATAGCCCTTTTCTTTCTTTTTTTGACTTATTTAACACACAAAACTATTTACCTACAAACATACATAGGAAGAAATAATAAGAACATAAAGTGTTGAGGAAAAAAAATCAATGTAACCACAATTACTTAATTTTACTGATTTTTAAATTCCTTTGAAAGTGTTTGGAAAAATCCAGTTTTGTTTCATTTTCTCTTGATGTCTTTTCTTAAGCACAAAGTTGACTGGTTATTGGATTGCTTTTGAAAATTTTCATACATGAAACAATATACAAGTGTGAACATCTCACCAAGGAATGCAAAATGTTGCATGCTCTAGCTAATCATCGTTTCTTGAAATATGTAATGAGTATGGCTTTTCACATATTATTCCCTTTATTGTGCTCCAAGCTATAATTATGTGTCTTTATATAATATGAGTATCAGGTTTGGCTATGTCATTGGTATTTTTTTCTTAATTCTTGATAACACTATGTTTGCAGACATTTTGAAGTAAACCATTTTGAGATAGACAAAGAAGTATCTTAAAGAGACGGGTCTCCATGTGGTCAGATGGTAAGAAAGTCCTTCGATCTACACAGTTGGGTAGTTCAAGAATGAATGATTGAGTAAGAGCGTTCAGGGTTGGGCAAGTAATACTAGAGCTGCACATAATCAATACAATTAAGTAGGCAGAAAAGAGATGGGGTTTGAAAACTTAGAATCTGCACTTTTAAAAAATACTTGACATAAAATATTACATTATGTAAGCAGCATTCTTTATATCTCCATGCATTCATCCAGTCTGTATGTCTTCAGTCTCTTGTTCAAACTGGATTCTCCTTGGCACTGACAAAAGTCCTGAGCAGAGTTGCTCAAGATGGTTCAACTCCCCCAGTTTTCATCAAAACTGAGCCTACTTTTCCCACAAGTGACTAGTACACTGCCAGCTCATACCTTTAAGGTTATATCCAGAGACAGTGACTACAAAATGTGAATCTTATAGCCAAGGTAGCTAGAAAATGTGTATCTTATATCCAAAAAATTAAACTTACAGGTGTTGGGAATAACCAAGACCAAACAGGCATATAAAGTCGGCTGGTAATGAGAGGAACTGTTTCTTCACCTCCTCTTGGTATATTTAATCAGATTTGCACTACTACAACACAGCTGACTTTGTGCCAGTATCTGAGCAAGGTAGTTATGTGGGATCCTCATTCTAATCCTAAATTTCCTTGGTGTGTCAAACCCCGCTTATTCATATTTAAGAATTCAAGCAGTTCAACTGTGCAGAGAACGTACACAACAAACTGAAACAGAAGGCATTCTATTTCCTTCCTAACAATCTTTCATTTGACCAAAATCGTTGAAAGCTAAAGCTTATGGGTACAGTAATTTTCATTATTCTAATTCGTAGTTACAAGTATGATTTGCTTGCTTATTAATACAAAAATTCAAGTTGTTTGCATTTATCTTCTGAGAAAAACAACTGAAATGATTAAGCATAATCCTAAATTTCAACAAATATTGTCCAAATATAAGTTAAGAGTACCTCAAGAAATTAGTGCTTTTGATGAACTTTCATTTTCTATTTTCCTCTGAAACTTTTTTTCTGTGCATTGATCTACAGCTTAATTTTACTATTTTTTTTTTTAAATCACTCAATATAGCATTAAAGTAAGCATACAATTTGGATACGGTTGAAAGGTGGTTAAAGGGCTAAGATTTTAAATGCAAACGGAATAATAATTAATTGCTAAGGAGCTTTTGGGAAAAATCATACACTTGACCCAAGCTGAAGGCTGAAATATTAATCTGTTCCTATGACAGAGATCAAGCTTCATAGTCGCTTTTTATCCTCCTCATAATAGAAGCAACAGTTGTAAACCATAATGTCATAGTTCAAACAATGCCCCCCCTAAGACTTCAAATTTATTATAGCATTCATCTCCAAGACAAAAGACCTGGTACAGGAAAAAAGCTCTTTTTAGCAAAAAGCATGGTTGTTATTTATGGCTCAGATGCGAAGAATGAGTTTGGGGAATTTATCAGAGATGAAGGTATGAAATGTTTTAGCTTGTTCTTCTCTCTCTAATCCATAAACCATTTTCTCAGCCACCCAAGTGAATTCTAATGGAACAGGAGTGATGAAATAATATTTTCCTAGCCCTTTAACACTTTGCCTACTGTGTGCATTGTGTGACTTGTTCAGGGAAAACACAGGAGCTTATAGTTACAAATCTTTTAAATCAGAAAGTAAAATGATCTTGTTAATAAATTATGTAAAATGGCCTTGTGGGAAGATTCAACATACCACCAAGTGCTTGTGCCCACTATCAAACTGCATTCACTCATAACTGGCCTTACAAAGGACTATTTTTTTATTAATCTTTCATTTGCTAGTAATGTGAATTTCCTGCAGATGCCTTGGAGTTATCCAGTCAGCCCGTAACTGTCTAATTTACTCTCGGTAGCAGGAAGAAGAACAAAGGTTATTGAAGAACCACTTAGTTTGCTGAAGAAGAATAATAAAAAAACAGATGCAGAATACAGACCATGTGGCTTTTATATTCTCTGATATGTAACCAATGCCCTGCCTGGCTAGATTTTATGGCAAGCAACAATGCTGTGAGAGAAGGTGAAGACAGCTGCCCTCATCTCTCAATTACCATGCTACCCTATTACATAGATTTCTTTACAAATAAAACTTACTCATCCCTCCCTCTCAGTTCTTGCTGCCATCTGATGGCCTTGTAAGCCCCCCATCACCACCAGTGCCACCCTGGATGCTCCCTCCACACAGAACAGACCCATGGAAGATCATCTGTTTGTCCAGAGCTACAGTGGTCCTTTAGTGGACATCCCTAAAGCTTTGTAATAGTAACAAACTCGCTTAGATCGCCTCTTAAATATTTACGTCAGTCTAAATTCTGAAGCTGTAGTCTCAGGTTCAGATATTTCAGCCACACACCTTGAACTTGAAAAAATTATTTCAGGGTTAAGTTTTCCAGGGGAATACATTAAGTGCAAGTAACAACTTGGCTTGAGGAATCCCTTAGTATTCATATACATAGACAAAGAAGTTGGGGGTCACTGGTATGAGAGGATGTGCCATTTCATTTATGAAACAACAGACAGGATTAGAACAAGTCCAACAAGACTTTAACTGGAAGCAATGCCTGCCATTAGCCATTACTTGATTGTTATGCTGGTAAAATTTCAACATCTAGCCTGCTGTACCTTTAAATCTCTTTCCATACTAGCCTTTCTTGTACAACATCTACAGCAAACGATGTATTACTCTTCCATGACACATTCACTCCTCCATTTAATAATATATGCCTAATTATATTGCCAGGTCCTGTCCTGCTGAAGTCAACTGGAGAGTTGCCAATGACTTTCCTGAATATAGAAACATATATACACACAATGAAAGAAGATAGGGGACATACATACTTTACAGATAGATTGTTTCTCCTCCAGCTCATTTTACATCATATTTCCAAAGAAATGTACATTGACTTCAAAACAATGAAACAAAGCTATTCATAAAAACAAGAAACTGCAGAGTAGCCAGAAGGAAAAAACAAAAAATCTCACTTAGCAAATAAAGTGAGCAGAAAAGAGAGAATACATCACCAATCCCCCAACTTTTTTTTCCCCTTTCTTTCTTACTTTATTGGGATGGGGTATTCATGTACCTTCCGTTTGCATACATTTTTTTGCCTTAGCTGAAAAATAATCAAATTCTAAGACTATCTTTAGCTTTGCTATGATTCTCATTTATAAAAATATTTTTTCCTTTCTTCCTGTGCAAAGGAATCGACTATAGGAAAATTGCATAATTGCACATCTTGCTCTGTATGTTTTTTTCTTCTAAGAGAAATATTAGCAACTCTCTTTTAAGTTCACACTCCAGAAGAGAGAACATGCAGGAGCAAGAAGTCTTCTATTCATGAATGTATAAATTGTGCACCCACTCCTATACAGATTTGTTTCTCTTCTTCCATTCCCCATCTAAGAAATGTCATCTAAAGTAAGTCATTGCTTTTACAACCATCAAAGGCCCATCCTTTCCCTCCAACTCATTATTTCTGTGGCCCTCCTCAGAATTGAGCTGGCAGCTGTGGGGAAGAAGCAGGGATAAGGAAGAAAAGGGGTGGAAAAGATATTTAACTCTAGATCAATTATTAACGCGATTCACAGCACAGCCCCACAAACAGTGGTAGCACATAAAATTGAGCGTAACAGCATGGGTACAAGAGCTGTACAGGCTGGCCACTGCTCTCAGAAGTGTGTGTGAAACTGCTATCCAGCCCTGCTGGTTGGGCTACCTGCACAGCCTTCCCCATAAGACTACAGGCTGTTCAGAGTCAATGCGCGGAAGAAGAAGGCTCACTACATCTCTAGTGCAAAAGCAAGCTGACCATTCTGTTTATTGTCTATTCATTTCAATAGCCCACAAAGCAATGAGCTTTCCTCATTCTTTGCAGGCCATTTTCCTCTTCTGAAGAAAGCAACGTGACAACATAACCCCATCTTCAGCAGAAGAAAAAAAAAATGTTAGTTACACAACATTTTTCTCTTAATAAATCATTTTTAATGACTTCCAATAAATCATCTTGTAATCGTATTCCTTTACCACTTAAGCCAGTCAAAGTATACCTCTCACAGTTAAAATATTAATGTATTCACATTTCATGTAAAATTATAACAATTCATAGAGAGAGAAACTAACTGGAGAGAAATCAGCTTAATTCAAGACAGCAAAGATTGTCTTGTACATTTTTTACAGTTTTCTGGCAGTTAGTGATGTGTAATTGCCGTTTATATTTTAGACACCATTTCTGACCAGAATTTCAGTACTCTATGTTATGTGCACATATACATGCTCCTTGGACACATCCATCTTCATGTACATACATAAACTTAATATATATAAACCATACTGTTTTTTTAGTTTAGACAAATTCCAAACACTTATGAGGCAGCAGATTATGCAAAAAGGCCTGGTGAAATGAGGCATTTAACACTGTAACTTCCCATCACATATTTTGCATTCCCAGTGTCCTGCAGGAAGCCTGAAGGTTTTGATGTTTTCTTTTTCTCTGGTTTCATCGAGGTGATTTTTGAACTGCAATTTACATCTGCATCACACTACTTTGCCCTGACACAGAAATGAAAGTTAATTAGTTTCTATGACAACCTGATGCATGAAAGGACCACAGGTTCTTTCACATTTGTAAATACATTCCAACTTAGTATTCAGGGTGCAGTGTGTATCAGCATTAAGTACAAATAGTGTGAGTTTGGTTTTAGTAAGGCAGAAAAGGGACTTAAGTCAGATGACATGATTTGTCAGAGCATGCATCTGTCAAGGGACAGATGAGCTCTGGTTTATTTCCCTCATCTTTAAAGAAGTCTCCAAACTTCCTTTAGAAGAGTACATAATTGTGAACTGGCATTCTGTTTGAAAGGTTTGTCACAGACTCAGGACCTGAACTAGATGGAATTGTTTCTTCACCTTAGTTTTGGATTGAGTATTTGTATTAAAATGTACACCTCGAACTATTTCAAAGTATGCAATATTATTCACACTCAGAAATGTATGTGATTAATAAGCTTAATGAAGCAGTCTTTGAGGTAATGTTGTGCTTTGATTCCCACAATCATCTCTTAGTTTTTCCATAACAGGTCACCAAAATATAATCCCCAAAGACTCTGTGTTCCACTATCTTCCTTCTTTTTTTTTAAATAGCATCATGAAATTTAGTCGTGGGAGTGTCCTGCTTTTACTCACCCATTCAACACAACAGACAATTTTTCCTTATCACGCTGAACACCCAAGAGCCTTTGAGCACCAGAATTTCACCATGATCGTGGCCAGGCCTCCTGTTCCGTGAGAAGAGCTGTGAGAGGAGGACTAAGCAACACTTCACATCACGACTGCCTTGCTACATCTCACCAAGACAGTCCACCATGTCTTTTCTCTGAGAGTAAGAGGGTGTCAGGCTGAGGAGAGCAAGATAAAGAGTTGAGCCAGGGTGAGTCTTAACAAGGGACTCTACTGGCAAGATTCACAGACATGGGTTCTCAAGCATGAGTTCTCTGTGAACCACAAAGATGTGCTAGTCATGGTAATTCTTGAAACATACTATATGTTCACAGGTTTTATGCTAGGAAGGAGATGACATCGAGAAGATGTGCAAGTATTACAAGTATTCTATCTCCAAGAAAACCAGCACTGCATCCTTTTGCCAACATAGACTGGGTCACACAAGTGGGAGTCTGCTTGGCAGAGGAAAAACTATCTTGGAGATATTCAGGACAAGAGAAGAGAAGATAAAAACTCCTTACACATCAGTGTCAGATATCTGTCCTATATCATCACAAAGCAGTTGTGTTATTTTTTGGAGCTATGACAAACATTTTCTAAGAAATACGTATAGCATGTAATTGAAGTCATACATGTAAGTACTATGACATCAGGTTATTCATCCTATAAGCACAGAACCAAAGAGAGACAACAGAGGCAGCATACTATAAGAAGATTATTACTATTAGATTCTGACTTCTTTCAAAACAAGGAAACTAGTGTCACAAAATCAAGACAGAGCTGAGATATGAATGCAGATATTCCTCCTTGCCTGCCTGCAGAGATAGAAGAATCCCACTGAGTAATTTCCCAGTAAGATGCCGATGCAAATAATAAGGAATTATTCCACCTAAAGATGGGGCTCCAGTACTGACCCTCCAAGCTGCCTATTTGGGTGGACCAATGAATTTGTAAAGACTTCCAAGACTCCTTCTTGCACGACTGAAATCTAATTATCAGTGTTCTCTCAAGATACTTTCTTCCACCCCAGCTCCAATGCTTGTAAAACATGGGGCTCCTAGATTCTAATCAGAAACCCAGGAACCGATAAACAATGTGTAACTTACAGATGCCCTTCAGTGTATCAGAATGCTTTTTAGTATGGCTCTAAAATCCTAAATCACTCTATATTATTTATCTCCAAATGTCCTCATATTTTAAATGTCACGGTGTCAGAATAAGTAATAAAAAGTTTAAAAGCTAGTAACTGAACTCAACCACTAACATGTGAATGCTCTATTTAAGACTGAAAATACTGATAGGATATTTATATTTTCAAATTAAAGAATGACTATTTTTCTTCTTTCTTTTTTTTTTGCCAGTAAGGCAGAATTTAGACTTAATACTTTAGTCACAGTGAAAATGTGACTACGTGATCTCCAGAACATAGAGATGCAGCCATAAGCTAATCATAAAAAATAGTATTTTGGATGATCACACATTTTTCAGCTTCATCTGCGCTTTTAGAGATTTTTCTTAACTATAAATTGAGCACTGAAATTTCATTTGCTTTTCACACTAAATTGCCTCCAAGATTTTATATTCATTAAAACAAATGCCACAAGTTGTATTTTTAGATTGTGGAACTTCATCCTCATAAAACAGCGTATTACAGCTAAATCTTCACATATCGGTAAAGTACAAAGACAAATACAAGTTACGCTAGCAGATCTAAGTACTTTCCCTAACATCAGGAAGTAAGTGGCTCCTTGCACCTTAAAAATGCTTTAATATGAAAACGCTTCACCTCTCAAAAATAACAAAATCCATTCAAAAAATAGCAAGTCATGCCTAACATTTGTATAAAAACAAAAATAATCTGCTGTCAGCAAAACGTCCTAGTCCCTCTGTCACTCCTCTCGAACAGGAACCCTTCCTTGACTACAAGGGTTTTGCTGTTACACTACACTCATTAGAATGGAATTTGTGTTAACTTCCATGTACCACGACTTGCTAATAGGATTGCTAGCAATTATTATACTGAAATGAAATCAGCACAAACTATTAGATCTGTTTAAACAAGTTAAAAATAAACCTTGATTAAATGTTCTTTTTAAAGAAACTGCTCATTAGGGCTGCAGGGCCTTCCGATAAATTGGTGTTTCATTAACATCAAAGCATGAATCAAGTTTAAACTCACTTACCAAACAAGTTATACTTAAAAAATAGCTTTAAAAAATAACCTGGATTACAACCATCAAGTAAGATAGTCACGAAATGGGTTCCTTATTTACAGAGGTTCGGAGGTTTGAAAAAGGAAAATGTTTTCCATGATGAGGCAGGAGGGAAAGGATTCAGAGCAGAACTGCTGGTATCCACAAGCACAGGATTTATTCCCCAAACTGGGACACATGTTGCAGTTTGCTAGTAGAAAGCCAGAAAGACATTGTGGATACTGAACTTAACAAAAAGGGGACAAAAGCACATTGTTTACTTCCAGTGTTCTCACCTATAGAGGAAAAAAAAAACATAAAAGCAAATCGAGTAGGAATTTGAATAAGGCTTAGGCAAGCCATGCATATTTGCTTAAATATTTTCCATTTTCTTCTTCTAAACCTACTGTCTGTCCTGTAGGCTGAGGATACACATGCTGTGTGAAATAAGTGTAATGAAAGGATGGAGGTTAAAAGTGACAAAAGCTTCCAAAGCTGCCTGAGAGGAAAACGATTTTTTTCTGAGAATGCTGCAATTCTGTAGCTTATCGTAAGAACTCAGACCTGACAATGTTATCACATGTATTAAAAAAATAGTCTCATTAACAATGCTCCTGCCACCCCTTTCTAATGTAAAGAAAGAGTTTACGCGCTTTTGGAAAAGGCAATGCTGAACTAGGCAGCTTCTCAATGTAACGACCCCTTTATAACTGATGTCTTGCAGTCATCAGAATTATTAAAAGAAACAGATTAACAGCAACTCAGTATAAACACGTGTACTCATTACATTACGCCAAATAGTACAGATATTTCAAAAGGCATTTTTAAAATGGCTTTTCGATATCACTATCATAACAGATCATACAGAAATTTTAGCCATAACTTAAGTCTGTCCTTTTCTGCTGGTATCTTCTAAAACATACTAGCTACCTCTCCTGCACTAGTGTTACAAAAAAAATGTTCTGGTTTAAAAAGGAACAAACCTCCCAGTTTAAGTAATTAATATTCCTTAATTAAATTCACCAAGCCATAGACAATGAATTCTTTATAAAACTGTGAGCTTGCCTAAAGCAACAAAGTCACACTTTTGTTAAAGCATTTTTAGTGTGTATTTTGCACAATTTTTTAAAGTTTAACCTCTGTGGATCAATGTGCTTCCTTAAAAGACTTTAATAAATTAAAGTGCAGAGAGCTTTTTTTCACCAGGCAGAAAAAGCTGATGAGACAGGTTTAGTTTAATCTCAGGCAATAGAAGTCATTAACCATTCTCTCAGGGATTAAAATATAGCTTGCCCTTTTCTTCTCTCACTTATCATTAGCATCACTTTAATCTCCCAGCGTTTCACACTGCTATTTTAATCATTACTTACTGCCTTTTGACAAGTGCAGAACATGCTTTTTCTCATTGAGGCAATATCCTGGTTTTAGCTGACAAATGTAGGACATAATGTAAAAATATCAAAGTGACATCTCTTAAACACACCTTCATCATAAAAATCTCTAAAGTTACAATATTCCTTTGTCTAATGTTTCTATTGAAATTATCATTTGAAAGGTTTCTCCCTTCCGCAGTGGCAAAAGTTTGTTCTAAATAACAAAACAAGTAATTTCAGTCGACGGATACAGAGAGTACAAACATTTCAGGGATTTTAAAAATATACAGCTTAACATTTTTGTAGATCCAAGATATATATATATGATCATAAACTTGCAGGTATTTCTTGTAGAGAGAAACCAGCCACTACTCAAATATATCATGTGAAATGCTGACCTGCATTATCTGATGTTTTATTGTTGACTGGCCTTGAAAAGAATAAACTAAGTATCTTTCTTTGTCACTTAGGTATTTGTCACTTACTCTCTTTCAAGATGAATTTCGGAGGGGGAAATGGCAACATTAATGTCATATATAACATTGTTTTGAGCAAAAGCAATATAAAAAGCTTTCAAATTTTGTATTGAATATTTTACTTGAACCGTCTCAGACACATTTTAAATGCCATAATCCTTTCAGTCTTCAAAAACCCTACGAAGTTTATTCAAAGCTCTACGACTTTTATTCCAGTTGAACACGAAATATATTATCCAGAGCACAAAGTGTGGCCAAGTGATCCATATTACAAACAGAATCCCACAGGACTCATACATTTATTAAGGTTCCTGTCATCCTTTGCTTTAAGTAAATGGATAATTAAAAGATTTAAAACACTTTATTTGAAATTCTATTTTGATTCAAAAAGAACTAACAAAAATAAATAGGTAATGACAGTACTCTAAGAAATTATTTTAGTTAGTACTAACACAGTTCCTAATGTTTGGCCCCAAGCTCTTTAATCTAGTCCATCTGTAATGATCTCATAGTACTTTCAACCACTATTTAACTGTTAGGAAAAAAAAAAACCAACTATGTTGCACTATATGTTTCAACAACAAAATCCCTTCTTAAGCTTCACAAAGCAGAACAATTCATTATTTGATCTCTTTCCAGGTTCAAAGTCTGTCTTATTGCAATACTTCAAAGAAATATGTAATCAAAGACAAACAGCTGTGAAAACAATCTTTTATTACTTTATTATCATCTAGCACATATCTTAAGGGTAAACCAATGAAAATGCTATAGAAATACATATTTATTTATTTTTTCACATTTCTCCTTAGCTATGAATAGACATATAGTTATAATCATTTCAAGGAAGGGCCCAGTCCTAGAAGGTGCAACTGCAACTCCCACCCCGGTATTTCACAAGATCATGCCTTTCGCTAATTAGACCTTGATTCTGCAAAAACTCAAGCATGCAAGTAATTTCATATTTATGAACTGATTTATATCTTTCAGTTGCGATGTTAATAGGAGTAGTTTTTAGCCTGTGAATTGTATTTATAGCTGTGCAGCCATACTTTAATTTCCCATTCTATATATTACATTACTCAGAATTCGGATTGTCAAATCAAGCATTTTGAAATCGAGAAACATCAGAAGATAGCTTCTGATGCAATCTGAATTCTACCTCCCTGAACATGTTGTATTATATAATAATTTCTCAATTATGTGATCACATGGTATTTTTCCTAAAGTTGCTATGGTTTAGCTCATGCTCTGCATAGGCTGTAGACAGGAAATGGGGCAGTTACTCAGTAATTTTGTATGCATCATCCAGCTAGTAGACCACACCTCGTTCACAGTCTATCAAACAAGAAATACAGGAGTAATTGGTTTCTTGTGCTCTTTTTTAAGATGTTCATTATAAACTTCACATTTCAACTGAAACAATAAAATTCTTTACCCTGTGCATTCCTAAATATAGTATTTCACACACAGCATAAAATAACCACTGGTAATCCAACACAGGGAGGCCTCCCTATCTTAGCAGAGAGAATCACTAAGAAAAATGGCACTAGGCTTCAGGAACTTTCACTATCCCCATGTGCACATTCCTTTGCTACGCTAACAAACATGTTGAGCAGATACTGCTTCCATTGATTTCAGTGGCTGTAAGGAGAATAACAACTGCTGCAAGTAAGAGCCCTCATATCTCAAGCTGAGCACCCTGAAAATGAATTATATGCCGTTAGTGGCCATCTGCCAAATGTTTTAATTGAGTTGCTCAGCATCACACAGACAGCCTGTGACAGAAACAGGGACAAAACTGGGTTTGCCAGTATCTTTTTCTTGACTCAGTCACATAAGCATCTTCTTTCTGCAGTCCCTGATTTGTTTCACTTCCTGCAGAAAATGAGCCAAAGTTCCCATAAAAAACCATCCTGTGCACTAAAATAGACAGGGGATGCTAAATAAAATATAACATATGATACATACATTGAAAAATGTATTTTAATATAACTTACTGTGAATGCTCCAGAGCAACCAAAGTTGGGTGTTGAGGACTTTTCAGGACTTAGCTTTGTAATCTAGATCATACATACATATACTCCAGTCTTGCTTCACAGTACATCAGAGTTAGTTGATTATTTAGACTCATTTAAATTCATTTAATGAAATATTTAGTTACTGAACATAATCTTCAAAAAGGCAGCAGAAGGTTGTAGAAGCTGAAATGAGTTATCAGTGATGGGCCATGAGACTAGGTCTACCTGATCCAGGCTATGAAAAGTTCTGTTCATCCTGTCCTCCTCTATTTTCCTTCTCTGGAGACCCCCTTCAAAGATGGCAGAACTGGACTGCTGTGTCCACACACTTACTTTGATTTGCCATGAGGATCCTTTTCTACTTTTCTTCATTTTCCTGATCATCTACCAGCCCTACATTACGGTGGTCAAAATAAGTTATTTGTGGCTGGCTGAAGGAATTTTATTGAGCACAAGGAATAAGAAGGGAAGACAGTATGTTTCAAAAGCAATTTGTCTTAGCTATCCCACCAACAAGAGAAAGCATTTCTTTGATTTCCCTATTTCCTTTGCACAAAATATTCAGTGCCTGCCACAATGCTCAAAATGCAGAAGGTTCTTAACAATTCAACACAAGATTTTCTTGAGAAGAGAGAATTAAGCAGTCTGTAATATTGTGATAAAAATCACAATGATCTTACTGCAGATTAAACCATCTTGTTTTCAGACAAGTTTACATTTAGGATCAGCACAGTAAACATCACTGAGTTCTCCACAAAGAGCTTAAGTGTGTTGCCAGGAGCACAAAACATCAAATACTGCTAAGCTCTAAGCACCATCATACTATGACACATTTTTAAAAACACTTTCCTGAAAATTGATATGCAACATTTTGAAATATTCAACATTTATGAACTTTAAAAGAGACAAAAATCAAAGTTACATTCTTAGCCGCTAAGTCAACTTTATTATACAAGTATCTCACAGGATCATGACCTCTCATGTTGAAGCCAATACCATCAAAGATACCTATGAGTCTAAAGCAATGTTATGGTACGAAATAGATTTTGCACTAGTTATAGCTAATATCCTCTCAATCACATCACGTGATGCCTCTACAATAAATGAACAGTTGTTGTAGCAATATTTCTTTAGCTTCCTAAGGTTATTTGACAGCCCATTCTGGGATGAACTGGTCAGGGGAACTGAAAATGGAATTTAATTTAACAAACTCCAAATTTCTCACTGCATGATAGATTTAATGAGAAACTCTAGGGTTGTATTAGTGTAAGAATTATTGTGGATGCATTTAAAGTAGCAGGACATAAACATATGGTTATCCAAGGAGCCTGTATCAAGCCAGGGTCAATTAACTACCAAAAGAGAGTATCTCCTGCAACAATGATCTCTAAGTCCACAAAGCACATCCCATCAATTTTACTTATGTCCTACAAACTCAGCTATAGACTCAGAATTTCACCTAATCCAGGCCTCTGTATTTTTAGGTAGTAGATGTAGTTCATTCTGTAGTATTTTTTTAATGCAACTTATAGATCAAAAAAACAGATGGAGAAAACACACCTTTCAGTCCTACAATCTGAACTTTAATGCAACTTATGTATTCTTCTTTTATGTGGGGGTCATTTTCTGGAGGCCAACTTTCAGAAATCTAACATATTTGAAAGTAGTTCTGCTGCTCAATTTGTATTAAATGGATCATACAAATATTTCATGAATGGCCTACGAAAACAAGCCATATATTTGGGCAAGAGATTAATTAAAATCATTACTCCTTTAGCTATGGATTTTATGATGCACTATTTAAAGTAGAGACTACAATTCAGCTAGAAAGGACTTCAACATGCTTATGACAAACATTCTTCCCTCAAAGACTTGTAATCTACCTATACAAAAGCTGACTGGATGTTGTATCTACTCATAATCCTTGGGAAAAAATATCCTGCTGGACATAGACAATCAAGTCCTATTGCATATTGCTATGTAAATGTGCCATCTTCCCTTAGATAGATGCAAGGTGCCAAACCAAGCAGAAAAAGAAAAGGGTTGCAAGAATTTACTTTACAAAAAGTGGAAGATGTTGTTTTATACAGTTCAACCAACTAATCAAATCGTTGAGAGATGTGTCCCTGAATTCAATTAGAACAGAACAGTGCCTTTGGTTACAAGAGTTTCTGTATACATAAATTTTGTAAGCTACTAGACTGACTCAGCAGAAACAAACAGATGATATCAGCAAAGGTAGTCTTCAAAGGTTAATGCTTAAAAGGAGAATCAAAATAAGGTAGCCCAGGAAAAAAAAAAAGAGCAACAGATACTTGCCCTCAGTCTCAGTTCCACCCACCTTTATGAGGAGCGGTGTCAAGTCACGTCTTTTTCTCTTCTTACCAAATTATAGCCCTTCCAACAAGTAATTATATAAAGGGAGAGCGAAACTGAGATTCAGTTAGTCACTTGCTTACAAGTAAACAGGCAATAGTTACTGACTCAAAACATTACTATTATTTTAATTATTATTGTAAGCACAGTCTCATCAGATATCCATATTGATCCAACTGCTCAGGGATTATTTTTGTAAAACTGGGACAGAAAGAATTCAACTCAAACTATTCCCTCAGTGTCACACATCTTATGGAAGAGGTTTCCAGATCTACATTACTCAAAATATGTGCTCAGCATTCCACCAGACATTAATTTGAAAACTATGTTTAAGTGCTGAGTTGCTCATGAAAGCTACCTTATCTTCAATTTTAGGTGCTTCTCAAAATATTATCACTTGCTGTTTCAATGCTTCAGTTCATCTGGGGCACAGTTGCTTTTGTTCATCTACATTTAACAAAAGAACAAAGAAACACAGAAGCTGTAAAATACCTCAGCACACTATTAAAGTTCTCATTGGTGTATAGGCAGATTACACAGTATCACCAAGGTTGGAAGAGACCTCAAAGATCATCAAGTCCAACCTGTCACCACAGACCTCATGACTAGACCACAGCACCAAGTGCCACATCCAATCCCCTCTTGAACCCTCCAGGGACGGTGACTCCACCACCTCCCTGGGCAGCCCATTCCAATGGCAAATTACTCTCTCAGTGAACAACTTTCTCACCTCGAGCCTAAACTTCCCCTGGTGCAGCTTGAGACTGTATCCTCTCATTCTGGTGCTGGTTGCCTGAGAGCCTCCTGGCTACAACCCCCCTTCAGGTAGTTGCAGACAGCAATGAGGTCTCCCCTGAGCCTCCTCTTCTCCAGGCTAATCCCAGCTCCCT
The DNA here is from genome assembly GCF_014839835.1 of Dryobates pubescens. Classification (NCBI taxonomy): domain Eukaryota; kingdom Metazoa; phylum Chordata; class Aves; order Piciformes; family Picidae; genus Dryobates; species Dryobates pubescens. The sequence goes on along the minus strand of NC_071618.1, from coordinate 28,934,246 downwards.
CAGCCTCTCCTCATAGGGCTTGTACTCAAGGCCTCTCACCAGCCTCGTTGCCCTTCTATGTAGCATTCTCCATGTCAGCACTTCACACCTGTGGTTGACCATTTTGCTCTCAATATTGCTATTTCAGCTAAAAATTTCTTATACTATAATACATAAACCCTTATCTAAATGGAGTAACAGAAATACAACTGAATAGAAGTGCAAGCAAAGTTAATGTCCTTCCGGGATTCATGTCCATCCTTTCCATATGGAAATGGGGAAAAATATTACAGGTACAGTTCAGATTTGGATGTCTTCTACAGGGATGGGCTCTGAACAATGAAAAATATGGAAATCAGCAGCATAACGAGAGTGGAAGAGCCTTCTAGACAATGATCAAGTGCAACTTCCATCTGATGAATAAAGAGGCATCTAAGCTACAGTGTTCGCTAACACAACAGGAAAATTAGAATTATACCATTCAGACATAAAAAAAAAATGAATTAATGGAAATGGAAGTGATTCATCTGAGAAACAGCATTCCTTTTATGTAATACTCTTTTTCCGTCTACACAAGGCACATTTCTGGGAACTTACAAACCTTAACTGTGCCTTCAAAGGACATTAATACCAACAAGAAACTGATGTTCTTTTTCGTATTTCTGTTTCAAAATCAGTTAACTAGGAGAAAGAGCATCAATCTGCTTGTTGTCTTCTAAAAGCATAGATGTGACGAAACCTCTTTTTTTAATATTTCATGAAGAAATACTTCATACAACAGAAAGGTGTCTCCCTTCAGTCAGACTGAATTTAAGACTATTAAAATACTTTGGGAAGACAAAAGGATCCAGATAATAATCTATTTGTACTAGTATCTTAGAACCAATTTAAAGGCTCAGTGAAAATGTTAAAAATCTTCCATATCTACCATCATTTATGTGTTTACTAAGGTTTGGGATAAATGCCTTGGGATAAATGTCATGGGAATAGATACAAGCATGGTGTGATGGGGGCAGACAAAAGTAAAAGAAACATGGACTACATAATCTTACAGATCAGAGAAAAACCTAAGTATATAATTCTTCTGCTATGTATATTTTTGGCAATGGTTTGAATTGCTATAAAAGATTTTCTTTTTCCCTAATGGGAAGCTATTCAACTGGTCTTTCTGTATATTCTAAAAACATACAGCAGACCATGAAGAATACCATATTTTGATCTGTTCCAATATATTTTCAGTAAACGGAGCAGACAGTTGTCTTAAGCATCCTCTGAATGCTGCATGGGGAAAAAAGCAAGTCATCAAAATGTTTATCAAGTGGTAACATTTGCACTGAGACCTTTCTAACAACAGATATCCATGTGAAGAAAAACTTGACAATTCCAAACTTATCAGTCTGATCTTGGTGCCAGGGAAGGTCAAGAGCAGACTATGCAGAGTGCCATCATGCGGCAGGTACAGGATGACCACAAGATCAGGCCTATCAACATGAGTTTATGAAACCTGCCTGACTAATGTGGTCTCCTTCTATGACAGGGGGACCACTGAGTGGACGTTGTCTACCTAGACTTTAATAAAGCCTTTGACACTGTTTTACACAAAATTCCCTTGGATAAACTGGCTGCTCATGGCTTGGATAAACATATGATTCACTGGGTAAAAAAGATGGCTGGGCAGCTAAACCCAGAGTTGTAAATGGAGTTAAATCTAGTCACAAGTGCTGTTCTCCACAGCTCAGACCAAGTGTCAGGTTCTGCACTTGGATCACAATCCCCTACAATGCTACAGGCTCAGGGAAGAGTGGCTAGAAAGCTGCCTGACAGAAGAGGTCCAGGGGGTGCTGGTTAATAGCTGAATAAGGAACCAGCAGTGTGCTCAGGTGACCAAGAAGGCAAACAGCATCTTGGCTTGTATCAGAAATAGTGTGATCAGTAGGACGAGGCAAGCAGTTGTCCCCTTGTACTCAGCATAGTTAGGCCACACATTGAATAACAGGCCCCTCACAAGACATTCAAATGCTGCAGTATGTCCAAAGAAGGGCAACAAAGCTCATGAATGGTCTGGAAAACAGGTCTTATAAGGAGAGGATGAGGGAAGTGGGACTCTTTAGCCTGGAGAAAAGGAGGCTCAGGGAAGATGCTATTGTTTTCTACAAGTACTTGAAAGGTTATAGTGAGATGAGGGACAGTCTCCCAGGTAACGAGAGACAGGACAAAAGGAAATGACCTTGGGTTGTACCAATGTTTAGATTGGATATTAGGAAAAGATTCTTTACCAAAAGGTATGTCAAGCATTAGAACAGGCTGCACAGGGGAGCGGTGGAGTCACCATATCTTGAAGTATTTAGAAGTCACATGGATATGGCGCTTAGGGACATAGTTTAGTGGTGGACTTAGCAGGGCTAGGTTAACGGTTGGATTCGATGATCTTACAAGTCTTTCGCAAACCTAAGCAATTCTATGATTCTCTGTTTATCCATCCTCCAAGCAGGATAGCGAAGTGCAATTATTCTGCTCCTCCCAGAACTACTTCCAAAACTGGACTCTTCTGGGATTCTTCCCAGCATCCTTGTAGCAAGTGCCTTTGAAATGCTCCTTTCTTTCAGAAGAACTTTAGTACAGACACAGATCTTGTAAGGTGCCCAACAAATTCTGTGAGACTAATCACAGACATGAACTCCACAGCTCGGCCTTTCTTCCTCCTCCCCAATTCAGAATGCTTTCAACAGCCTCAGGGTCACACCAGAGAGCTGTTTATCAAAAGCATCGTGGGTGAACTTTACTGTCAAGATGTACAGTAAGTGAGGTAATTCTTTAAGATAAATTATGTTAAGGTAAATCATCAATTAAAATGTCTTGGAAAAACAACAAGACAAAAGTCCATCAGTGAGAAGTTCTAAGTGAAGTGTGTTATCTGTACAGCACCAGAAACTTTATTAGCAGGGTATTTTGGGCTACCCCAAGTTCACATTTGCTATCCAAAATTTGATACATTTTTGCTCAAAGGGCTTGATGATTTGTTAAGTGTAGAATAACCAGGATTAAAAATACAAGTACTTATTTTAATCATTTCAGAATTTAAATTCTGCAGACACTAATCCTGAGAGAAGGAGAACATGGACATGTGAGGCAAAAGCTACTTCCATATAAAAAGGTTTTACAGCTGAACACTAATGGAAAAAAATAATCTTCTACCTATGACATCATTTTTTCACCATTAGCAACCACGGATCAATGAAGAACATGCCAAAACTTCAGGGAAAGGAGGGGAAAACAAAAAAAAAAGATGGGAGCATTTTTTCCCTGCCAAAAGAAGGGGGTTTTGCCTTCCAAAATACGGAATTTTTAAGTGGAGCATGAATTCACAGATCAAAGTGCAAAAATCACCAAGCTGTCATAGATACATGCAAGCATAAGACTACTAAAAATATACAAGCTTGCTTGAATATTAGCATGCTTCCATCCAGCAGCATGTTCACACAAGTTAAAATGACATAGCCCTTAATTCTTCACATTATTTCCAGCGATTCTAGGGAGCCCTGTCCAGTGCACAGTGCAACACAGCACAGTGTCTGAGAAAATACAGTGTAAATGAGTCCTAACTGCAATTTAAAATCTGTTGCAAAGCTTCTCTTTACTTTATCAAAACCTCTTTCACAGCCATGCTCTAATATTAAATATTTATTTGCAACATCTGATATCTCCAAGATTTTCCCAGTGTAAATGAAATAGAATTTTAAAACGAACTGAGTACTTTTGCTTTGTTTTAACTCCAGTTAAAGGTTATAAAATATGCATTAGAATGGGCTGGCACAGATTAAGAGAACACAAAGCATTTATAATTTTCTGTTTACCACTTTTCCCAAGAAGTCTAATTTATTTGCCCTTGGGAATTATACTTTCCATAATATTTAACATTCTAAATATGATGTGATTTCTATAAAGTAGGTCATATAAAACTTGTAGAGGAGTCTCAGAGGGCGGGGAGGAAGGTTAAGCAAGTCTATTGTTTGTTCTGTTTACCACACACGGTAAACTGACAATACTTAAAACACACTTCTTTTTTTCCTTCCCCCTACTTTTTTTTTTTTTTTTTTTTTTTTTTAAATCTGAGTCTTTTCTTCTTGGACCAAGGAATTTTCTCTGTCACAGAGTAATAGAGCTTGAAAACTCCAGCATCAGCAGGGAAGGCAGGCACTCCTTAGCCAGCCACTGTGTGAGAGAGAAAATGCAATTAAGGCTCCCACCAGGGACAGAGAACTAAACAAAACCTGCGTCTTCACACAAGAGCCTTTTTCTTCAATGTGAAGTACAAGGCCTCAAATCTTGTTGGTGAGATGCTAGCATTTAGGACAACACACTTTCAGATTTTCTCACAGTGGATCAAAGTAAATAATGCAAGGGCAGCAAACAAAAGGGAAAACTCCAGCATGCTTACATTAAAAAGAGATTACAGAGGGCTTACAAGTGATTGAAGGAATAGATGACATTTTCAGAAACATAAAACTAAGAACTTTAAGCACAGTGATATGAGTCTAGCATGCTGACGTTTTAGCAAGAGAGACATGCAAGGAAGTTACATTCTCAAATACATATCACAAAAAATACAATTGCTATCTCACATATTTGATTTGAATGCAACTATTCCTGATCCCACTGCAGTCAAGGGAAATTTAACTACTGATGTTAAGAAAAAAACCCCCAACATTCTGGCCTACTTTCAGTCCACATATTTAGTTTTTCCTCACCCCTGTCCTCATTTAAATAAACACATGTTAATGACATGGATAATTAGGTCAGTTTCAAGAGTGGCATGAAAAAAACATACAATTTTCAATGCATCCACTCCCCATACCAGCCAGCACAATCCTCTGTTAATTCCATCTTCTGTTTCCTATGAGGGCACCAATCACTAGGAAAAGCAGTAGCCCTTCATCAAGTCATCAATGTTAACAATTCTCTATGCCTGAAAATTAGCACATATTGCCCATCCTCAAACCTCTGAGGCTTTCCTAGTTGTAACACAGAACTTGGGAAAGCAATGACAACTCCAGAGCATTGCTTGATATTTTTAAGTGGCTCTTTGTAACAACGTCATAAAAGTCTTTACTCATTTTGATGAGACCTCTATGAATTAAACAGTGATTGTGTATGATCTGGTAAAAAAAAACAAACAACAACTTGTATGTGAAGAAAAGGAAGAAAGATGGAAGCTTCAGTAAAAGCACTGAAGTGAATCATTCGCACTTCAAGTAACGTAAAAAAAAGGACTTTGGAAGCAGGAAAGGTTTTGTTCTGGTGAGAAATCTTGAAGATGTTTGTTAGCCTTAACACACACAGCAATTCTTTGCTTAGTTCTGATTCCATTAGAAGGCTGAAGCTGTGGATAAATGTACCCAGTGAGAGTTGTGTGCCTGATGTAATATTCATTATATCTATTTTCAGAAATTTTTATTTTACCCCATTAAGTTATCTGCCTGCACTTTCTTTCAACTCAATGGACAGGCACCCAGGATGATGACTTATCTCTACTCAGCCAACCAGCTTCCACTAGTGCTTAGGGCAGAATCCATGAGAATCCAAAGCATTTGGTCCAAGTTAGTCATCTAAGCTCCCTCTACAGTCAACAAATAGACAGAAAGAGAGAGAGGAGACAAAGACAAGCACCCCCAGAGAGCAATTCATCACAACTGTCTTAAAACAACCTCTGTGACTGTCTCTCTCCATTAAAGACAGAGTCCATGACCTCAGAGAATCCAGATGCCTAGCTGAGACTAGATGACTGCCTTCTAGATGACTAAAGTTAGTGAGACAAATCCTAGTATCAGACTATTCGGGGTCATAATGAGCAGAGTAACTCTCATGAGAACTGTATTGTCAGGGTCTCTATCCATATCTGCTACCAATTCTGCTGAAACTGGAAGGTAACATTGTTTGGGACATTAAAATCAGATTCCATCTAGATGTTTTCCAATGTCACTGGAAAGCAATTCACTGCATAAAACAATTCTTTCCTCTTCTCAGTCACATCCTCAAAATGCCCCTTTTTTCTTTACAGCTACGGTCCTGGTACAGCAGTACATGCCAGTTTCCATTTTTTCCTGTTTGTTACTAGCCTCTATTTTTATTTCTATTTTTAATAATTTGACTTTTCCTCAAGTAAAGAGTACATTGTGTTTAAAAAAAACCCGGTAATACCAGAAGGAGGAGAAAAAAGTAAGTGCCAGACCGTGTTGTGTTCTGTATCATATCTCTCATTATCAAAGTAACAATAATAATGTTATCTTATAATGATGATAAAGGAAATGCTTCAGTTGTTACTTTGGGAAAAATATTTAAGTAAATGGAAGTTTTATCTGCAAAAAGACTTTCAAGTTCTGTAGGACTCCACTTGGCCTCGTGTGAAAGCCCTTTAAGACAGATTTCATGACTGACCTTTTTATATATAGCTTGTTTTGTCTTTACATGAGCATACACGCAACAGAAACAAGCCAGTCATGACCTAAATCATGGCAAAGCAGCGATCACTATGAAAGAAATCTTAATTACATAACAAACAAATTAAAGCCTATTTTATATTGATACATACAAACTGCATATTTTCTGCAACTTTCTTGCAGAAAAACAGCAACAGCACGCCATGAATTAAAAAGCTGCCCAGTAACCATTACGGAGAAGAAGTACTCTTAGCACAGAATGGCGTCCTCTCCATCTCCACTGATGAGCTGCTGCTACTGAGCACTATTTCGAAAAACACTCAAATATTGATTTTAAACCTTTCACTTCAGTTAGGCAAAAACCTACTAAGTAAAGTTAATTTTCAAGGAATTAGATTGCTGCTGGAAAACGCAAGTAAATCGCACTAACTTCCATTTAACGGCACTAATGAAACAAGATAAATATTGCATACAACTTATTATAACTCTGTTTTGAAAATCAAACAGCTCAAAAAATAATCAGTAGGCATTCAATCAAGGAGTACTTTATCATGTGTAAATAGTGAATTAAATTCAATCCCTAACAATTTATACATTCATTGACTTTTATCTCCTTTGTATATTTTTATTCTGTTTCAAGAAGTCTGGATCTAATTTAGGAAGAAACTGAAAAACAAACTATGAAAACTAGCAAATATAAAAAGCTTATTACTCAACCACAGAGGATACTGTCAGACTTCATTATTTAGATGAGCATGAGCATTATAAGTTATTCTATTGTGTGTTCTGTTTAAAATTAGAAATACATAAATTAAAATTCTCATTGAGATTAATTTCAGAAGCTAAAACAGAATTTACAATGTAGACTTACAGTGATGTCTGGAACTCCTTCATCTGATGATACCTGATACATACATTTGTATCACAAAACAATTGAGATTTGGAGTATGTTGTAATTGAGAGGAATAAAAAGTATTAATAATGGTAAGATTTGAATTAATTTTCAGTAGCTGGGTGAATGAACTGTAATACATACAAAGTTTTTTCTTCATTACAAAAACAGACATTAGGATATATTATTAAATGACACTTTAACCCATTATTTGAGTTCTCCTTGACATACACTCGTGCATGTATATGTGAGTGATTGCTTATGCAATAAGCCTGGGAAAAATGTAAATTGTATTTCCTCATAGCAAATTGCAACTGAATTAGACTACTGGGCAGACATAAACAATGCAATCAAATTCCCTGGCTTTTTATTGAGCTTCTATTTGACTTAGTATACATTTGAAAACAAAAAAATTGTGTTTCTCAGGGTCTGTGACATTGCAGGCCATGAGAGATTCAATGTCAGTGCTGGCATACAAATTTATTAGTCTATAAAATTTGACATTCTCTTATTTATTCACAGAAAGGACAAATAAGATATTTTTTCATACTTACCAGAAATATCTGGGAGTGTTTATATGCTGCTCCATCTGGAGGATGCAAATAGTCAAGGCTGCTTTACAATTCAGCAGGCAAAGGCCTGCTGAAGGATAACAAATGACTTCATGGTGAAACAGCTATTGAAATTCTTTCAGTACGTGATATTAAAAACAACTGAACAAACAGAGATAAGGGACAAATAGGATTTGAAACAGACCTTCATTTTTTTTAATTTTTTTTTTTCTCTAACCAGTGTAAAAGAAAAACAAATGGAGCTCCTAGTTGAGGCTATACCTTTTACTTATTTCTGAAGGTAGTTTCATTTCATGCCAAAGAACTCTCTCAGAATGATAGGTGCTGACCAAGTTTATGTCCCAGATATGAAAATGGTAACAGGACATACTCTAGAATCCTTAAGATGGAACAGGAAGAAAAGACAACTTCATATTCTACAAAAATATGGTAAGACATTTTTTCCAAAGGGGGAAAAAGGAAAAATTCCTTACTCCCTATGTATATGTGACATTCCACAAAGAAAATGTAGTAAACATTTATAAGCAATGAAAATTTAATGTAAATTTAAAAGCCAAAGTTGCCTCAGTAGGAAGTTGGGTTGAATAGCCAATAAGCAAAACAACTGATGAAACATCCATGTACCTGAAAGATGGAAAATAAAGACAGAAGGAAGAATATGTTTTCAGAAATTATGCTGTGATCTGATTGTTCGGAATTTCCGTTTTTCATGGTGTATTTTTATGCCCATTACACTATATACTGGGGGGTGGGGGGAAGAAGAAAACAACAACAACAAACTCTCCAGAAACATGCAATTGTAAATTATATCAGAAATTACTCCTAGATGTCCTCTGGTCAAACCTCTACTGACAGCAGCACTACCTTACATTGGGCCAACTTAGATCAAATAGTAGTTGATACAGACAGACAGATGCATAACAGTAGAAAAGTTCTTGGCAGCTTTTGGGCAATTGGTCTATCAAATGTAGCTAGTCTATGAAATGTAACCACACTGAACCAAATAAATTCCCAGGGTCTTCACAATCATCAGTAACTCATCAAGTGCAGTCAATTGTGTACCACCATGCAAGGGAGAAATTCCCTCCAGAACCCTAATCATCATAATTTTATACTCTGAAGAATGGGATCAAATTGTATTTGAACACACATGACTATAAATGCTACTGCTGTCACACAATTTCTCAGACCTTTTAAACATCCTTCCATAGCATTTGACTTTGTGACCTCCTGCATCAGGGAATGCATGACATGAAGGAAGCTGATGGACCAAATCATGGACAAGGGACCAGCTCCTTTCCCCCTGTAAAAAGTTGTGGTAATAGTCTGATTCTACATAACTACATTTTGTTTATGTACTTCTATGCTTCACAGGTACTACAACCTCTCTTTTGTCTTTCAGGACAACAAGGTAAAACTGACAATCCCAAGGTGAATGTTCATTCATCAGTTTGTTTCACACAAATGAACTGCATGGGTTACAGGCAGAATTTCTCCTGTTCCTTACCAAAGTTTTAGTAAAGGCTTGGCACACGTTCACAAAATCATCACTGGTTGGGTTAGCGTTTCTCAAGAATATATCTACATGACACTGCAAGATACCTATTTTTACCTTAACTTTGCACCAAAAATAGCAGCATGTTCAAGATTAGACACCAATCTCAAAGTGATACAGGAATTCACACTGACAAAGGAACAGTGGTTCCTGATACAAAACTCAGATCATTTTCTCACCTTCACACCAATGCAGTTGCATTCACACCACACAGCAGAACAGAAGCTTTCCAAAATTATCCTCAAGTAACAGAACTGTCTGGGCTACACAAGCCTTAGTTATCACTATACTTCTCCAGATACAGAAACAAACTTTAACAGTACAAACAACACAACTGCATTCCACTCAGTGGGTTTCACAACTCTTCTTGTTTTAATAAGTTTCAAGTGGGACAACTAATGTATGTGTCTTGTCAGAACTATGGTGAAATATAACACCCAACTTTTTAGTGTTACTTTTCCTTAAAACTTCCTTTCCTATTAAAAAGAGACAGATACCATAATTTAATAAAAAGAAAAAAGGCCAAATACAAAACCCAAAAGCTAAAACCACAACCAAACCAAACCTTATAAACAACTTCTGACTCAGTATGAACAAATGCACTATCAGAACTTAAGATCTTCAGCCAAATACAGAAAGCAAGTACCTTAGATTACTCTCCTGGATTCAAAATGAAATGTAAAAGAAAAAAAAAAAACATGATACCATGACTATGTTTTCTTACTTGATAGGATGTAAAATATTGTTCAGATTTAAATCCACTTCTGTAAAGTAGCATATGGCATTTCAATCAGAAATCCATCAGCTGTTCCAGTTTAACAATCTTAAGGTTGCTAAAATTCCCTCAGGAAAAGATATTTCATGTTCCCCAGAGCACAGGTATTCTAAGAAGTGTCTTTCTTAGTAAGGGGACATTCATGAAATGTTACAATTTCAACCTAATTAGAAAGAAATCTTATTAATTAGATCATAATCTAAAAAGATATTAGATTTTTTTAGATGGAGGGCAAAACAGCAGTATAATACAGCTCCATCATTACCTGCCATTTTAAGTAACTGCTCCTTTGAACATCAGTTTACTTCTTAAATCATTGAGAGTTTAACATGTTAATCAGAGTGAAATAAGAAAGTTACCTGTTAAGACAACTCCTAATGGCAAAGCAATCCTCCTGAACTATTTTATGTGGTTTATATATATATATATAAAAAAATATTTATAGACATATCATTTTATGCACTTGTATATATATATATGCATGCTTAAGTTCATGAAAAAGTCATTGTACATCTGTAATTTTTAAAAGTACTCTTTCTTTTCAGCATGAAACAAAGATTTAACATGTCACAGACTTCTTTTTCTCCAGCCAAGTGATACACTTTTATCAAAACTACTTACTGAGCCTTATTTTACTTTACTTAACCCAGGACCTCTTCATTTATTCTAAATGTTTCTGTTTTGAATCTCTAAAGTACAAGAGAATATGCATTGAATCCTTCCTTTTTGCCACCTGCTTCCAGTAACCAGTTAATGAACAGGGTACACTATTCTACAGATTCAAACTGCAGTTTGAATGTGTAGAAAGAATGTGTTTAAATATTATCACGTAAGAACAGCATCTAACTGAAATGGATGGGACACTCCTTGTTGGACTGCCCCACTGCAACAGGGTGGTATTTTTATTATTCCCACCAATAGGACTTTGTAGTTTCTAATTGTATTTCCAAATAAAGCAACTAATTAAGAAGTTCAAAAGCCACATTGTCTCATTTGAGGAATTGAGTTCCCTTTGACAAGCCAGACTGTAAGCTTATCGTCCCATTTATTTATCTCCTCCAAGTTAGCAGAAAGTTTATCTTCTCTTTTCTACTTAAGAAAGGTGTCTGAACTCCTCAGTGCTTAAAGGGTCAAAATTTATCATTTCAATTCATCTAATAAGTAATGTTTTTGCCAAACAAAACCAATTCCCAATAAATTCTCACTGTATTTGTGTGCTCTGATTTGATTTAGAGGCCTGTGGGGAGACACCATTTGGTAGCACAGGAACACAGAGGGGTAGGTGGTGCTGAGGAGAAGTAGAGCTCATGTGCCAGAAGTGTTATTGTGTCAGGTTGATTTATTGAGTGAGCTTCACTTCACCGAATGTTCCGAGATATTTATTTCCCTAAAGGCTCTGCAAAGATATGAACAGACCTGCATCCACAGATGTCATCATTGCTCATTTTACCGAGTCATGAAATTTTCTCAACTGCAATTTGTCCATCTAAAATTGCTGCAACAGAGCAATGTCAATAGTAGCTTCCTACTCACGCTACCTCCCTCTACTACACACTCTTCCCCCATCCACCTAACTTCAGTGAATTTAAAGACATAGGGCTTCTTCCACCTATATGCTGAACAGTTCCTCAAGCAGTACCTTTTCTTAATTCATTAGGTAATGGAAGTATTTTTTAAAAGGGCAAATACAGGGAGTAATGAGATGCCAAAATTAAGAAACTAGCAGTGCATGTGACCAAACAGAAGAAGTGAAAGAATACCAACAAGTGACAAGAAAAATGCCCTACTTGAACAAAGTAGCCAGAATCCCACTACTCAGAATTAGGAATAACAAATTGCTGTCATTTACCTTGGACTTTGTGGTTTGCACTTTTAGACAGTAGATGCTGCAAGAAGTGAGCAACCATCACTCTAACTACACTCATAATAGTAGAGAAGGCACAGATTACATTTGGTCCTGATTTGATTTTACAGCTGTGCAGAGGAACTTTCTTAGAACTATATCTTTAAAAAAAATAAAGCATTTCAAAACCTGGTGGTGATATAAAAACCAAACATCACAAGCAGTGAAAACAAAATAGTTCATTATAATAATTAAGATTTATATTTAAAGATTTTCTTGACATGCAAAAAAAAAAAAAAAAGTAATTGTTTGCATTTAACACCTGAATTTTAACTTCAAGTTGTCCTTCGTGGTTTCAGAAAAATAATGTCCTTTTACACAATGATAAAGTTTCAGGTGTTAACTGGATTTAAGTAATACAATGCAACCCAGGATATTACAAGTAACATAAGCTTTTTTATAAACTTTATTCAAAATGCTTTTGCTATGCTACAGAAGAAGATCCATTTAAATAAATACACATGCAAAAGTGAGTGCTTGTGGCCTATGTCAGAATACACTGGTTTATTTAAATATGTTAATATTTCTCATTATGCCATTAACAATAACCTTCATCCATTTGTGAAAAACATTTTGCCAAGCATGCACATAAAAAATTAGCAAGTGAAGCAAAATCACCTTAATTTGCTTTGGACCAGCAAATAACCAACTAATTTGCAGAAATCCCTGCCAAGCACTCATATTAAATGCTTCATGCTTATTTTATGACCTCTGCTGCTCCTCTCCTTCCCAGGCCCTGAATCATATGATCATTAACATATTGCAAGGTCTGAAACTTTATTTTTTACATTCTTTAATTAATGCCTGTTTATAGAAGGCCATAGGACTTCAGATCCAGTTAATGAAACTTCGCTCCCCCAGGCCCCTGGAGCCCAATAGAGAGCTTTCTCCTCTGTTGTTTTAGTAGCTTTTTTCCAACTGTTTGTTTATACACACTTAATTGATCTCTTTAGTCCCAGAAGCATTCCAGAGACACAACCTGTTCTGAGGCAAGCTAAAGTTTTTTTCCCCTTCTTTATAAAAGCCCTGATTGCCCAAGGTTATCAGTTTTAATTTGAAAGTTGAAGATTCAGCTTTATTTACACTGTCTAAAAGACAAAATTGATATGGGCCCTGAAGTGTTCATTTTTACATTCATACGCAGCAGAGTGGATTGCAAACACATACTGTATATAATTATTTTGATGTAGAACTAAGTAATTACTAAACACTGCTATGTCTTGTTTTATTGCATTTAAGAAACTCAGTCTTCATAACAAGTTGAAAATAAGAACAAATCAGCCTGCCAATGCATGAAATTTTCATGGCTCTTCAATTTACATTTTACATATTCCCTATGACAAGAATTTCTATTATGCTATTCTCTTTTTTCTGCTATAATTAAATTAAAAAAGTAATTGGCTGGTGCTGCACACTGCTGCAATGTCTTAATCACATAGACAAACAGTTTTACAATAGCTTACACCATTTGCCACATGGGGCAATGACATTATTGTACCAGGCTATAAACCAGGAGACAGATATCACATACCAGCTATCAACTACTGTGTTGAATCTCCTGGTGCCTGCTTGTGAAAACAGAGGAGAGAGGTACATTTAGTATGTTGATTGGCAACTCTACATCTGAAATCTTAATTAACTACAAGTGACCAAGACTAACAACATGATAAAAGCAAATGCTTGTGGTTAAAATGAGTGACATTAGAAATATCTATTTTGATTTCAACATGTAAATATCCTTGGGCAGGGAGAGCAACACAAATGCTTAAAATAAAAGGAACTAAAAATGCTTTCAAGGTTTGTTTTTTTTAAGTGAAAAAAACCTACACAACTCGCAGCCATCAAGTAACTTCAATTCAGTATAATCAATCTTTTTCAACAGAAGGATAAGAAAAAAATGCCAGCATACAAGACACAGTTACTCGTAATTATAATTTCCTAATCACCTTCACTGATTTAGACAATACTTCCTTTGCATTCCTCTTTAGAAAAAAAAGTACCATGAGAAAAGAGAAGTCTTCCCACACCACCCTTATATCAGGAATATTTTTAATAGAACCAGGCTTCAAACAATCACTACAATATTCATCATGAAAAGAAAAGAAATGCATTTAAGAACTATCAAGTCATTTGACTTAACACTTGTGAGGCAATTTAGACAGAAATTCAATGTAAATTCAACACCTGTTAAACTGAGAACTTCTCTAAAACAGAAACTAGGCCTGTACATTCCTGTGCTTCATTATTTTACTTTCCTTGGGTTTTTTTGAATACACACATTGAAGAGTCACCCCAGTCACAAAGTCAGTTGGGATCATGAACTGGGTATCTTGTCTAGAAAGCTGGCATGTGTGAGAAGAGCACCTAAGCCACAATTAAATGGCTTAAATTTCCTAATTTCTTGTAAGGGTTATGATGATCGTCTTTTTTTCCCTTTTCTGCTCTGTCTTCCTCGCCACCCCCAGCCACCTTTTGTGGTATGACAGAGATCTGGGAATTTATCTGGACAATGAGATGGAAAGGTTCAGGTCCTTGGCTTCCCAGGAACACCCACCAGACAACCACCCAAGTGATCATTATTACAAATGGCTCTTACTCAAACTGAGTCAGCCATGTCACACAAAATTATTTCACATTTTATGAATGCAAATAACCTGTGACTTTAGGAATTAGGGCAGTCACTACAACCTTCCTCCTAAATTATTTTTTTAGAATAAAACAAACACTGTCACCTATTGTATATGGAAACTATGTTCCAGGTGTTGCTCCAGAAGTTAACTGCATTTTTTTGTTGTTGATAAACTCCTTATTAAAAATTAATTCTAGATGTATGTATTATTTGTGGATGGGATGCATGTACACCACAATGGTCACATTGCTTTTGCGGATTTTCCACTTTGAGAAAGATGAATTTCTATTTCTATTACTATTTTTCAGTAAATTAAGTTGCTGGAAGAAAACTTACTGTTAGCTACTCATTACAAAATCCAACTACTAAACTGTCAACACTAAATCTCAGTTATTCAGTGTATAGCAACAGCGTTATCAAAGCAGCAAGTGGATTCCAATTGTGTGGAATGGAAGAGGTCTAACAGTGTGTCTCAAAAACCTGGTAATATGGTCCTTAGTATATAGCAGACCTCAGCACCAGTACTAGCAGTCCCATGGTTCCTTTCAAAAACTCAAGCTGATAAATTAAATCCATCTTGTGTTAAGAACAATTAAGCCACCATAGGGGGGTACTTAGTTCTCCTACTTAAAATCCCAGAGAATCTAATGCAGTTGACCTAAGAGAAGAAACGTGATGGGAGGACTCCAGGGAATTAGCCAAAAATCTTATAGCTGTAAGTGTAAACTCACTGAAGTGGAAACTGTCATGTATATACTTCCTGACTATAAATCTCTCTTATCATAACTGATTAAGGCAGAACAGGCATGATCCTGTTCCCACTGATGACAATGGCAAAACTCCAATTGACTCCTTCATTCCTGAACTTGGCAAAAGAAGAACTCATCAGCTCCCAATTATCATACAGCACAAAAGACCTGGATGTATCCTAATGTTTTTCTTACCTCAGCAAAAATATATTTTCTCACTTTTACCTACTTGGATTTTTATTGCTAAGCAATACACAATGGACCAAAGTCAGGCAGAGAATAATGAAATCCTAGGAGATTGTGTAGAGAAACCACCTCTGTTAAGATTTCTTAATACTTCTTATAATTTGAGTCTGAGAGTCCATTTGTATTATTTTGTATTACCTTCACTGTTTCTTCAAAAGAGCAGCAGCCTATCTCTGAACCACCTAATAATTCAGTCCCAGTACTTGACTAATACTTTCAAGTGCTACTGCAGTACAACATACTTCTGAAAAAAAATCATGATATTCCATCACTACACTTGCTAAACACTCTGCACCAGGAAAGACACAGTAAACCATCTTGAAGACTTCAGTACAGCTCAAAACCAGATAAGGACATGGATTCATTAGAGTATTTCTCCATATTTTCCTAACTGAAATCATAAAAGTCTGGAAAATATACAAGTTATTAAAATGTAATTTTATCATTCTCAACCTTTTAGAAATGCTTAAGAGGAAGCTATGCCAGGTGTTTACATTTCTTTGTCATGCTTTCTCTTGTTTTTAATTAAGAAAACTCAGTGCCTTCAAAGGATCACAAACTATATTTGAGGCAGCTATCTGATACCAAAAGCAGAAGAGTTATCTATGGCTTGTAGACTAAATACTCTGGTCAGAGGAACTGGCAGGCCAAAGTACCTGTACGCAAAATGAGCAGCATCACACAGTGATATCTATCAGTATTGGCTTTGCTCACATCTAAACTTTTCAAGATAAGGAAAGAAGGTTTAATATCATAGACTTCTCCTCTTGGGATATGAAGTTACACATAGTAACGTTTTACGAAATATTCCATTTTGCCATGATTCTCACATTTTTTAATTCTTTCCTTGTTAGCACCTGTTTAAACACATATATAGCTTGGTTAACATCCATAAATGAAAACAACTGATTTTTAAAATGCTGTATTTTTGTGGTCTTCTGTTTTGTGTGGGTTTTTTTCTTTAGAAAAAAAGCAGAATTTGAGGTTACCCCTAAAATGAGTCTATTCTGCAATGCAATGAAATGTAACTTAATTTAGCTGTTCCCTTTCCCTCAGACTTCAAAATTTCTTCCACGACAACAAAATTTACCTCATAAAGCACATTCTTCGTGTCATAGTTCCCACTGCTTTATATGCTTCTCACAAGCAGGAATTTAGTTCTGGAACAACCAGGTTGTAGGTGAATGAAACACTCTGGTATTTCTATGCAAAGAAGCAAGATGAGTTTCCAATACTCCCCATCATCATTCAGCAATCCTTGCTGCAGATGTTTGGCAAGAAATAAAATTAGAAGAGCATTTACAGAAACTGTGTCAGAGTATGAAACCCAGAACTCTTTCACCAATGCAGAAGGTGAAATACAAATCAGTTATCATGGTTGACTCAAATTCTGAGATCCCCACTTAACCACCAGATGAGCTGCAGTTCAATATCCACCAAGCCACAGATGTATGAAGAAAAGCTCACAAACAACCAAGTTTGTTACAAAAGCAACTCTGAGGTTGAGAATGTTTAGAACTCAAGTAAAACAGTTAGTCATATTTCACACCTCACCCAAACCAGTTTCTCATTAGCTCAATCTGACCACCTTTCAGTCAGAGAAAAGGCAGAAAGTTTTACAATGTCATTATTTATTTTGTTAAAATTTCTCTCTAAAGCACAAAAAAAATTTATAACTCTAGGCAACAGACTTCACAACCAAGAAAAGTTTGTGATGCCTCAATAAAAAAATCAAAGCAGCTCCAACACATCTTACTTTCTGGCCTAGTTTTTAACAATATTTCTATTTATGAAGAGATACTCAGAACATTTACAGTGAGAAAAATTGTACTTCTCCACCCATCAATTTAAGGCTTGGAAGTAGAATTCTTTGCCTTTTTTCAGCATGCCACCCTTTAGGGCAAAGAGTGGTAATGAAAACCTACTAGTCACACAGAATTATAGTGCTCTTTATTTCACCCAGGGCTGAAAAAATTTCCAAAGGTTTGGAATCCTGAAACCTGTAAACAAAATCTGTGGAGCAGATAAAATTTTAAATGGCACAATGCAATTAAAGCTGAATTCAATTTGAGCGCACCCTGTCCATCTGTCAGAGGGAAACAAAAGCCGAGGAGCTCCATTATTGCTGAATCCCTGCTCTTGTTAATTTGCTTGCTGAGAGATTTCAATTTCTAGGAAGTGCACAAATTAGTGTTCAGTCAGGGCTAGATCCTCAGTAAGTATAAGCAGATGGTGGAAATCAGCCCTAATCAAGTAGCCAAAGCCTTTTTTTCTGTCTGATTAAAGCATTTTAATCCTTTCATATTGTCTGTGGTTTTTAGTAAATATCTACCATCTTTTTTTTCCCCTGCCCATTTGCTATCATTTTTATTACAGAAGAAATTGAAATTCAGTTTCTAATTAATTTACTTATTTTTACAAGAACATACTTTTTAACCATATTAGTATACTCTGGGCCAGGCAGTGTGGCAAATTAGATTACCTCATTTATTCAGTTTGCTGAACTTACTTTTTTTTTTATTTCTCAACTGCAACAAAATAGTTAATATGTGGTCAGCCAAAGAAACATATACTGTTTGGCTTGCTGGTTTCTGATTATCCAGTGGAAAACGCCTCCAAACATTGAATTCATTATGATTAAGAAGTTAAAAAAAAAAAAAGGCAAAACCAACACATGGTAACTGCACAAAATGATGATACTGTGATTTGTGCACATTTTCTACCTCTGTGGAAGAAGAAAAGATGATTTTTGTATTAGTACAAGCCACACAGATGTCCACTGCAGGAGGAAAGCATGTTTATACCACAAAAGAAGGCGGCCCTAATAACTCATAGATGCCACAGGCATTTGTGAATAATGAGAGCTAAGATTAACACAGAAACATTACAAATATTATTGTGAATAGAATACAATACATAATTAACTTTTCACAGTTTAATGAAAAATAGAGGAATTTGTTATTTCAAAGGTTGCATTTGCAGATAATGATAAGAGGGAACTGCCTAATTGGACATATATTTACAGAACCAATGTAAGAATAGCAAACAAAACAGCAGTAAATTTGATCTGCATAAAATACACAAGAGTGAAACTTCAACTGCATTTATATTGCTTTCTCTTTTGGAAGAATATATAAACTGCATTTCTGAAAAGTCGGTACCTTTAGACCAAAACCTGTTTAACATTAATATATATGTTATGCTTTCATGTGTGTATTATATAAACCAGCTGAAAAATATAAACTTTGATAGCTGGATCTACACAGAAGTGTGTAAAACAATAACCTCAGGGACACATTTTTCAAAAACAGTACACGGGATTTAGCCACACATTTACCATTAAAATTAATGGGAGTTATTTAGCTATAAATCCTGAAGAAAAGACTTTGAAAATGTACCCCTTAAAGTCAACACCATCAACATAATGCACAAGGGTGGAGGAAAATTGAATTCTGAACAATGAAGAACTTGAATATAAACCATGTGTAGCATTTTCACTGAATATTTTGGTATCCTGTAAAGCAACTTTATTCCCTAGCTGCCATATTAAAAAACCCACACCTAATATTTTCAGAAATGCA
The DNA here is from genome assembly GCF_014839835.1 of Dryobates pubescens. NCBI lineage: Eukaryota > Metazoa > Chordata > Aves > Piciformes > Picidae > Dryobates > Dryobates pubescens. Next base: position 28,914,928 of record NC_071618.1, on the reverse strand, counting down.
ATAAATAAGAATAGATGATTACTTCCATTTATCAGATGTTAAAGTCACAACAATAATGAAAAACAATTCCTTGCTAAGTATCTGAAATGCTTTATACAAGGAACAGTTTTAAATCTATTGAACATGCTTCTAAAAATCTAGGGGTGTCAGTGATCAGTTTTTTTCCATTTTTTAAATAAATCCTACATACAAACATACCTACTGTATGGTGATTCCTGATACAATACACATTTCCCTCTGTTTTTCATATTACTCATCCTTGATTTCTTTCAATAGCCTCAAGCTGAGTCTCCTTCATGTCTCCTAAACAAACATTAACACTTATATTAGCTTAACACTTGCAAAACAGCTTTTTTTTGTACTGAAAGGCACCAGTTCATCACTGAAACAAATCCCACTGAGAGACTTGATCTATTTGTACTCCCCCTCCAGCCTTGCTCTCCTAAACACTCAATTCCTTCCCCAGGTTTTGCCCAGACAAGGAAGCAAACCAAAGCAGTCTATTAGAAGTTATTTTTCTGCACTAAAAGTAAGCTGAAAGGTTGGGTATAGTTTAAGACTATGCTTGGCCCATCACTTCACATGACATTTTGTGAAACAAAGACTGAAGTCAAGGACTGTCAGAAAGATTCCAATCCCAATTCTCCTTTCACCAAGAAGTAACATGGAATTTAATCCCGTGCCCATTCACTCCTCAGTTTACTTCTGGAACTGAAAGGCAGTCTCAGTGTCAGGGCGACTACTAAATATTACGCCAAAATTACCAACTCATTTCCCATGGGCCACCTGTAACAGAGAAGAGACACCCAACCCAATTCTGCAAGACCAGAGCTGCCTCATCTTGGTAGGATTTTCAAGCTTTCATGAGAGGCTTATTGCTTACAAACAATAATAATGAGAGTAGTTATGTGCCAAATCATCATTCCAAGCATGTAAGCTAAGTTCAGGGTGATTACCAACTTCCTAAAAATAGCAAGCTCCTATCTGGAACACAACATGGAAAGCAACATTCTCCGTGGCTGCAGAAGGATACATTTAAACATTAAGATAAGAGTAACCTAGATGAATGAGAAGTGAACTCTATACACATTCGCCTCGTTTTCCATGCTCATGACACCTTCTCGGATCCAACCAGAATAAAATTTGTGTGTGTTTAGAATCAAACTCAAAATGCTAGCAAGTACTTCTAGTACAAAACATACGGCTTCACTAATTCATAAAACCAAAGGAATTTTTTTTACCTAAAAAACTAAATCCCATTTTGCTCAAGTCACATTTTGAATTCTTCAAATTCTTCAATGCTTGTTTTATAGGTTATTTTATTCTTGATTTGTCATAATCACCTAAACATTTGGTTTAATTATTATAACATGAAGCATGGTCGGGCACGTTGCAAACATATCAACACACCTATGTTCTGTTCTTGGACTGCTAGAGTACTAGCATTATTTTAAGAACAAAAAAACTGATGCCTTCAAATCCTATACCATTCAAACATAATTTAATACTGTATTTTAAGTACATTGTCCTGTTAAAAGTATGTACTTCTTAAAACCATAAATTATTCTTGACAGCCTGGAGATTCTTATTACTATTATTACTATTATTTCAGCTGTTACCGTGAAGTATACATACTTGTTAGAAGACTCAAAATGGGAATGTGACGAAGTTGTCTGCAAACTGTAAAAAAGGATTACATGTAATTTAAGAGTCACAGCATGCTTATCATGTTGATCAATATTATCTCATTTGCATATACTCCATATGGCAGCATTCATCTGTTATATTTCGCTTGTATTTAGACCAAGGACTAGTTGGGGCAGGGAATGAACGTTTCAGCCGAGTAGTCAAATGGTCCACAGTGAGGACTTCCAGAAACTATAGTGATGTGAATAGGACAAAAATATAGGAAAATCAAAATGGAAGTTTTTTCTGCCTAGTATACACTTTTAATACTTTAAAAAACAAGCCAAACCAAAAACTAGACTCTAAGACTCATAAGCAAAACAATTTTTTGATTACTGATAAATTGTCATGGTTGGGACTAATACTCTTAGAAGAAATGCTAAAATCATGATTGGATGAGTTTGGAAAACGTGCGTTCATGCTGTTATAAAGGAAAATCCAGTAATCTGTCTTACTGTAAGCAGCTAAGAGTACAGGAACTTGCACATACTACTTATATTCCCTTACTGTATCTTTACAAATTTATCTGGCTGAGGAGGTACTTTATTTTTTGCACACCTACAGTTAATACACAGTTAACAAAATTTAGGACCCAATAGTTAACAATGTGCTCATTCCTGACTTCTGATGTCACATATGTACCATTCATAAAACTCTGCAGTATGAACTCTACCTCATCTATTTCAAGATTTGTTGATTGTGTTACCCATACTTCTTTAATGTCATTCAGATACTTTATAAATATGAAAATACTCTTAAGGTTTTGGGGGTATTTTGTGTGTATTTGGTTTTTAGACTTCTAATAAAATGAATGCTGTTGGCATAACTTTACACAATGGAAAATGTACTAAGTAAATGCTTCAAGGTCTTTTTAGTCATGGTTTTCAAGAAAACTAAGTCCTTGGAGGAGACTGACAGGAAATGTCTTTGCAGTAACTTAGCATGTTCTCTGCAATACAGTAGAAATCATTAGCTATTCAAAGTAAAACTTTCAACAAATGTGCCTAAGACATATTGACCTTCTTATAGTCAGGAAATGCATCTTGCATCTTTATGTGCTTTTAAATATAATTTGTCTAAACTGTCTAAAGTAAATCAAAAAACTATCATTCAATCCTCTCCGTAGAAAGGGTAAATTTTAATTGCAGAACTTAAAACCTCACAATTAAAAGCTGTGTTGCTACTTAAAGCTAGCACAAACAGAAGAATGAGAGTTCATGCATACAAATCAGCTTTTCTACCACATCCAGAAGGGTTCTGCAATATAGCTTGATGTACCAATCTGTACCTTCTAAATTTAGTTAGAAAGGAAAAGCTATGAAATATTAGCCTTATTTTAAGAAAATACAAATTCTTTCCTAGTCATTTTGATTTGTAAATGACTTTGTGATAATCCTCGTTTGATTAGTTAAAAAAAAAACTACAACACTGTTGGTAAGAATGCAAATAAAAGCATGATAAAAAATACATGCAGCCAGAAACTGGAGAGTGTTCTTTGTGGGTTGTTTTTTTTTTTTGGCATTTCTTTGTTGTTTGCTGATTTTTTTTATTTTTTTTTGGGGGGGGGAGGGAAGGGATGTGTGTGTGTGGTTGTTGGTGGGGTTTTTTGTGGAAAACCTTTTGATAAGCAAGATCAGAATTTATTATTTTCTAATTAAAAAAACCAACACAGATATGGCGTAGAATTATACAGTCAGCCAAACCAGCAGGTAGAAGAAAACATAAGTGGAAGAAATTATTCAGAAATACCAACTATACACAAAAAGTGTAATTGAAAGAAAAAATATGTACTGTCAACATTATGCTCACAGTATTATGCCAAATTCTCATCTGGTTTACACTAAAATTTGGTCCATTTCCATGTACACTGGATAAAAGTCTAGCCTTTTGTCTGCAGTATTTATAACCCCTCCTACAGAATCCAGTAAACACTTTATGCAGCTACATCAGCAGTTGCATTTCACTCAATTATCTTTATCTGTCACCCTGAGGTGGATAAGCTGGAAAGATTTTGTCTATGCTAATCATTCAATCAGGAGTCACTTCCTTTTCTTGGGAAGTGGGAAGGAAGGAAGATGGTGCATGAGGATTAAAGACCCTGCCATGCCCTTGCACTAATCTTCTGAAATTCAGTATTAAAATCTCCATTCAAAAACTTGGGATTTATTAATGGTGGCCCAACAACAGCATGAGAAAGTCCTTTTCCCCTGATTTACAGGCAAGAGAACTGTCTGAAAGAATAGTTGCAAACAGAAAAAGGTACTGAGTTGTCGCAAACAACTTATCTATTATGCTTCCCCTGGGTCAGTACTGGGTAAAGAATATAATGTAGTATTTTTTCTCTTGGCATAGAGGAGAGAGGAATCTCTGCCTGAGATGATGGATCAGGAGACAGAATTTGGAGAGGGAGTGAAAAAGAACACTAACTGCAAAAACATGTACTAATTTTCTGGTATCAAGTAAACATTACACAAGAAGTGTCCCTGAGAAAAAAAGACGTTTCAAATGTTTCAAAAGCATTCCTGAGAAGGTTTCATAGACAATCTTATTGTGGGTAAGCACCTAGGAATAAGCACCAGCCTCTTAGTTAATGCCAATGCCAGATCTGACTTAAAACTCCTAACTTTTTCTTAACAGAAGCTTTGGAATATATCTATTGGGGAAAAAAAAAATGCACTTCTATTGCCTAACTTGAATGAGATGACTCAAGTAGTACTCAAGATCTGAAAAGCAGTTTGAGATTCAAACCCAGCTTCTAGTCATAGTTAAAATTGCCCAAACTGAAGCAAATTCTTTGCCCTCAGTGCTATTTTATATGAAGCCAGTTGCTTTAAAAAGTAACTTCTTTGTAATCATCATCAATACTGATGGGGTCCCTTGGTCTCACCTTACCTCAGAACAAGAGAGCAAACCAGTAATAAAGGCATTAGCTTCGGGGAACATTGGTATATATGGCCAATTCTCCTTAGTGTCAGCAAGGTTACCAGTATTTGGTTGATGTCCATGTTAAGGGACCAGACCCTGACTTAACTGTAGCTACTAAAAGAAGTATTCCCCATACAGCACATTTCTCTTCTGAATAGTCTCCTGTTGTGTGCTAGAGGCAACATGAATCAGTTTTTCTAGAAGGTGCAGAAATCTAGGAAAGTGGACATCTTCCACATCAGCTAGGGGGAATTTCATACTACATATTTATTAACCAGTGACCTGATTTACTCCAAGAATAAGGATCAACTGTTTATTGGCCAACAGGATATATCTTGGGCAACGTTCTGTGATTCTCTAATTGGGCAAGGCCAGGATGATTTTTATATATATGTTTTTGGTGTTTTTTTTTTAAATAAGCTGACAATTTTAAGGATTAACCTAGAGGGAAGTCACAAAGAGTTCCTCTGCCTCTGTGTTTTTGGGGATTTGGTTTGTTGCTGTTGTTTCTGTTTTGGTTGTTTGTTTTTTTAAAGGAAATAATATAAAAGGAAGGTGAAGGTGTTTGTTTTCACTGAACAGTTTGAAAACAATGGTGTTTGAAGTTCTGGAATTTGGATAATTTCTGGATTATGTTTGTAAAGTGGAAATCAAAAGAAAAGCAGCTGTTGGGGAGCCAAAGTAATTTCCCTTTTTACATCCATGGGAGGGCTTTAAACTAGGTTTGAAGGGGATGGGTGATGAAACCAGTCTCTCCAGAGAGGATAGAGAAGGACATAAACTAGAGTTAGATGAGAAATCAGCAGCGCAGCTGAAGTGCATGTACACCAATGCACACAGTATGGGTAACAAACAAGAGGAACTAGAAGTCTTGGTTCACCAGGAAACCTATGATGTAGTTGCCATTACAGAAACATGGTGGGATGATTCACACAATTGGAGTACTGCACTGGATGGGTACAAGCTCTTTAGGTGAGACAGCTGAGGGAGAAGAGGAAGAGGGGTGTCCCTGTATATTAGGGAATCTCTTGATGCCACAGAACTTGAGGTAGAGGATGAAAGGATTGACTGCCTGTGGGTGAAAAGCAGAGGGAGGGCTAACAAAACTGACATCCTGGAGTCTGTTCTAGACCACCCACCCAACCAGGATGAAGAGATTGAGGAAATATTCTATAAGCAAATGGAGGCTGTCTCAAGATCACCAGACCTTGTCCTTGTGGATAAATTTAACCTGCCAGACACCTGCTGGGAACTTATCTCAACAGAGAGAAGGCAGTCCAGAAGGTTCTCGAGAGTGTGTGGAGGACAGCTTCTTGATGCAGCTCTTAAGTGAGCCTACCAGGGGTCAGGATCTGCTTGACCTGCTGTTCCCAAATACAGCAGCACTGGTTAGGCCACACCTTGAGTACTGTGTCCAGTTCTGGGCCCCTCAATTTAAGAAGGACATTGAGACTCTTGAATGTGTCCAGAGAAGGGCAACGAGGCTGATGAGAGGCCTCAAGTACAAGCCCTATGAGGAGAGGCTGAGGGAGCTGGAGCTGTTTAGCCTGGAGAAGAGGAGGCTCAGGGAGACCTTATTGCTGTCTACAACTACCTGAAACAAGGTTATAGACGGGTGGTGGTTGGTCTCTTTTCCCAGGCAACCAGCACTAGAACAAGAGGACACAGTCTCAAGCTGCACCAGGGGAAGTTTAGGCTAGAGGTGAGGAGAAAGTTCTTCACAGAAAGTGTAACTGGCCATTGGAATGGGCTGCATCTCTTGAAGGATCACCTTACACGGAGGATTACCTTATAAGATGACTGCCATGCTGTTTCTGATAAAAGGCAGTCAGTAAGGAATCTGTTTTGCTAAGGTTCTGACAGCATTTCATAGAGGTTGAACCAGCAGCTAGTGGAACAGTCTCCCCACAAGAACAGCAGCACAGCAAATAAGAGCAGATCCTTAGACTGCTTTCTTCAACTGTTGTAAACAAAACTTAGACCATGTTTTAATAATCTGAGTAAAGGCAAAATAGCACTATCTTTTGTCTGTACAGACAAGTTAGATTTTCTAGTAAGTGAATTTAAGTCACAATAAAAACACTGGATCATTTTAGTACTCATTTAAGCAACTAGAGGCCAAAACATTTTTCTAACACAATCAAGAAACTGTTCCTTACTAATAAACCTGCATGAAAACATAGTCTCTGTCAGGGCCAGACATCTTTGCTGAGTACCTGGGCCATACAGTTATACACTGATTTAAAGACATCTTTGAAAGTTCTGATTTACACAACATTTTTTCTAAAATTTCAGAATTTTATAGAAAACAGAACACCTTGAAAGAATAAGCAAATAGAGCAGTTGTTATTTGAATGAGAATGTGGAAATGAGCTGTATTTCTCAGTTTAAATTATGAGAGCCGTCCAAGTATGTCAAGCGTGAAGGAATCAATAAAAAGGAAGCAAGTCCAAGTAAACACTTTAATTTTTCTTCAGTAAAATTCTTTCAGAAACATAATTTAAAGAATGTTTTGTTCCTAATATTCACCCTTCTCTGAATTCACTGTTCACACAATAAGGAAAAATGCTCTACCTTTCTCCATTATTTGTGCTTTTACACATCCTTAAATTATCAAGAGTACTAAATATACTGTTCCCTATGAAGTTTTAAAAAATTTCTTTTGCAAGGATCCAAACAGAGAAAATCAGCTCCTAATTTTAGTACCAATGAGTGGCTTTACACAGGCACCATCTTCTACTTGGAAGCAGCACCAACACAAAAGTCCTGAAAGAGGACAACAGGAATTTTGCTGTTGCCTTCAACATCATCAGGACCTCATATTTTGTTCATGCCCAAAAGGTGATGACTGCTTTTAATTCCTCCATGCAGAAAAGTTCAGTGTTGCCCACTCAATGTGTCCCTTAGCGGCATGCAATACCACGAACAGCAGTGGATGAAGAACCTTTTCAGAGCACCAGAGAGCTGTAAGCACCAACAAATGTATCCTCTTTGCTTCTTTCTCATTTACTCAAGCACTCCATACATTGCCTTTCTGTAATTAAAATACAAAGTCAGCTCTGTGCTATGACTGAAATATTTGCTGCCTTCTCAAGTACTTGCCATCTTTCAAGCACCATATGCAGAATTTCACCACAGATCATGAAATTAGGTATCTCAGTTTTCACTGAAATTAGTCTAAATGAAACAAAAAGTCTGAGAAGCTAAAGTCCATATTATCTATCAAGACTGAAGGTTAAAAAAGCTACCAGGTGGTAGACAAGAGTGTACGTAACTTATGGAACTAAGCAAAGCCTTGTAGCTAGCTGCTTCTATTACGTCAGCATCAGTTTAATCAAAGGTAGCAGGCACTGTAAGAAACTTAATCCAGTCCTCTTCTTGTGGAGTGGCTGATAGATTCAACATCTGGAGACTGATAAATTAAGTGAATAAATAAATAAATGAGTTCCTTAGTATTTCTCTCTTTAGTCGTAAGCATGAACTTTGAAAGTGTGACCAATTTGAATTAACATTCACAAGGTTGTGAAAATGCCTGGAAAATGCCAAAACATCTAACTATTATTCCTTATATTACTTCTTTATTAACCCACTTTCATCAGCTATTATAAAAAATACACACAAATTCCTTTCTGGATATAAGAGTAGTTACAAAATATTTATTGCTGCTTATTAGTATGCTCAGTTTGTTGATAGATTGCTTTCATATCATATAGGGGGGAAGAGGAAATTGGAACCAAAACCAAAAAGCAGTTTAATTATTTTAATTCATTCCAGCTTTCAAAATAATGCAGAATGGTATTGAATATTTAACAAGCTATACAAACCAAAATACATTTATGCTGCATACTACAAAATGGAATGCAGTAGAAAGGTCTCTAGAAGGGTCTTTGGGAAGTCACATTGGAAGATATTGCAATCTAGATCATAAGTATGCTTTGTGTAAATGTAAATAGGTGGGTTTGATGCTATATGTTAATGTAAACCAGAGATTACCAACAGCAAAAGAAAAGCACATTTGTAAAACTGATTGCTTAACCCAGTGAAGACACACACAATTGAGAAATACTCCTGCCATGGAGTTAGGGATCTTGGGCACTCTACATACATTCAGTTGATTCTATCATACTGCACTAACTAAACTAGTTAGTTAACTAAGTGCAACCTGAGGAACCCTCATAAGGAATGTAAACTAGATGGGTGAGGAGGTCTATAGGTGTCAATCAATAACAAAATGCAAACTGTCAAGCTTGCTTTGCTAACAAACTGTCACATCAACAATATGCACTTAATGACTACAAATTAACTGTATACCAGATGCTTGACACTTTGTTATGACACTTAGCAAGCTAGCTGACATTTGGGGGATCAAAGCTTCTTTAATTACACTTTGTATAACATGTGCAACCTTTATGCTAATGTCCACATACTCCTTAGAGCAAGACTGTTCAAATGGCAGGGACTCAGCTTTTTGGACTTTGAGACTTTCCAGTAAATCTGTATTTCAGTTGGGGGAGGGCGGGGGGGGGGAAAGAAAAAGACAACCCTGCTGGAAGGCTTCACATCATTATTCAGTATTATCACCTTATCTAAAATAACTCTTTAACTTGATGCACTCTACCATATTCACTCACTCATAGACACTCTCTGCGTGAAATAAGGCATTTTCAAACACTGTTAACCGTATCTATAATAGAAAGATGCACTAGACATACTGCATTTAAAAGCATCTCTGTGCTCAAACTGATGTCTAGAATCAATGCTACACATTGACATGTCATTTCCTAAACTAAATTAACTTCCTCATCAGACAATCAAGTGCACGACACAGCATTAACAACATTTTTATTTAGCCAGCACTTATTATATAGTTTGTGATGCTCATGGAAAAGATATAAACTAAATGGAGTCCCAGGTTTCCCACTCCTTACTAATATGAGCAAATCCATTGCCTTACTCTGTTATTACAAAGATGTGTTTTCAAAAATCAAACAAAATTCAAGACTCCTGTTTATTCCTTAATGGAGGTCCCCACATCACACAGGAATTATGTGCAAGTTGATGACTATGTTTCACAGGGGTTTGTATTAAAAACAGAACAATCCTGAAGAATTATTCTCTTAGCCAGCGAAAATAATCTTTAAAGTAAAACACAACAATGAAAGTAGTATCTGCCTTCCTACTTTGGATAAAAATAATTCTTGGAAGAGATTCTATGCAGGCATAAATTCAAATGGATTTTTTTCCATCCCAGAAACTTAACTCAGGTTCTTAAATAGATTTTTATTTGAATTGCATTAACATCCTTTAACAGCATTCTCAATTTAGTTTTTACCATACAGCAGTTACTACATCAGATGTTAACTGTGTTGAATGTGAACTGCTATGATTACCAGAGTGCAACAAAGGAAATCAAACCTATGGAGAGTTCCTTGGTATCTTTGAGAAAAGCTTTCAAATCGCATGAAACCCTTAAGTTAGGTTTACATGTCTCAGCTGCCTGCCAATTATTTTTTCTCCTTGTTCTATGTAGGCTGGCAACTTGGTTATATTTCTATAAAGTCATAGCTCAGTGCAATTCCTCTCCTAACTATGTAATTCTAATAAGCCAAATCCTTTACGTGAATCTTTGAAGCATGCTTACATCATAAATTGTACTGATTGGATTCATCTGATCTAACATATAAGCATCTGAGCAAATCACAGAATCGTACAATCACCTGGTTGGAGAAGACCATATGCTCACGTCCAACCATTGCCTAACATCTCCCTGTGCAAAACTGTTAGACAAAGTCCCTAAACTCCTCATCCAAAACCTCCCTGGGAAGCCTGTTCCAGTGCCTGATGACCCATTTGGTGAAGAAATTTTTCCCCTGGTGCAACTTGAGCAATCATTCCTCATCCTTGACTGAGAGGAAGTGGAGCTTTTAAGGCATAATTCACACAATCTGTTTAAAATGTTCACATCAGAAGCAGATGAGCAGTGCTCTGGAAGTGTTTATTCCTTTTTTTTTTACATAGCTGCAGATGAATCACTTCCTCAGGGCTTCTGGGAGGATCTACCAAAGAACTGATCTATGCAAGCACCCACAGGGTTATGAAAGAAACACCTGTAGCTTGTCCACATGAGTGGCTTAACAAACCTACTTACGGATGCATCTACTTCTTCACATAGACAGCAAATTTGACCACTCTAAGGTTCAGCATATTGTTATTATTCAAAACCATCTAGCTAATAGTTTCTATTAGTAGTCTAAGACAACAGGAAAAATATGAAATCCAGATGCTTTTTAACTGCGCTGGGCTGTAAATGAGAGCTTGACCACTCGGATGGATACATGGTGTGAAGAAGAGTACTAGCATGGAGAATATTACTTTTTTGTTTTCCAGAACTCACTTAGATCTTTCAGTTCCAAGAGTGACAGCAATGCCCTCATGACTCACATGATATCAAAAACATTTAAGTCTATATATTCTTATACTTAATTATCTCATGCTGAATACAGCTTCTTTGTGTCATATTGTGATGCATGGCACAACATTATAAGTGGTCAAAAGACCACAGATACACATGCCTTTTATTACAAATCCTTTTAAACTACCACCCATCATCTACAAAGAGCAGCACAGAAACCAAAAGGCTGCGGAAACACAGCGAAATGTAAGTGAAAGTCTATTGTGTGAATTTCAGTGCTGAAGACTTAATGGGTCTGCAGTGATACACTTGAATACCATTCAACCTAGCTAACAAATCCAGAAGATCTGCTAATTCAGTTGAGCTTTTTCTTACATGACAGCAAAAATACACAAACTAAAGAAAAGCCAAAATTTCATCCTCTTTCTTACTACATTTAGAAGCATGATGGTGTAAAGACAGCTCCATTTGCTGCCAGTTAAATCTTCAAGATACTTCTTTCAAAATGAGGTTTCACAAAAGCCCAGCAGCAGTAGGCCCACATCTTTACTCATTTTTGCCTGATAAATTGTGTTTTGGGTAGCGGCAGTGGTGTGAATTCTATTCTGTAGGCACATAAAGAGTAACATTATGACAAATTTAATTTTCCAAGTTCTGCATGTTTTATCAGTTTTGGTTTTCAGATTCCCACTATGAAAACCGCTATATTTTGGCTTGCAGAGTATATAAGTAAAATAAAATCATAGCACGGTAAGATTCACAAAGTTTCACTTAAATTAACCGGGGCTAATTGTTTTTAGTCCTTCTATCCTAAACAAATACAAAAGGAAAACTATCAAACATAACGTCATAATATACCTGTAAACCTTAGGGAAGCTTATTTTCTTTCATCGTTAAAAAATATTGCTCAGATAAAAGGCAGATGTTTTAGACTGAGAATGATTATGCAACTGATATAATATCAGTGGTTATCTATTAAGGAAAATAACAGAATGATCGTTTCCATTATTTCCTATATGCTGCTATGAGCCATATAGTAATAATTTTGTAAGTTTCCTAATATAATTTTAAGTGCTACATGTTTGAAAAAAAGTAAAAATTATATGAATATATCCACTTATGAAAAAAGCTTTCACTGATTAGATCTCATTTCCCTAATATACAGATTTCTAAAGACAGCTCTATTTTAGTTATGTAAAGCATGTAAAAATTGTCATGTGCTCAATCACAGCTGAATCTGAAATTAGCCTGTCATCTTAGACACCGTATTTTGGGGGTGGGAGAGGGGAAGCTCCTCCAGAAAAACTTTTCCTGGAGGTTAAATGGCTAACAGCCTGCTGGCACAACAACATTGTACACAGAGATGGCACTGGCTTATTATTTTCAGCCTTGTTGTTCAGGCTGAAGAAAGCAGAATATACTATTTCTTCACAAAGCACCCTGAATTGCATTTCTTCTCTTTGAAGAATGAACAAGGTGCCGTGGTAGGGCCAAACGGGCCCAGCACAAATCCAGACAGGTCCTGATGTGTCTAGACACGGTCCCACTCTCCCCTCCTCCCTCCTGCAGGAGTCAGGGTAACGTGGGAGAAGGGACAAAAGAAGAGGACCTAACATGTCTGGTAAACAAGTCTCCTTCTGGGGTAAGGGCACATGTACTAGCCACTGCTTCTCCCTGACCAGGCCTATGCTTCTGCCTTTTATGGCCACTACCTAGCAGAGTCCCTTTTCATTGGGTAACTATTTGCTGGCTTCAGCTGCCCTATTGGCCCAACTGAATCTTGGGCAAGATTTCTAGTTGCCTTGCCTTGCCTGCTTGGACCTGCCTCGCTTTAATTTGCCCTGCCTCAAGTTGCCCTGCCTTGAGTTGCCTTGTCCAAAACCTGGGATAGAAGCCACGAGCCCTACTCTACAAGCCAAGAAGCCATGAGCTTTAGGATCTAAGCCTCGCTTCCCCTTGCAACTGCAATTTGAGCTATGCCTCAGTTTACCCAGGAACACACAAGAGCCCATCACGAGAAGCATCATAAACTGCCTGCAGTCCTGTCAGAGCCAGACCAGCCATCGAACACCGCATGGCATTCCTGCTGGCAACCAGCCGTGCCTGCCGCACAAGAGCGCCCCAACAGCCTCCATAGCTAATATACAGCAGCAGCACTCCCTGCTTGGGTGGAACTGACTCTTAGCTTAAGGCTTCCTGTCGAGTCTCCCTGCCATGGTCAAGCACCATTTTGCACTGGGGGATTCTCTCTTTCCCTGTTATTCCTCCCAGTTTCCTTAAAATTGTTCTATTTGCCTAAATACTGTACATTCCTACTGTAAATATATATTCCAACCATACACCAAACCTACTTAATATGGTTTTGGCAATTTTTCATATTAATAAAAAGTTATTTGTATTTCTATTAATATTTCTATTTGCCATAATCTTAATTATAAATCCATAAATTCGTTACACAAGGTACTCCAAATGCCCTACTCTGACTCAGGCCATTCTATATGCTAAGATAATATCCAAGAAATCGGAAATATCTGACCTGTTTTACACATCTGTCTAAACTAGCTTCCCCTGCTGTGTTTTCTTGTTGGTAGAGAGAAACTGGCAACTCCAGGCATGAATCATCTCATCCTCTGGTGATCATTTCCATTAGGCCAGGTGAATTGTAGACCACATGTCTTGGTCCAGAAGCTGGGAAGTAGATACAGTTCTTTTATGAACATTCCTGTGAGTGAAATTAAGGCACAAATGAGGCCATATATCAAGATGAGACTATTAATGAAAGAGCAATGTTTGTCAAAATACTCTTCTCCAGGAAAACACATATTTATTTCTTGGGGAGGTCATACCATAAGAATAAAGCTTTTGAGAACCCCTTCGCTCTGTCCCACAACCTTTCACACATACACCTCAGGGTTCTCAGCAATGCAACAGTCTTGCTGTGATACTTTCACTACAGGGGAATCCTACCAACTATGTCATTAAAAAAATGTCTCAACCCAAAGGCTAGGAAGGAGACATGGGCTTTTTTTGAACATTCCCATGAGTGCGCAGCATGCACATAATGATACTAAAAGCCTGCAACAGAACTTCAGAGGGCTATCAAGCCATGAAAGAGCTCATAAAAAAATAAGTAATTAGTTTATTTAAAGTGAGCAGAAATAGGAGTCAAAACCACCTCTGCAGTTTCTTCTCAAGTACACAGATTTTTGCTTTGGATAAACAGATCTCACTATCGATACTGGATTCCTCATTTACCAGAGAATGAAACAAACTGAGGGTATTGGTTCACAGAATGTAGTTCTACTGCTCATAAAAGAGAAAACAACTAATTTAATGACCCACAAATTGCTAGTGTCAATTCAGAAGTGAAAATTCTTTTTTCAAAAACATCCCAAATGTATTGATTAGTAAGCTCCTGAGTGATTTTACTGGTTAACACTTTTGTATACATTTCCATAAAGCTATTTATAAAACCTCTTATTTCACCAACTGTGTATTTAACATCATTTTTAAAAAGTTTAAATCAATACAACTTACCCAAAAAAGTACTCACTACAATTAAAAAGCCCTACAGCAGGTTGGTAATATATCTGTAACCAGGACAGTAGTTTGTGGGCTGTATTACACTTGTAATACCGTTAAGAACAAGGTACCCACAGCAAATGAAAGTTTGCTCTCAATTCATTACCTCTAATAAAATCCATTACATCAAGCACATAAAGCTTGAGCAAGGGAATGGTAGCTAAATACATGAGGTTCAAAAGAAAATAAGGCTGTTAAAGGACAATGGTCTGAAGCTTTTATTTACTTAACAGGGCTTTTAAAAGGCTGAGATATTTAAATAGGAAAAATATTTGTTTAAAAAAAAAAAGGAACCTGCTTAGGATGTTTATGTTTAAACAGTTAACATTTCTAAGTTTGCAGAATAATGCAACCATTTCAAAATACACAACACAGAGGGGCTCAGACTATGGTACCATGTTTATACTTAGGCCCTGGAGAAACATTTTATGAAGACATCTATGGAACTGTAAAAAAAAAAAAGAGCTCATATTCTCCAATCAGGTAGTATATGGACTATGGAAATACAGTCCTCTATGCTTTATAGTCATCAGCATTGCATAAACTCTACATGGTGTTCTATATATAATAATCAGTGCATATTATGTTCCTGAAATTAACCATGAAAAACAAATATTCAAGTGTTTTAACTGCTTGCTGATTTGCCACATGAAACAGGATCCTGAGACATGACTACCATAATGCAAAGGTGAATCATTCAGGCTCTGTATGTCCGCGGCTGTCACACAGGTTTAGAGTTACCTTCACAATTTCTCTTTATCTTTCCATCTCCAACAGCAGTTACAGGCTAGACTACTATTGAGGGGAATACTAAGGGGAAGATTTTTAGTGATAGTGTAAGTAATTGATAAAGAAATCTATAATGTTCGCTTTCAAAATATGGGCAGAAAAGGATCATTTGCAGGAACTGCAGCATTGCTCCACCCCCTACCATGTAACTACTACAAACTACACAATAAAGACCTACAAATGTATTGTGCAATTTGAAGCTCTCTCACTGATATGGCATTTTCAAATGGGGTACTCTCCTTTCACCCAGGCATCTGCAATGTAGAAATGCCCTCGTAGCACAGCCATCCTAAATACTCCTTTCATAATCAATGGTGCAACACAGGAACTTCCAGTTTGCTTTATCTGATCAGTTTTGAGCTTCTTTATAACGAAGTGAATGACATCTTAAAAATACAGTTCCTTGACTATCAAGTCAAGGATCACTGGTTTGTGGTTCAGATGGAGACCTATACATTGTAGATGTAAACTGCTATGAACTGATTCCACCACTGCAGATCAAAGTATTTCGAACACTGCAAGTGCAGGTCCTATTGCTGCAGTGTTTAGGAAATATTTTCCATCGCCAAATTACATCTTTTTAAGGTATGTATCAAGTTACCTAGGAAGTAGCATAAGAGTACAGGGGGAGTACAAGAAAGTTCAGAGTTTGAGGATTGTGTGAAGCAGAAAGAAACAAACCTAGTGCTGTCATCCATAATGCCTTTGGGAAATAGTTCCTAGACTGGACTATCACCAGAACTACACTTGCATTTTGTTTCAGAGGGAAGTAGCTGATTTATCCCAAATACACAAAAAGTGGTGGAGTGCAGGCAATCAGCTCAGAGATAAAAGGAGAACTATATTGTAGCACAGGAACGTTCACAGAGACCTAAAGCATCATACACACAATTAAAGGAACAACTTTCTAGGTAATTATTTCACAGGCAGTGATGAAAATGTACCACAGAACAGAAATATTTTAAATACATTTTAGATTTTCCTTGTTAAATAGACTCAGCTTTGGCACCTTTCACCAACCATTTTAGTTGTGTAATACTCCAAAATACATTTTTTTTTCATTATGGAAACAGGCAGCAATTATAGAAAATTAAACTACTGTTTTAATACAAATACATACTAACCAAATACATGTATAGACAAATGTCTAAGTTGTATACACATCCATAAATACTATGACTACAGAGATTATTTTATCCAGTCCACATTCTAAAATGCAGTATTTAAAGTACTGCAAGTAAAGTTTTCAAGAGTGGTTTTCAACTACATTGTAAGTATACCATTAGCTTGTCTTATTCATGTTAGGCATCTGTTTATGCCATGAAGTTCAAACAAACATGTGACTTCTTTAAATTCTAAGCAAGCAATTTGTAGGCTGCTCATCCATTATCTCCAAGTGCGCTCCCTGAGCAAGGTCTACTAAAGTAATGGTTCTTTCATCAAAGCCTAATGGTTTGTTTCAAATAATCAAAGTAGTGTTTATATCACTGTCCTCAGGTGCAACCATTTTGTTTCCAGGAGAATGGTATAGTACATGCTAATGTCACAAGTGATAAATCAAAGCAACTACATTTGTTTCTCTACCTTAACCAATCTACCCTATGCCTTCAACAACAGAAATAAAAAAAAATAAAAATCACCCTGTCATTTGCACTCTTTATTCTGAGGACATGAGTAATTTTGTAAGTAGTAAAACACTGCCTGTAGAAGAACTCACTCATTGTGTTGTGGTGGGGTTTTTTTTTAATAAGTATAGATTGACTTACGTGGGAACTAACACAGTTGTTATCCGAAGCAGGATAGGAAGGTGTTTCTTCCCACCACATCTCATGAATCCTGAGATTATTTTTAAATATAATCCTGCTCCTGGTTAAATACAGTGTGTCTCATCAACTCAGCTCTCCATAATACAGTGATAGAAATTCACTCACTGTTTTCATTCTTAAAATTAGCCACCAAGGGGGCAAAAAAAGCCTTGCAAATCCCTTAACTGCACAAAACAAAAACTGAATTAATTTGACTTGATACTGTGGAAGATCTTAGACAATTCAATAGATATACAGAGCAGAGGTGAAGTTCCACTTCAAGCACAACCACATTTTCCCTTCCTTATTTTTGTGATGCTTTGTTGCAACATTGTTAGGAGTTTTATGTATCTAATATGATAGATGGGAACTTCAAATACCTCAGCACCATGTTGGATTTGGTGCAGTAATTACACCGGTGATGTTATTCTTTTTACCCAAAATGGGAAAGTCAAACAGGTAAAGCTTTCTGTCCAAAGGGAAGCAAAACCTGCATAACCATCAATCATGCTCCATTTTCAATTAAAGGAATGACACCAATAGCAGCAGTAGGAGACTCTGACAGTCCTATTAGATACAGGGTGAGAGTTGCCTGTATTAACAGCTGAAGGGGGTGAGAATCATGGAATAACATGGAAACAATGACAGGCAAGTGAGCTGGAGTAGACCAAAGGTTTGCTTTATGAGTTTGAGTACAAGTCATCATCTTCATCATCATCCAATATCTGAGGAAAACTGATACTCACATTTTGTTCAAGCAAGCAAGAAGGCACCCCCAGGTGATGTTTCTGAATGAAGAAGGCATTTAATACACCATTGGGCTTTTGGCAGTGCACTGAACACATTTGAAAAATATTATTAAAATTGTAAACTATAGCCAAACAAACAAATAAAACTCTTTGGAATCATGAAATGCAAGATTAATTGTGAAGCAAGCAGACATCTGTATTCCAGGTCTCCTCCTAATACCAGGCTGCTTCCTAGAAGACAAAATTTGGTAAACTGCCCAGATCTGACACACTGCATCTCAGGAGTGACTGTGATGCTACTGTACATCCTGACATAAAGAAGGAGGGAACTAAAAATCTGAAATTAAAGTACCGCTATCAAATTCAAATTTGGATCATTTTGTCTTCTGAAACTTCCTTTTGATTAACTCTGAAATACAAATGCATTTAAAAAAAAAAAATAAAAAAAAAAATATGTCAAGGGTTATGCCATAATGAAATGTTGAACTTAAAAAAAGAAAGAAAGGAAGTTTATTTGAAATTCTTTTTCGTGAGTTTTGCCCCAGAAGTTTGCCTATAGGTTTTTTTTTCCTTAAAATCCTTTTTTCCCTCAGGCCTGATTCTAGGTGTTAGAGCTTTTGGTTTTAACACAGATCTGGAGCAAGTGGAATAAAATTCCAAGAAGAAAATGTGGAGACTGAGAATACTACTGAGAAAACACTCTTGCTTTGCCATCTTAAAAGTGCTAGATCTATTGTTTTCTCAAGTCCACCTGTCCGTGCAGGAGACATGCAGAAATTCGGTGTCATCTTTAGTTAAAACATCCCAAGGAAGGAAGCGGCCAAGAAGGAAAGGCTAGCCATGTTTTGGTTTAGAAAATACAGCCATCAAGAGAAGCTAAGAGTTCTTAGTCTGTGGAGGGAGGTCTGCAAAGCATATGAAGGCCTTTTTTGCTTCTGTTTCCTATTTGTTTTCTCCCAATCACTTGTGCTTTGTGATGGACGATGACTACTCAGAACCAGAGAGGGTTGGATAGCATCTGGACAGTAGGCACCAAAACCAGTCACTAGCCAACAGCTTCAGCATACTGCAGAATCAAGCAAGCATGTGGTCAATAGCACAGGACAGCTCTGAAACATTTTGCTGGATTCTGTACCTGTCTTCCTCTTCAGCCATTCCTAGCCCTACTACTGTTCAGCTCCCTACCTCTTCATTTGCTTCACAAGGTGGCTTCAAACATCCAAGAAGGTTCTGTAATAAAAAATACATGCTGCCAGAAGGGCTATCCAAATAACAGGAAAAGGGAGAGCTAAGATGTAAAACCTGGAAAGGTACAAAAAGTAATCGCATTTCTGAGCTTTCTTTGTGCACATCAAGGCTATTTTCCAGCAGGTAAAGATGCATCAAATGTGTAACCCCAAGAAGTAAGACAAAGAAGAACAAAAATTTCCTCTGGCTAGTTTTACCCAAATATAGAATAAACTCCACAATGAAAGTGTGGGTAAGTTGATTACATCTGACAATAAAAATACATTCCTACAAACTTGCTTGTGCTGCACAAGTCACCACAAACCCCAACTTTTTGAAAAATAAAAGGAACCACCAGATATAAATTCTCTTCAGTTCATTAAGGTAGGTATTTCATTCACTGAAAAAAAGCCTTGAAAACAAAGACTTACTTGGCCAGCCATCTAACACTAAATAGTGATTAATTTTCTACTACCACACTCCCTATTAGTATTACTCCCAAATGTTCAGTTTAATTTAAGTACTTTCTGATTCATGAACGAGGGAATAACATACAGCTATAAAAAGGTAATCCAATCCTAAAATGGCCTTAACCCCCATAATCTGCACTTCAATGGCAAGGGAAACTGTATAGTTTTGAAACTGTAATCAAGATATTTTTTTTTCAAACACACACACTGGAGCTGTCCTTTGCTCCCATCACTTATTAGATTACAATAAAACGACCACGCTCTCTTTATGGTGGGAACACAGCGACCCTGGGGTGATTTATAATCTTGTGAAACTCTGTCCACACTGCTGACCAGACTTTTTTTTTCTCTTTTTTTCTTTTTGAGGTCACTATCTGTTTCTTCAACTGATGTCTTCCTGCTGTGACAACACTGTTGGATAGCTGTCAGCACACTAGTATTTTTCAGGCCATGTAATATTTCTGCACACACTTCTTGTGGGCTGTTAGTTGTTGGTTTTTTTTCCTGTTGAAAGCATTTCTGTGCTTGGTGTTTAGACAGAGAAAGGACCGTTCAAGGAATTTCTCATTAGTTTGATGCCTAACCCAGAGGAGACAACTAAACAGGAAAACAATGAAATGGATCTCTTAATGACAGAAATAATAGTTTCTTCTAAACTTACCAAACTACTACTGACTACATATGGTGCTGCAATCTTTTTTTTTTAAGTAGGTATATTTTCACCTTCAGGAACAAAACATCTGAAGCATTCCTAGACAGACCGAAGACAATTCCATAGATGAATTAAATTAAAATTTAGGGAAATGTCCATAAAACACTTTAAGGCAGGGAAAAAAAAGGAGATAAAGAAGCGGAAAACTTACAAACAGTGCACCAGAAAACCTGAAGATGGGAACTTCCACAAATACTAAAAAAACATCTGCAATATTC
Source organism: Dryobates pubescens (assembly GCF_014839835.1). Taxonomy (NCBI): domain Eukaryota; kingdom Metazoa; phylum Chordata; class Aves; order Piciformes; family Picidae; genus Dryobates; species Dryobates pubescens. Next base: position 28,894,353 of record NC_071618.1, on the reverse strand, counting down.
TCGTTTGTTAAGTAGAAATACTTTGAGAAAATACTTTTTTAAGTTTCCCCTCTCTCAGCTAATTTGCTCTTTGAAGGAAAGGGCTGTCTGAGGTACACTGATTTCACTCCTTACTGTAATGGAAAGCATTGCTAACTTTACTATCTAAAAATAGCTTCAGCAATATAATCTTGAAAAACCTTGATTTGCTATAGTGCTTATTCCTTCTTGCACATTTCAGACCACAACATTTTTATAAAAAACCCAAGCAGTATGAAAAGTATGTGGAATTTTATGCTCCTCAAAAATTAGCTAATATTCAATTTACACATTCAAAAATTAATCGTTGAAGATAACTTAATTAGAGCCAAATAGTGACTTGGTTATGACCCCTGGGCAAGACAACCCTGCATAACCTCAGGTGAAAGTCTAGGATGATAATAGCCAACCATCTCCCCCCTCAACTGCCCATGCTATGCCAGGAATTCAGCAAACTGTCCTTGGTCCCACCCTGCACGGTATGTATTCCCTGGCATTCCTACTTCAGATAGTACATGGATAGGTTATAGAAGCCTTCTCCTCCCTGATCTGACCATATAACAAAAGTTTCATTCTGGTCATAATTAAAACTTTTCTTATTAATGGCAGAATTTGCACTTAACTGAGTGTTGCAAGATTCCTCATTTAAAGCAAAAGCTCAGCTGATCCGCATAGTACCTACTGGCTTCTATCTTTCCCTGTCTAAGCTAGCAGCATTTCAAAACAATTTTCAATGGAAGCACAAATCAGATAATTATCGCTTGAAACAATATTAGAAAGCTATGAGTAACTACCATAGGTAATACAGTTATGTATAAAGCTTCAACAACTTTCTCCATGTGATAGATAGCAGTTAAAAACATAACAATCTTTTACTGAGAATGTAACTGTTCAATAATCTAGTAAGGGCAACAAAATACAGCATTTCAATCAATTGTGCCTGACAATTGATTCATCTGTGAACTATCTAGCGTAGGAAAATAAAATCATATGCAGTATTCACAATACTGCACTTCATAGTTAAAAATTCAATAGGTTTAGGCTATTCTTTTTTTTTTTTTTTGGTTTATTCATCACTGTAAGCTGTTTCAGAAGGATAAAAAAAAGTATTTCACTTGACAAAGATAAGGACAAATTGATAATTGTAGCAAATAAGTCAGGTTGTCCTTTGCTCTCAAGGAGGTAACCTACTGTTTCACTCCTCTAAGGACTTGCTTAATAAGATGAACAAAAATCTCAGGGAAAAAAAAAAATCAATTAAAATGGAGAAAAGTCCCCTGAGGATAAAGTTAGTTTGGCAGTCCATGCATTTCTCAATCATTCCTTCAGTTTGTTCTAAGTAATACATTCTTATTATATGCTTCTAAGTAGTGCACTTATTGCTGACGACTTGTTCTATAGTCAAAGAAATAAAAGACCTCTAGAAAGCAATGCATCTTGTCTACCTTACAATATGCTTTAAGGACAGATTAATGATTTTTTTTCTGAAGGTGTCCATTCCTTTATATTTGATGATAAAGGAGCTGGCATCAACAATACTCAAATTTAAAACAAAATAAATGTTATCTGAGGCTAACAGCCTGAAATTCACTGTCAGTCATGCTGCTTTAAAAATATATTATACTGCTTCATAGCCACTGTATGTTAAGGAGGAGTGTCTAAATTTAGGTATCTGGAAAGCAGTTGTCTAAACTCCTATTATTGTAGAAGGAGATTCAGTCAATGCAGTCAAAGAAGCCTAGAAAGCTATTCAGTGGAGCAAATGTAGGTGTCTACTTTAGAATAATAGAACTTTCTTGAACTGTATCACCTAAACTGCCATTGACTAAATCAAGGTGTCTGAATCCAGAGGTGAATTCCTCCCTACAAGTTTCATTGACTGTGAGTACAGGAGCCTAGTGCCATCTGTGATGCCCTGAAGTATTCAAGACAAGCAGACAAGCTGGCAGGCTTGACAAAGGACCTGGGAAAGACTCACAGTCGTCTGAACAGCAGCTCTAAAACAAAGAAGATACCCTAGGGTCCTTCAAATGCATCTACATGCCTGTGTTTATGCAATTGAAACATGTCCTGTAATTCCAAACAGCAAGTTAATTTTGAGTAGCTAGCACATTAAAATGGTATGTTAGCTTACTTAAAAGTAACCTCTCCATGCACAAGTCTTTCACCTTGTTGGTCTGAAACATTCTTCCCTTGTCTACCTAAAGAACATGATTCCTTCAGATACTTAACCCTGGATTTCTACTTCATATAATCAACTTAGACATACATTTTTATTTAGCTGTCCTTCTAAAGTAACACTTTTATTTGGTCAAATATACCCACATTTTCAAAATTAATGATGGTAAATGTATCATTCAATAGCTAAAAGCAGTGAAGAAAACCAAAAGTTTTTCCATAAAGTATTATATTCTTTGGTTACAACACACTTAATGCTTTCTCCATCATCATCAATAAGGTTTAAAATATTAGGAGATGTTAGGATTTTCACACTGAAGTCAGCTACCCCATAAACATCAGTACGATAGTAACCACAAATTAGTTATTAATCTAAAGGTGAAGGATAAGAAAGCATGCAATAAAAATTTGTTCTGTGCATTTTATGTGATATTTTAGATATTTAAGCTGTTGTTGCATGTCATTATTCTGTCAGGAGCAGATCAGCTATATGGAGTTTTCTATGTATCTCCCCATTGTTCCCTCCCTTCACCTCCAGTTCTCACTCATCTAAAGGTTGCTGCCCTTTGCTATAAATCAGATTAGTTCAACCATTTGGCTGGCTGCATTTCCAAATCAAATGCATGAAATGAAAAGGAAATTTAAAAAAAAAAAAAAAAATAAACCCCCTAGAATTCTAAAAAGTGTTGGTTTGGGTTTGAGTTTGGGTTTTGTGTTGTTGATTTTTCTTTTAAAATACAATTATTTCACTAAACCAGTTTGGACAGCTAAAGAAAGAACTGAATCAACACAACTCACAGGACAGAACCATTGGCAGGAACAGGGTAGGGAACCTCTTCAATAGCTGCCAGGTGAAAAATAACATTGATCCACTGTCCTAGTTTGTACCTAAAAATGACACTTTAAAAATCTTAATTCCTGACATGAAGAACACAACTAACTGGACAATGAAATCAAAATATGAAAATGGACAATGGCCCATTTTTTTCTTCAAAAACAACAACAAATTAATCTATCATTTTAGACAAATACATGAAAATTACATGCTGAGAGTACAGTGCAGAAGTTTCCCACGATCCAGAGACTGGTGATCCTGCTGAATCCAAAAGAGCCAACACAAAGAGCCTCCCACTTCTGCCCAAGCCAGCAGCAGATGCTGGCATCAGCAATGGGCTCTTCAATTCAGCTTGCATCCACAAGACTGGTGGCTGCTATGCACAAAGACTACAGGATTAATACACCTGATGAAACACATGACTCAGATATTTTCTGAGCCTGGAAGGCACTGGAGCATCAGTACTACCTTCCACTTCAGAGTACAAGGCCTCCCACCTATTGCTCCAGCCAGCTACCAGTAAGTGAGTAAGGGAATTTATGGTATGAACAACTATCTTCTACTCATACTAACACCTTCATTCTGCAGTTAATAATAGCTTATGGAGTAAAAAAATACTCTAAGAAATACTGTTCATGATCACTGTCTTCTCCTGACTGGATTCCTTATAAGAGAGAAGCAAAGAGATACAAATTTAGAGTACTCCTGGAGACATCAAATACTTTCTAACTGGCATTCTCAACACCTGACTCCTCCTCACACTGTAGAAGACCTCTTATTACTCTCTACAACTATCTGAAGGGAGGTTGTAGACAGACAGATGTTGGTCTCTTCTCCCAGGCAAGCAGTACCAGAACAAGAGGACACAGTCTCAGGCTGCGCCAGGGGAGGTTCAGGCTGGATGTTAGAAAAAAGTTCTATACAGAAAGAGTGATTGCACATTGGAATGGGCTGCCTGGGGAGGTGGTGGAGTCGCCATCACTGGAGGTTTTTAGGAGAAGACTTGACAGGGTGCTTGGTGCTGTGGGTTAGTTGCTTGGGCGGAGTTGGATTGGTGATGGGTTGGACGCGATGATCTTGAAGGTCTCTTCCAACCTGGTTTATTCTATGTATTCTATGTATTCTATTCTATGTATTCTAAAACATTTCATGTATCTTGAAGCAGTCTACCTCATCACATTATCTTATTGCACCTCAGTATGTTGGTTAAGTTGAAGCTTTGCCATTATTCACATTGGAAATAACTGGTCAGCACTGCCAGTGATTTTTTTTTTAAACTACAATCAATCTTTTTTTACCCTTAATACTACAAAATCTGTGCTCTGGAAGATAAACACCAATTGTTTAGCTTATGTTTCTATATTTAAGACATAGTCTTCATGGATGTGGAACTTCATAAGCCTAGTTTTGCTGATTTGCAACAATTAGTATTTTCCCATTTTGTTTGAAGGCTCATTACCATTTACCTTTTCATTTTGGAATCTGAACAGCAGAAGTTGTTATGTATTCACTAGACCTAAGAGACTATGTCCAAGATTGGTCTTCTACTAACTCTTTTTCTTTCTTTTCTTTACAGAAAAATACCCAAACCATAACTGAAATATAGCTACCTACAGCTATATATGCTTCTAGGGCCTTAAGTGTCTGTACACTGAGCCCACCAAATTAGTGTTGTCTTCTTCCTGTTCCAATCCATGCACTACCATCCCTTCCTCCATACATGCACTAGAATTTATGCTGAGACAATTCAAGTAGCCAGTCTGACTGAAATCTAGTCCTTCCAAAAGAGAAAGCTTAAAAAAAAATTAAAAAAAAAAAAAAAAAAGGGGGAAAGGATTAATGTTTCAGCTGGTCTGAACTGAGAAACAACCTGCTTACCATACTCCTGTTTAATTAGAACACTGTAGTTTGGGGACAGCGGAGAGTTCTTAACCTTGTCTAGCAGAAATGTGTTGCAGCCTGTCTTGATCTGCATAAAATGAGAATGTGGTTATATCAGAGCATTCATCTCACTTTTAATTTAGCTCACATAGGTGAGAATATTAGTGAAGACACTGCTGCACTGCCTTCATCAGGAGCTGGCAACTGTAATGCTTGGTGCAGGTTTTTAGAAGGACAATACTCTAGCTGCCAGACCACACTGCTAGATCTTCATTACACGCTCGCAATGTTACTGGCTCTTGCTGCAGTCACACTTACCTTCTGCTATGAAAACATGCCCTAATAGTGGCTAATGTTTTCCTGGGTGCTATCACTTGCTCCAGAGTTCTTGCTCCCCCAATGTACATTCTTCTTGTGATGCTATAAGCAGGAAATACAAAAGCTTGTTTCAAAAGGATCATGTCTTTCTGGACTGGGCAAGCAGACTTATCCTGCATTTGACTCCTTATCTTTTGAGGACTGGCTCTTTATGTTATTACAAAACTTTGACTTCAGTGTATTAAAAAAAAATAAAAATAAAATCACTCAAAACACAAAAATTCTTTCCCAACGTGTTTATATTTTTTCCCTACCAAAAACTTTTTAAGAAGGGGGGATTTCAAGAAATCTTGCCGGCAACACAAAACTTTCACTTGTAGAAAAAGAATAAAGCATAATCTGTAACCTCTTTTCTCCCAGTCTATTCAGATTGCTTTTATTCAAATAAATGTGTCCATTTCAAGCCTGAACCTGAACTACAGCTCCCCAGTAAACCCCACTGAGAACCTCCACACAGCATTCCTCCAAAGTGCACAACTGCCTCAAATAACTATTAACTCTGCTCAGACACTCAATAAGTGAATCAGTAACAACTGTTTTGGTGGGGATAAGACCTGTACTACAAGAACTGAAACAGCTACCTGGGCTAAGAATACCACAAGGTTTGCTGCTGTTCATCAGCAAATATACTATTGGAAAGCAACTTAAGGTAGTGATGAGCAAGTATTAAGCTAATTGAGTTTAACATGCCAGAATACCAGTGAGAAGCTATATAAACAGAAAATAAATTTAACATAAAATAAATTTAACAGAAAATTCGAATTCTAAAATCCATATGGAAGTTTAAAATATTGATAAATATAACCTTAATATCTATTAAGGTAACTGTCTCATCGAACCCAGATCTGAATGGCGTAAACATTTTGCTTAGCTGATGTTCTTTTCTGCAGTTTGTTTACAGACTGCATCTGGTTTGTCACGTGAGAATGCCATGCATCAGTCAGATGTTTTCTTACCTGTTTCCCACTAATTTCGGAAAATGTTCTATTATTGGACTATTTCTTCAGTTAGATCCATCAACTTCAATTAATTGTTGGATTACTCCAGCTGTACTGAATAGTCCTTAATCATGTATTTTATGTCACTGTTTAACACTTAATAGACCGATTTGCTAGCAGACTAAAGATTAAAAGAGGTTTTTTTGGTTGGTTGATGGGCTGTTTGGTTTTTTTTCCTTTTGAAGACTAGGTCCTTCAGTGCTGTTTGATCCTGGAAAGTCACTCAGATGATGTACCTTAGAGCATGAATGTCCTACAGTTAAAGGATCACACCTGGAAAATCTGGTATTGTCTGCACTTAATGACCCTATCTCAAATCACTTCCTTTTTCAATCTGGAAACAGGAACCACTCAAAATACTCTTAAAATAGATTTTCACTTAAAGTGCCATTCTTACAATTACTCATGGCATTGGACTCTGACTTTTCTGAAGAACAGAAACCCACAAAGTCCTTTCACATACTATATACAACACCTTAAAAGTACCCTGCCTGAATAAATACTGACTCTTAAAACAATAGTTTCATTCCAAGAAACAACTTAGAAAATATAATCTTATTGAACCTGCCTTGGGGGAAGGAGGGGATGATATTAAGGCAAATGTTTGCTCATTTTAAAGTTCAGCCTTCATCTTTTTTCACTGCTGTTAACCCAGCAAAAGTAATGCAACTTCACTCATTCTGCAGAAGTCCCACTCCACTTCTCTGTTCCTGCAGGTACAGGATTACTAACAAAATTCTCTTTGGCCCATCACAATTTTTATTGTTGCATCTATACAGTCCTAGTAAGGGGGGAAAAAAAAAAAAAAAAATAAGAGAGAGATCTGTTTACCAAAACCAATTAGGCTGTGCAAGTATAAACAAGGGCAAAATAGATGTTACTCATGATGAGTATTTGAAAGAAAAAAGGATGGCAAAGGAAAAAAAAAATGCAGCAGAAGATTTAATGAGCTCAACCTATTTAACTTATCAAAGAGAAGGAATGAAGATCTGAAAGTACCCACCCAGGAAACAAAATTTCAATAATGTAAGCAGTTGATAAGCATGTAGTAAGCAAATGTAGAAGAACAAAACAAAACAAACAGAAGACAGAGACTAAATAAACTCAAAACTTAAGAGATGTGAATAATCCCTATTAAATTGATTAAAAAATGATTATTCTTCTGAAATACTACTTTAAGTTCAAATGATTATTGAACCTAAAACAGAAATCCCAAACTTGTATTACACAGGCCATTTCTTTACTATATATTTACTTCTGTTGCCTGACAATAAAGGTGTAAGGTGCCTCAACCTGTCTTTCCCTGACTTTGCTTGGTCACTCACAAGTAATACTGAGTCTCTGTGCTCTTCATGAATACAGAACATCCAGTGCTCTGTTTGCAGTTTCATCTTTATAGAAATGTCTCAAGTTGTCTAAGCAAGACACCTAAGCTACCTTCAGAAAGTGAGAAAGAGTCACACTGACAACATTGTTATCTATGATGGGATGCATACATGGAAAAACAAATTAAAAATGAACTAATGGGCTCTTAAACAAGGAAACAATCATGGAAACGTTCGGGAAGTAGTACAGCAAAAAGAATAGCATAAAAACAGTATGAGCCTTTGTGGACCTCCCATACTACACTGAGGTGACTGGCCTACACACCCCCAGAACCAGCCCTAAGTAAATCAGCCTGGATAAAGGAAAATTTATAATTATTTTAATGTGCTGCCATGGAAAAAAGCATAAAGTAGAAAGAGGGTATTTACACCCAAAATTGTAGGGGAAAGTACATTAGATGCCCTACAAATTAGCAATTTTAAGTTCAATATCTTATTAGTGAAAATTATCTCTTAGCATGCAAAAATCATGATCCTATTTGATTTTGCATTATCTGAATTAAGGTGCAGGCAAACAGCTGGAGCTCCTTGCCAAACTTTTAAGGAGAATTTTGTGTGTGTGTGTATACGTAAATTCCCTTTTTCAACCTCTTTCATACTTAAACTCCAACGTCTTTAAGAATGGGTGGAAGCAATTATTTCTGTTCTGATAATCATGAGCAAAAATGGCAGCAGAACCACAAAAGGCAGAGGGCAGAATATTTTAAGATACACAGGAACACTCACTGATCTAAGGAAATTCATCATAGCTGATCTAAGCTGCATGCTCCATTTCAAATGGCTTAAAGGACAGCAGAGAATGGAGCTTGAGAAGACAAAAGCATTTCTAAGTCCTAAAAAATAAATAGCTACCAGAGATATAACTATAATAGAACCCTTTGAAACTAGTAGAAGCCTTGAATACAAGCTCATTTAGACACGAATCTATTCTTCTGGAAACTGATTTGCAAATATGAGACATTTCCAGAGCAGTAACTAAAATCTAACATAATTATGCCTGAAATAAAAAGAAGCATTTGACTGTGAGTTGTTTCATGAGCAGGTCCGTGGGCAGAAATCTGCAGTGATAAAAAAAAAAGATTCTATTAAAAACAACCATCAAGCTATCTGGATTTCCAAGAACAATCAGGAAGCTGCTGAAGTATTCACTAAACAGGTTTAATATTTCTCTATTTTACAACATGTATTTTCAACAATAGCTACAAATACAGTCAAAAGCAGTATTTAAATTGGAATCTGAAATAACTATGATTCTTACAGCTTTTAGTTCTGATACCTAGATTGCCATCTCAGATAAGAGAAGAAACAATTTTATCCTTCTAGGACTTTAACAATATTGTTGTTTCACTGTAGAATGATCAATAAGGAAAATTCCACAGTTACATGCACTAAAACATACTTAAGACTTTAGAAACTAACAATACTGCCTTGCCATGCACCTGCTATGACAGGAACATGATGTCTGAAATGCTCAATTCACCACCTTGTCTACATCATTTTTACTTCTATCATCCGTGCCCCTTTAGTTCATCCGTTGCAGGTTTCTATACATCTAAGCTCAGCAGTGTGCCAGAAACAAATGCAGAATAACTTTTATCATATTTCAGCTCCATTTATGTGGAGATACAATAAATCTCATGAGTATTCCTGTCCTTGTGATCCTCTGAATTACTTCAAAGTCCAATACACCCAAAAAGTGGGTAGACAACATCTTGGGGAGAAACTGAAGGAAAAATAATGTACTCTTCACTGTTTAGTCAGTCAACACCTTACTGAAGTCCCTTCCCTCTTTGGAAACATGAATCACCGTCTAAGTGTTACTAAAACAATAATCATAATAATAACGGCAATGCTGAAAGATAGATCACAGTTACTAATTGATTGAACCTCTCTATATCTACACATATAAAAAGACAGTTTAAAAGGTTTCCTAGCAGAACAAACAACTAAGTAACTTTTATAATGAAACACGTATCATAGCAGCTCAACAGGTACTCTTCTATAGTTCAACATGGAAGTCAAAGGCCTGATCTCTGTGTTTTCATGTGAGGTTATGCTTGCAGTCACAGCAAGTGCTAAATTCATAAACAAACTCAAAGTATTCATAGAAAAGCATAACTTTGGGAGTGGCAAGGAAGTAAAAAACTCAAAATATGGCACCTGTATAGATCTGGGCTTTTATTAGTTTAATTAACAACTTTGGTGACCAATTATCCTGATAGGGGTCTTGATCATTTGAAATAGAGAGTATGCTGAAGTTAACACAAAACTAGCTTCTCTTTGAAAGCTTCTGAAGAGTAATTGATCAAACAGTGTTTTAATATTGACCTGTGACAAAAGGAAAGCTAGAAAATGCCAGACTGCTCAGTCACATCCCTGAAATTCCACTTAATTCCACACACATCAGCTAGAGAATTACAGGAATATTTTCAAAAATACTATCCCAGAATCAGCCTTCGAACAAGAGTCATATTCAGTATACCAAATAAAGTAATCAAAATGAAGTAATAATAATTTTTAAAATCCATAAAATATCCTAATAATATCTCGATGTTGCCATTTCCTATTTTTCAAGCCCCTTACAAAACTAAACCATAATGGTTGAGCTATTTGGTTGAGTCCCTCCTGCCTGCTTCTCAGAGTTACAAAAAATTAACTGTAACAGCAAGACATTCTTCTACCTGTTATCTCTTTTACATTCCACATTATCATTTGTACAACAAGTAACGTGAGTAATTTAGCAAAGGTGTATTGGCATCTTCCAAGGAAAACTACTTTCAGGCAGTAGGGCAATAAACACCTGGTCTCAGCTAAGTCTATGAGTATTTTGATACTGCCTCCCAAGTTCACTGCATTGTAACCATCAAAGCAATCTATATTCAAGCTGTCCCATATAGCAGAGTGTTTTAAACACTATTATTGTTTCAACAACAATAAATATGAACCACTAAAAGCTGCTGAATATTCAGTACTACATGAAAGACTGCCACTTGTTCCCATTAAGAAATGTGCTGATGATCTCAAAAGATAGAGCAACTGTTCACCACCTTTCATATAGCATTGCATACCCAATTCTAGACTTCACAAAAGACTTATCACAAACATTCCTAAACTTCCGGACATCTTCAGAAATTCAGACAAAAGGCATTCATTCTTCTCAATTGCTCCTCCTAGTAAAACTCAGACACTAGATTTCACTGTAGACAAATGGCAAAGGGGGAAAAAAAATCAATCAAACAATTAAAACAACCTACTAAATTTCACTATATAACAAAGGAGGAACAGTGCGTGTTACATAATTTACAAGAACGGCAAGACATTATCATAAATCCTGCTGACAAAGGAGGAGCTGTAGTTCTTTGGTATTGGGATCATTACACTAAAGAGGCAGCAAAACAAATGGCAGAAATGCCTTACTTTAAAATGTCCCATTTTTTTTCATGCAGAAGTTGTACAGTTATTTCCATAGCATGAAAATCCACATAAAATGTATGCAAATTATGATGAAATCAGATCAAGGAAAATGCCAGAATTCACAAGCCAAATACTCAGACACCCTGAAATGGCAGGGTGCTCCAAACTTCCTGAAACAAGTATCTGTCTCTTCTGATGACTCCTGGCATTGAGCCCATGTTGAATCCCCATCGACATAAATACTGCCTTCTTTGCATTCACAACAGACTTGAATGAACATCACTTGCAACAATACAAAGCACTTTCTCTTTACTGTGAACATATAGTGGTTATATAATATTATCATCTTGATACAGAAAGTTAAGCAGTTAAGACCCTTACAATTCAAAATATCCCATAAAGTCTACAAACCATTACTGCCATCAAAAATTGACTCAATTAATTAATATTTCAGAAATTCATTAAAAATTAAGAATATTCATTTTTACAACATCTTAAGTTTAGCAGAATACGTTCTTACACCAAATTGTTTTACATTTAAAGAGACTGTGGTTCCCAGGAAAATATTGTTGGCTTTATAACTGAAACACAATTTTTTATATCTTTTTTTTTTTCAATAAAATGGATTGCGTGTACCTTAACAAATTCTTATAATAGGTACTAATCTTACTAGCACCAAGATACACTACCTCTCATTTTGAGTACTATGTCTAATATCTGAAATACTTTAACAGAAGCAGATGTTCATCTTTTATTGAAACATTCTGGGGCAATCCCTGGAAAATGCTATTTAAACACTGTGATATAGGTTAATACATACATTTCTGTGACTGGAATATAAAGAAAATACATTTTCTCACCCATTTTCTGACACTAAACCTTTAAACTCTTAGCTCTGAGAAACCTGGCTCTAGAACAAACACTTCTGACAGAAGTTATCATTCTTCATCCCAGTAAAGTGATAGTCAAAAAATAGAAAACAACAGGCTAGAAGCCAGTCTTACAACCTGATATTCCATATCCCTCCTCCATGAAACCTACGTTGGTATCGTCAATACAATTCCAAAAGCTGCTGCCTTCTCTAAAAGCCCCTTTTGGTTATTTTGCAGCCTCATGAGTAAGTAAGAGTTCTCCGCAAGACAAGCCCTCCCCTGCCTATTATTAACCATATCTCTTAAATTCTTCTCTAGATGTGAAAAAGCCCTCTCCCAAACTCCTATTCCCCATGTAGTTCACCATCAGCAAATCCAAGTGCAACCTCTGGAGACTAGGCTGTGGATCCCTAAACATTTCTAAAGAAAGGCAGACTGAGCAAGCTAAAGGCCAGACATGCATGTACATACAGAAGCCTCTGGCTTCTGTATTTACTTAAGAATACACCTCAGTGGTACACTCAAGCACACGCATTTGTCCATGTGCAATAGGAGTCCCCTTTTTTTCATAACCAAAATATAAACACAGCAGATAGAAAAGCTCAGTATGTTGCTTGCTAATTACTAGATGATATTCAGAAAATGGTGATCTTACTTCCAGGCATAAACTGAACTCATAACCTCAATATCAGAATACCATGGTATGGAAGAAGCATTACGGTTGCTACATGGTATCGTGGGTGCTTTCTTAAGGTAGCAGGGGTTCTGCTTTGCTTTCATTGTCCATTATGTACACAGAAAACAGCTCACTGAAGAACAATATGGCAGGAGCAATCACTTACAGAAGTATTGATGTATGAGAGATTCTTAGGAATGGATGTAGAAAGAGAGGGACATCAAGGACACTATCCCACCTTATCCAACAACCATGTGAAATTCGTATAATCTGTACTGCAGGCAGCAGTAGTGAAAGAACAAAATATTAGCATGTCAGTTAAAGAAAAAAGTACAGGGAGAGAGAACATGCACGAAAATAGTCTTAGGATAATTTCCAGCGCTCTGTCTGCAACATCAATAAAACCATCAATTATGTTTTTAGACTGAAAAGATACCAACTTCTACAAATTGTTGAAGATCTTAAGTACTTAGCTTGACAAAACTCTCCAGATGATGGAAACATACCCTACAGATACAGAGAACTTAAGTTTTCCTCTATAATTTTGTCCACCTACATAACTTTCCGTTTTTATTCTGAACAGCTGTTATATTTACCTCTTTCAACAAAAGACAGGCACTTCGGAGGGGGTGAAAATAAATGCTTTGAGATCTCTTAAAGATCAAATTCTAAGTAACTAGCTGCAGCAAAACCCAGCTTGCTCATCTTTTGCCAGACTGAAAGCAACCACTGAAAGAGAGATTTGGGTTTTTTTTTCCTTTTCCTTCCCCTTTAGAAGTACTAACAACTTTTCTCTTCTTACTTAGCCACTAAAGGAGGAAAGTGATAATCCCTTTGAAATTCAGCACTTAACACCTATACGGTAGGTGATAATTGCTGCATTCCAAGAGGATTAGCGCAGTGGAACCCACTTTACAGTGAAGGCAGACCATTCTGAACAGAGTGAAGTTTTGCTAAAACCATGCCTACCCAGGGAAATTTTGAGTTTCCCGCTGGTTATGTGTAGACAAGAATCTGGTAGCTTCAGACGTTTTTCCCCCTCTTTCGCAAGAAGCTGCTGAAGAAATCAACTGGTGTTTAAAACAGGTTTCCGGTTCTAAATACTAAGAAAAAGATTAAGTATTCCTAAAGAAATACAAACTAGTATATTTCAATCAACACAGCTTGCAAATATTGCACAGATTATTCCCATCCTCATTATAAACTGGTAGTACTACTGTGTACTAGGTGCTCACAATTAAACAGTAGTCAGTAATTTTATACTGTATCAGAACCCGGAGGTCTAAGTGACACTGACAGATCCTGCATAGCTATAAAAAATGCTTTCTATACTGATGTGTATATGTTATGACTGGGGAAAAAAATGTGTCAAAGAAGGCCAGCGGTATGAGTGAAGTCCACTATATAAAGCAGATTTGGATCCACCTCCAGCGACTTAGGCTCTACCTAAGTTCAAGTCCTTCCACTGTGCAGTACCTCTGTAAATAAGTGGGCTTCCTCACCAGGCACAGGTCAAAATATGGGCAACGGAGATGGTGCACACCCACATCTCCCCCTTCCACCAGAACATGACTAGAAGGAAGTATCCAAAGGCCAAAATCACACTGTAGCTCAGAGACTCACCACATTTGTTTTGTTATACAGAGCAGGCCAGTTTGACAAGGTTTAGTAAAGCCAATTTCCAAGAGAGGGGAATGTGGCTTTCATGGCATTCATACATTTTTTCTTTCAAAGATTTTACTTCTCACTGATTACCACTGACTCCCCACTCCTGTTTCCTTTTTTAAAATACAGTGCTAAAAGTGCTGTGTGACCCACAGCTCATTTCCCAGGATAGGTCCAGGACACTACAGTTAGAAAGCAGGACAATTTCATAGCACACAGGACAGCAATACATAAAATTGAAGGCACAGTTTCCCCACACACTTCCTGCCATCATCATTCATTTCTGTCCCCATTGCCCATTCACTTGTAACAGCACAACTGCTGACGAAAACACACAGTGAACTGTTTTCCCAAAACAGATGAAGGTTAATAAAAATAATACTGAAAAAGGAGGAGTAAGCGGGCAGCATTTTTAACCTAGACCTGATCCTGTGCAGAAAACAGTCACACACAGTTGTACATGCATAGCTGTACAGGAATGTGGTGATGCTGCCTGGAGGAAACTTCAGAAGAGAGGCAAAATTATCTAAAGCAACCCTGCCATCAAAAAAGGCTGCAAATCACAGCCTTACTTGTACAGAAAGAATATAAATAACAAATATGTTTTATCTGGTTAAGGAACTATTTATCTAATTCCTTTACTTATCATATTTATGTGATATGTTTATTAACACATCACCTACAAGTATATGGATTTATTTCACAGTTGCTTTTAATTAACTTTCAAGTTGCTGCTCTTTCCCCTTTGTGCATGTATATGAATGCTCCAGCTATTGATCTCTGCAGAAGGACAATCCCTTTCAGTATTTCTAGCCAAATGCCACTTATTTTAAACCAGCAATCAGGAAAGTCAAAACTGTTAAACTTGTTTATGTTTAAAGATGTTTATGCATAAACGTATAAATATTTTTTCCTTCACTCTTACACTTATACAACACACTTCAAGTCTAATTATTTCACTGCCATGTAGTAATTTCTAATGAAAGAAGCCTAAACTGAGAAAAATTCTTAGCTGCAAATGTCAAGATTATGACCTCCTTACTACTGATACCTTCTTTCACAAAGCCCTCAGATCCCCTGGTCATCATACATGGCAAGTGAGCACTTAAGAATGATGTCAAAGAAACTACTTCAACATCCAGACAACTTTTAAAGCCAGGCAACTCTTGAAGTGAAGATAACTTTGAACAGCCATGCAGATTAAAAATGGTGACTGAAGACAAAATTTTCTTCCAGGCGAATTGCCAATATTTTTTGAAAGGTAAACTCAAGCTTTTAATTAGCATGAACACTCCTCCCTGTGAGCATTGTCACTGTCTGGATCGTCTTAAAAAAGAATAAAAATGGCATCCCACAACTGTGCTGTGGTGCTTAGACTTTAGCAAGCATAACAGAGAAATTAAACCCCACCACCTACAAGCAGAGCCATAGACGTTGAGCATTGGTAAAATCAAAACTGAAGAATTTTTTCAAAGGTAAACAATGTCACAGTCAAGCGATTAGGACATGAACTAGGGGCGAAGAAAATATTTAAGCATGACAAATGCCCCACTTTTGTTATTGGTAGTTTTCCTTCGTTACCCATTCTTCTGGTTCTGTAAATTAAAATATCTGCTAAGAAAGCTAAATCAAGGATGATTAATATCCTTTGATTCAATTTCCCTTCCTTCTACACTTCAAAATGAAGGCAAAGTTATCCTCAGCCTGGCCTGTCATGGTGGGCAATGGTCCAAATCAAGAAAACTGGGTCAAGCATCTTTTAAAACCAGTACTATATGCTTTAGCAAGTATTGCTATTTGTTTCCAATACAATACTGTTTCACATTGAATAATTTGAATAAGTTTCTTCTAAGAGTGGAACATGCTAATAACAAAAATAATATATATCAGCTTCTTTAAAATTATGCCTAGAACATGATTTTTTTTTTTTCCCCCGATTTATACATCCACTGCACCATTTTATAATTATTAGACTATACTGCAGGGCATATGTTGTGCTGGTATACAGCGACTTCTCTGGTGGCTGAAATCATTCCGCCCGTGGACTTGTGAATCACAAAGCACCCACATCTTAGCAAATCCTCGTACGACACATGTCATGTCATATCTCATGTCATTGCTTCAACGCAACCCCTGCAACTCCTACTGTATCACCACTAGCAAAATACTTAAGTACAGATGGGCCAAGCGTTGCTGACATCACGCCCCTTGGAATGCATCCCTGTAACCTAGCTTCCATCCTCAGTCTGTTTAAAAGCACAAGGCATTTCTGAGCTCAGGACGAGAGTTTATATTCGGTACCAAAGCATTCACAGGGGAGTCTGAATTTTGTTACCGGGTACTGCGTGGCTTTAGCGATTCCCAAGGGTCTTTTGTAGGTGTTTAAAACCACCTCGAGTTAGTGGAGCGACTCAATTTGCATGGCAGGAGTGCCAACGAGTTCCTACATCAAACATTCCTGGGAGGTGTCTGCCCAATAGCAGTGGGTACAACCAGTGCTCTAATCACTGTTGAAATCATTGATAGCGCTGTCTATCCACACTATGACAGACAAAAGCTGAAATGTATTAAACATAGCAATCCATCATCCCGCAGATGGGAAGCAGGAGCCAACAGAGTTCAGAGGGAGCAACTCCCGCTGCTAACAATGGCTGAAGTACTGACAGTTCACTACTCCTTGCTCCTCACCGGGCTCCTCTCTCAGCTTCCCAAGAGCGATAAAGGAACAAACAGCCCACTGAAGAAGAAGGATTTTAAAAGCCATAGACTTGCTGATAGCCATTATTGCAACTCAGAATGCCTATAAACAAGCTTAATGAGGTATCAGTTCTCTTCTTTTAAGTTTCTCAAATTAAGGAACTGTGAATTTAAATAACTAAGAACCCCCAAGCCCCCCGCCCAACTTAAAAATGTTAGGTGTCTAAATCTCATCTGAATATACGAGAAGCTGACGAGCTAAATATCTAGCACTGGCAGCTGGCAGCTGGAGACAAGCTACAAACAACAGTGCTCCAAATTAAGAAGTAATTTATGTGAATACATCATTATTTTAACATGAAGGATAGAAAGCTTTAAAGGGGAGAGAAATGACTAGCCGACTTTAAAGAAAAATAAGTCCAGAGCAAAGTAATGCTATTTATGAAAGTTGATTTTTCTATCCTGACTGATTTCTTGTAGGACACATGAGTCACACAATATAGCCAAAGGAAAAACTGCAACTGCTAACACCACATTAGTAAAGTATAAAAGGGAAAGACACTTTTCTTAGCATTTCAGCCTTGTCATTTCCAATTTTCTGCTCTTTGGACATGCTTGTATTCAAATTCTGGAACATCTATTCAGCATATCAATCCTAATTAGACAATCTGGGTCTGGAAAGGATGAGAGTTGGGTCATTTGCATAATTTAATCATAAATACTCAGTGATACATATTTCCAAATGCATTTGTACAATTATCTTTTCATCCTTGGGGCAATGGTATTAATATGATTAGGCAATATTTCTGGAAAAAACAGACAAGTATGCACTCTTTTTAACTGCAGCTTAGGGCGATATGAAAAATTAATTAATTTCTGAAGAAAATCAATTTCTGTACGTGACCACATTAGACACTGCTAAACCAAGACACAGAGTCCTTTCTCAGTCAGAACATTTTATCCTTTTTTCCCAAATTCTGATTGTTATATGAACATTTGAATAATAAAATTAAGATTATTTAAAGTATCTTACTGCCTAAGCATGGAAAAGTGACTGTTTCTTTTTGGTGTTGCCCTGAGAGATACCGTGTTTTAAAATATGTATTGTTTGACCAGTCAATAGGAAACCTTAGCATTTGGTCTGAACTCATCTTATGTGATCTTTTATTAATGCACATTATACCAAACCAATTCAAGGACAGCAGGAAATAATTCAGCTCTGAAAACCACAGCTGCAAAAAAATAGAACCACGCTAACCTAAAGTATTTTAAAATTAATATAAGGTTGCTTCCTTGTTTGTTTTGCTACAAAGAATTAGATAAGGTGTCCCTTCAACGGAATAATACTCATTGCAAAAATGTTGTGACATATGTGGGATAGAGCCAAGCACCCAGGTGGCTAATCTCATTTTTAGAAGAAAGATACCGCTTTGTATGTTAATTGGTGCAAAAAAAGAAATATTACATTTGTGGTTTTATATGTACCATCTTTATTTCTTCTCAATCAACAGAAAAAGTAGAAATTACTGCATGCAAATGTTCAATATTCATTTAATTTGCATGAAGGTGCTTGAACAATTTTTTTATTCTAACAAGCTCATTTTTCATGCGTTTTGTCTTTCATCCTAATCTAGCATCTGTCATTCCTTTTTGAAGTTATTATCGGCCCAATTCCCTCTTGGACATGGTTGCTGGGTGACCGGTATCTTAGCACCCACTTTGACAGGAACAGATGTGAATCTGATCAAGAGATTTCCCATGAGTACCTGAAATCACAAACAACTTTCGGGAAAAACAAACAGCCTCGCTGTCACCGTCCCTCTCTTGCCCTCCTTCCCATCCCTTCCCCCATCCCCCCCCCTCAAAAAAAGACTACAAGGAAGTTGAGGCAGAGTTATCTGGTGTCATTAAAGCACATTATTATTTGGCAGGTGACCTCCCCAAATGCTATTCTAGCTGGTTCTGCCTTCAAACTGCAGCTCTTGGCTTTAAGCTTAAATAATCAACCTTTGAATACTTCCAAAGACAATTGCTTGTTTCTAAGGTCACTATCTTCTAAACATTCCTGCGTTGAACCTGTTTTCATCACATGAATGCTTTCATTTAAATCAAGAGGATTACTCGTGCAAGCAAATTCCACAACCTACAAGCAGCCACCAGTTATTTTATACACAAGTAACGTTTTAGTTACCAATAATGTTCTTTGATCATTCCCACACATGGTTGTCAGTATCTGTGATACTCTACCTTAGCTGAAAACTCAGTTAGCTGTGCCATGTGGGTACCAATACTTCCAGTATTTAAAGACTTGTATAATTTTATCCCTATAAATTGTCCAACCAAGACACTATAGGCAACAGGTCTTCTTACACAAACCAAAGTGTCCTTACAGCTTGCAGGATTCAGACTTTTATGTGCAACCCACTGTCATGGTGGCCGTACTCATTGCTGTGACATGCAGATACAGAAAAATACAAAGCAACCTGGGAATTTTAGCTGTACACTTCTGAAGTAAACTTAGAACCATGCAAAGCAGGGGTGAGAATTTCCCAAATGAGTGTATTTCTGAAGAACAAAAATGGGTCTAACAGACTATTTGTTTCTAGTCTCCCTCCCTGCTGCAGCTATGCTGAGGCATAATCAATGCCTTGATATTTGCATGCTAGTGTTTACTGGAGAAGTAATCAGCAAAACTGTTCCAAGAGTAACTTCTTTTATCTACATATGGATACCAACCCTGCAAAAGAGGCAATTAGAGGAGATGGAGGTAGTCCATTCTTTCAGGTATTTAATACAATCACAAATACTTTCTTCTCATCTAGCGTTTCTGCCACAAGATTCTCATCCCACATCAAACTCCAAAACTTTTTCTTTTTCGCTTTCCCAGGCACTACTCTAATCACAGTCTTATTTAGCAAAGAGAAAGGAAACATCTGTGATCCAAAGACTGAAAATTTGATCATACATATGTAAACTTATGAGGCTGCATGTAACAGTAACATAGGGGAAATCTGCTTTAACATGCTGTCAACCAGCCTTTCACTTTTGTCACTTCGATACACTACTCTTCAGTATGTTCCCAGTCCCATAGCCTCAGGGCTCTTGTCCCTACTGCTACTGCAAGGGGTAGCAACTACTTCCAACCAAAAATCCTCTGAAGTGTTCACAGCACCTAATAAAATGGGCCTTTCATGAAGAATCATAAATTTTCATGTTCGTTTTCTTCAAAATCCAAGGTATGACAAGAAGAAAATAAACAGAAGAGAAAATAGAGAGTTTGGATTTTCAAAGATGTGAATTTGTTCATTTTGAGTTGTTTTATGATTAACCAGATAACAAAGGAATTTCTTCCTCTCTAGTTTAGACCCAAAGAAATTTAAGATAAACATTTCAATCACCACAAAGTATTCATTGCCACTCCAGCTGATCGTAAAGATTTTCCTTATTTACCACTGAAAGCAGCCAAAAATGTTTTACTGATAAGTCAAAAACCTTTGATTAGTATGCTCTAAACTTATTTGGATACACTATAATTAATGCATTTTCTACCCAAAATAGCTACAATGGAAAAGTCAATTAAAAAACTGCTTAAGAAAAATGTTTAAGACCACTCCAAAAGCAACTGCCCAGACTCTACCTCCCATTAAAAATAATTTGGGGGCAAAACCATTTTCTGTGTCTTGGAAAAAATGTCCCTCTGTACCCACACCACAGTCAAACACATTGATAGCTTCACCAAAAACTGAATTGCTAGAAGTCTAAGGCCGGCTTAGAGAAAGACAAAAATTAGAGCTTAGGGATCAATACAACTGCTTCTTTCGGGTGAATTAAAAAGGGACGTTATATACACATTGATAATAAATACATGATGATGGTAAGTGATCACCATTTAGAAGGCTTACCCTTCACTCTGCCAAAGAAGGCACAGGCCATGAATAGGAGCCTTAAAAAAACCTTTGGTTATCCAGACCAGCAAACTCATGAATAGCTTAATGCAAACTGTACAGAAAAAATCAACAGCTATGAAAAATAAGACAGCTAGCATAAAAAAACTCCAAAACCACAACTTCCTACTTGTTGTGGAAACATTTCTCACCTTCCAGTCCTTTTTGCCAAAGCAAAAAAAAAGTGACTACAAACTTGTGACTACCGAGTCACAGTGGGAACAGTAATTCCACACAGAAGAGTAGGAAGTCTACAGCCAAGGATCATCAGCTCAGCTGTCTGCTTAATACAAAGTGTTGGGGGAATGTAAAAAAGGAATCAATACTAGACGGATAGTATCAAAATCTGTCACTCAATTTCTAGAAACAGGTAGACTTACGCAGGTACTTAATGCCAGTTTCAGCACTGAAAATATCTTTCAAGCATGGGAGAGGCTCACTGAGAATAGGAAATGGTTTCCATGAGAAGGCAGAAGCAAAGCCTGGAAGGTCTGCAGATTCTCTGTGGGATAGTAATTGCTGAGGCAAACTTAAGCTGAACAGAGCACTCAGTTTGTTAAATAAATCAAAATGCAAGCTAATTCTAATTTTAATGTAACCATATAAGCATAAAGCTTCACATATTAAACACAAGTAACCCTTCTCTGTCCTTAAAGCTGTTTCAATTTAGCTGGCTTGCTCCAACCTGGCACACTATACTGGCAGAAACACATGGACACCTGAAGTACCATACCAGCCTCACCAGAGTGGGGTAAGCATTCACCATACGATACTCAGGCTTCAGGCTCAAACCAAAGTATTGAAAGAGGAAAGCCATGAGAGCACCTACTCATTACTTTTATTGATTCCAACACAAAGTCTGAAATTAGATTTTCCAAATCCCAATTTTTTCAGTCTAACTGAAGGAAGGAGAAAAGGTCACTTTGGAGCAAAGAAGAAAAACATCTCAATGTCTTTTCATCAAAGGTCTCACTGGGTAACCCTTTTTGGACCATGTCTCACATCCCAAGTGAGCAGCCTAATGACCCATCTGCAGATCTCTATCGTTCATACAAACATGTACTGACTATAGTCACTGTTACTCTATATTTGCATTTCACATGCAGGAAAACAAAGCTTAAGTTACTAAACTCAGAGGAGAGTTCATGGTTTGAGGATTTAGTCCATACTGAACAAAATCTGTAATTTAAACTTTTGCAGCTTAATTATATTGAGAAACCATTAAACATTTTAAAGAATTAGAACACTGAACTGTTAAATATTAGGCACATGACCCATACCTAATGTAAAGGAAGTTTCTAAAAATGTCCTCAGAAAAATTTAGTAGAAAAACAGGTGTAGGAGAGAATTCAAATGTGACCCATAAGGCCCCAGTACTTAGAAATGAATTGGGATCAGTTCATTCCTTTCCCATGGGGTAACTTGTATAAATGTAATTCTATGGTTTCATAAAACCAGGTCAAGTTTCTGTCCCTTGAGGTCCTTTGGCAATTTGAAGCATGGCAGCACTTTTTCTTGGCTACAAGTTCAGACCTGCATACGTTCTGGATTTGTGAAAGGAAATGATTAGTTGAGCTGAAAAGAGAGACTCATTCAAATTACAGCACACCTTCCACAGAAAACCACTTATGGGAGGTGAAACACGGTTTCACAGAACAGTATTTAGAACTAGTTGACTCTTCACATTTAAGCTGATGAAAATGTGTTTAAAAAAAAATATTCTTTCATCAGCTGGCATACCAAATAAAAGAGCAGACGACCTTATCACATAACAATTCCAGCAGTTTTAACTGATGACAACCTTCTCCTTTAATGTCAAAATGTTTTACTCATGTAGTCATATTTTGGAATATTTGTGAATACATGTATGCTTCACAATGCATTTAAGAAGTATTATTTCATTACCCCTCATGATATCATTGTATTACCCTAATTTGAGTCGTAAGACATGTAAAATAAGATGCAACAAGGCAAAACCATAGGAAAGTGTTACCAGAAATGATGAAACCTGTACATGGCAGATCCACATCAGAACAGGCTCAGCAGCTGAGATCTAAATGCCACGGAGGCTCCACTCCTTCAGGAACAACCTCCAACTATGGTTAACATCATAAACCACATGCTGTGTAGGGTCTGAACCTCACTGTAATGATGCCAGTCATAATGCCTTGAGTCTGACTGCTCAACTGAGCCACACAAATCACCTTGTATGGGACCATATACCTGAGTCTACTAAATCTTCCCCTGCCTATATAAAGGGTGGATATATAAAGGCAAACATTTTCTAATGCAGTCCCGTAAGTGCAGGCCAAAAGCGAGGAGGCACCAAGGACTGCCCCCAGTTCACTCCACAGGCAGAGTGATCTCTACAGGAACTTCCATACAGGACCAGACACCGTGGGAAAGCTTGTTACAATAGATTCCAAAACCAGAGTAAGGATAACAGAAAACAGAAAATTCAGGGTCTTCAAGCAAGTTATTTTTCAGTCTGTAAATCTTGAGATCTAGTTACTACAGAGATGGGATGCTTATGCTGAAGGTAAATTTCACCCTTTCTTCTATTCTGTCTGGATGATACCAGAAAACCTCTGAATGGTAGAATCTGTTGAAAATTTATTAATTCTTCACCACATCCCACCTGTTGTATTGTGTGGTGGCCTCAAGCCAATTCAACAGCTGTGTCTATACCCAAACACCTCAACTAAAAACCTCATTGATGCCCTCACCAGGAAATGTTATGACTTCTTCTCTACACATTTTGCAAAAATGCTCCTGAAACAGCTATATGCTGTTAAATTAGCAATTCTAACACATTTGCCTCATAGTTTCTCAAAAGTGCATTTTAGACATAGCCATACTTTATACTGTAAATTATTGGAGTAGGAGTTCATTTTCTACTATCTTTAACATGATAGTTCAGCAGCAAATTAATTTTGAAGGGCATCAGTAGAATCACAAGTTATCCACAATACTTAATATGTAAGATAAAACAATTTATTGGCATTTCATGTTTTGTTTTTTAATTTGGCTAATTAAAAGCTATGAGTATCATCTTAAAAAACGAACAAATAAACAAGCCCTACTGATTCCGCTTTGAATTGGCACAATGAACAACAGAATCTGCAACAGAATCATGGCGTTAGTCTTTAGTGGTAGATACAGACATAAAGAAATAATAAAGTTCTGCACGTGAAGGGCGAGTGTCAGGAGGACAGAGCCAGACCCCTTCTCAGTGATGTTCAATGATAGGACAAGGGGCTGGGTGCAAGCTGGAACAGAGAAGTTCCACATCAACATAAGGAAAAACTTTCTTACTGTGAGGGTGACAAAACAATGGAACAGATTGCCCAAAGAAGTTGTGGAGTGTCCTTCTCTGGAGATATTCAAAACACACCTGAATGTGTGACCTGCTCTAGGTGATCCTGCTCTGGCAGGGTTTGGACTAGATGATCTTTCAAGGTCTCTTTCAATCCCTAATGTTCTGTGATTCGGTATTATCTGCACAGAAAGAACTGTTCTAACAAGGCAAGAGAGAATGTGTTATTTTTTTAAGATGACATAGGCTTTTTCACATGTACCAGTTCTTAGTATACACTTAATAACACGAGGCATTTTCCTTCTCCCTCCCACCCCCAACATTTTTTTTTTAATTTTTTTTTTTTAGCTTTTAAGCAGAAATTTAAGGAAACAGGAAACAACTGGAAAATGATTTTACTTCCTTCTGACCAAACCATCATTGAGTATCAGAACTAAAATGTGAGAAGTGACAGCCACGGCACACATCTCCTAAAAAAGGAATGGACTGCTTCTGTGCTACAGAAATTAATGCAAGAAAATCCAGTATGAGGTGTGGAGCCATGGCCTGTACCAAATTCTGATACTCATTCCTGCCAAGACATTGCCCTGATTTCCTAAAATAAATTAATATGAAAGGAAAAAAATAGTCACAAAAAGGTGAAAAAAATGCATCATTAATCTATTTTATGCAACAAGTGTTAATTTACAGGCCATTAAATCTAACACATTTCTTCAATGCTTTCAAACTGTCCCTACACATCCAAGAACGTATACACGACGAAAACTTCCTACCAAAGATGTCAACTGATTCTTTTACAGCACTTCCATATATATTTTGCATATGCTTGGTCTATAAGATGTATATAGGCTACTGAAAGCACCAGGATTATCCACATTCTTAAAGTTAAAAATATGGTTTAAAACCGCACTATTTTTGTTTTAATGTAAAGGGCTCAGTCCTACAGGTGACCTTATACAACAAAGAAAGGTTTTTACAGCAGGCCAGAGACTGGAAACAAATTACATGCTTTGCAATGACAGATAATTCTGGCACCCATTAAAACACAATATAAACCAGATTAAAATACTGTATTTTTACTGCATTTCACAGAATCACAGAACATCAGGACTTGGAAGGGACCTCAAAAGATCATCTAGCCCAAATCCCCCTATCATTCAAATATAACAGCTTTAGTAATGTTTTGTAAAGAATGTCCAAACTATTAATAAGCCCTGACTAGATTTATCACTGATAAAGATACAATGCATTATTTGCACTTCTCTTTTCTGTCCCATACATAAAATCCTAATCTAGCCCTTTATTTAATTAATTATAAAGTACAAAACCAACATGAAATCAAGGTTACAAAATATGTAGTCAAATAGTAATAAAATATATATTTATATACCACCTGTTCCCTTTATGGTTTATTTTATATAACCACTTTCTTTTTCATCCCTCAAAATTGTTTTAATTAAGATGAAAAGGTAAAAAACTTCCCAAAAGTGAGATTTAAAAATAATTTCTAACATACAACAATTTGTAAATACAAGTATATTTCAAGGGACATGTCCTGAACAACAGCTTTTGCTCCAAACATAAAGTACATGGTTACTGGCTCTCAGTACAGCATCATTAACAAATGCTCTAAACATGAACATTATTCAGAGTTACGAACTGCAATTATGACACTGTAATGGTACAAATACATTTTAGCAGTCCATTATGGTAAAATGCTTGCAACAGTCCCACATATGCCCCTTCTTTCCCCTTCTCCCCAGCCTCATCCAGTATACAACTCTTCATCAGCCAGGTAGCCTGTACACACATCTATGTATGTCCCTCTCAGTTACTCGTGCACACTAAGAAACAAATTAAACATTAAAGAAAAAGGATTCATAATTGAGGTGTATTTTTTAAGTATCTTTAGCACCAAATAGCTGTATGTTATTTAGAAAGATAGTCTGATAGCTTTATTGGATCATGAGCTTGTTTTGGATGACAATGGAATTTAGGCTAATGCAGAGAATTCTATAAATTCTACGGATAAATACAATTTCCTCCTACTTTAATGGAAAAAGAATGTCACTTTAGTGCGGTGAGGTGTACTGGGCAACATTAATTGCACTTGCTCTGCTCTTTCTGGACTATGGCTACTTTTCAGCCTTGCAAGAGACATGAAACACCACTGTCTGATGCTTGCAAAAAAACCCAGTATTTATTCTTTCATACTGAAATAACTTTCTTCTTCTCAAGACAGATGTTAAGTACATGGGATGCAAAGAAAACACCTACAGTAAATTCTTGTTTTTGAGTGAACAGGGCACCTTTAAACAGAATAATGAACAGAAACTTATGTACATGTTACCCACGTGAATATTGCCAGGGGCACACGATAAAAACTTTAGACTGTTTTATTACATTAAACGCATAATATTAAAAAACAGGTTGATACTATTTTAGAAAGTTTCTGTTTATTTTTAATAAATTATTTGGATACACACAAGTTGCAGTTGTATTGTACACATTCATACATCTACATTCCAAGGACATTGACTCTAAATGCAATTATCACAAAACGCTATTAAAAGCAGTGTGAACTGAAATACATTTTGTGATCTACTTCCTCAATCACAGCTCATGAAAGTAGTTCCATTAGTTTTGGTGAATGTATCCTGAACTGCCACTCAGGGTGTTCTTCCAGTCCAACATCCCATCTCTAAAAGAGACCTATGGAAATTCATGTAAGAGAATGCAAGTATTCAGTCTTTATGGAGTTATCCTTCCCCAGCATATTATCCCACCTCACTGCTATCAGTGATTTAAAGAATTCCAAATTAGGATGTAACCATATGGTCAAAAGCTGAGCATTCCTCTCATGAAACTCAGTGATAGCATTTTTCTACTTTATGCTATGAAAAAATATACTACTGCCCTTTTTCTCTCATTAAAAAAAAGAAAAACGTTTTAAACAGTTCACAACTCTTCACAATTGATGCTGAAATTCTGTATTTAAAAGCTTACACTTCAATATTCTGAACTGCTTATGAAACGAAGTATCAGCACTTGTTAGGAGATGCCCCTGGCTGAGCGTTGTATCAGATAAATAAGCAGAACGTCGTCTGAGTTAAGGATAAAGTTACTACTTTAAGAACCCTGAATTTTAATCAAGTCACAGTACCTTGATTCTAAACGTAAGGATTTTTGGTTTATGTTTCAGGATTTTTGAAAATAATTTAGATGATAATGGAAACAGGAAAAAAAAAATAATAAAATCTTCCTTAATGCACGCTGGAGAAATGATCTATATATGAATTAACTCTCTGGATCATAATAGCTTTTTGCAGATGACTCTTCAACTCTATCATTTAAATACGTATTTAGGCAACTAAAAATTTACTGTCAATTCATATTATGTCAGTCCACATTATGGCGCTGTTACAGTATGCACATTTAAAGATTATTGAAAAAATTACTGTTCATGAGCAGTATATAATTTGCAAAAGTTTAATAACTATTTTAAAACAATGAATGGAATTAACTCATCATGCAAAGCAGATGCCCCAAATGTTATTTTTGAAACAAAACATATTTAACTTGTAAAAGAACAAAGAAGATCTATATCAAATCATATTGCTTAAAAACATGACAGGCGTCATGGTTGTTTTGGACTCTCAGCCTGCTGGCTCATACACTTTGGATAAAACTCAATAGTTTCCAACTACTCCCCCTGCTATCCTGCAACCAGAAATTAATTTTTACAGTTAAACTTGTAAAGCTCCTCCATGAAGCGGTAATAGTGGAAATGCTGTGATTTACCTGTACCAGACCAGCAGAGGTTGCAGTAATAATTTAATACATCTACAATACAGTTCAAAAGGAAAATATTAAAATTCAATCCAGTGTATGGTAATTCTCTGCTTCATACACAATTCACTTTAGATGATGAATCACAGTGATAGGCAAAAACAACCGTCTGGAACGATCTACTAACAGGAGAAAACAGAAGAAATACTAAATGGCAGTCAAACAAAATTACCATTTCCAACAAACATTTGGAACACTCTCTAGATTACAAAATATGAGGCAGACAAGTAGTAAATAGGATTGCTTTAAGTGCCTTTCGGTTTAGGGTGTTGAGGGGTGATGGAGGATAACAAGGGTGCAGGAGCAACTGCTCCCTGTGCACCACCAGCCCACAGGAGGCATGCAGCGGGACGCTTCTTCCCAGTACCCCAGAGGGGACCAGCAGCCCCAGGCACTCTGCTGCAGCTCCAGAAGAGAGCAGAGGCCTAAAATCAAACTGAGCATCTGAACGGAGATAGCAGTGTCTTGTGGAAATAACACAGCTATTCACTGTGCTTTCACACGGCCCATTCTCATAAGCAATGTTGATACAAAACTGAAAACAAAACTGTGCATTTTTATATAAAGTACCAGTAGAAGATTTCGGGGGGGGGGGGGACAACACAAAACTTTATCAATATTCACAGCTATACGACTAAGGAGGAGTTAATCAAATTGAATACTTGAGGAAATTCATGTGAAGCAATCAGGGAAAAAAAAAAAATAAAAGTCCCTCTGCCCATCACTAGCAGCCCCTCACATCCCTTCACAGGAACAGCACCAGCAGCATTGTACAACGGGCAACAAACATTCACCAGGGAGAAGTGTTCGCCTCCTGGAGTATCAGCTACTGGGTTACTGCCAGGGATGAAATACCAGATTAAAGGGATAAATAGTTTGTTCTGTTGTAGTAAGCATAGTTCAAAGATCTCAGCTTCTAATTTATAGTATTTACCAAAAATACCATAAGATGGCTATTGAAATTCTGTTACTGTGAGAGGCTGGAGTCTTTTAGGTGTTCGTTGTTTGTTTGGGTTTTTTTCATCTGAGGAAGGCACCTCCAAACCTTTTACTCCTTCTTTGTAGTCAGTACGATTTATCCTCTGGCCTTCCAGAAGCTGTCTTTGCAAGTAAAACCTACCACATTTCTGCTGACTCTATTTTAGTGATCTGTGGCAAGAAGGAAGGTTATCAATATAAACCACAGATACTATATACGTGACATTCCTGCCAGCTGCACTCGCTGACCTGTTCATTTAAAATATCTACGATCTGTACCTACCTATCAGGGTAAGACACTCCTTTAATTAATACAAACAGGAAAAAAAAAATACACAAACGTGCAGCATTCAGAAAAACAAGCACATGCTACATCCAGAAGAGTAGGAGCTAGCTAAGAAAGACTAACTGCCATGTAAGACAGGCTTTGTGGAGAATGGTTTCACATTCAGCATCTCTCCCCTTTACACCCAGAAATCCATTAGGTTGTTTTCCAAATACCTACATAGCTTCTAAACAGTACAAATAATTCCCTGCTTTAAGTATGAATGCCAATGAACTCATTCAAAATCATCTTCAAATGTCAGAAAAAGATTAACACATCCTGGCCACAGGAGGGAGGTCAGAAGGTGGCACATGTCTTTACTCCAGTGGGCATGATCCAAAGCCAGCCCAAATCCATGGAAAAACTCCACGAAGGGACCCAGCATGGTAAGATTTCACAACAAGTGCTCAAAACACAAGAGACCAGAAACAATCTGGGATCAATATCTTCCAGGTCATTAATCCTAGGCAGGTGACATCCAGTGTACAGTTCGCTACTCTCTCTTTCACACACACATTCAAGAAACCTGACTCAATTGGCATCTATGAGCTTTAAATATTTTCCATGTTTTTTGCCTTTATCCTTCTCCTATTTGTTTGGCATATGGCTTTCCAGCATCCCATTAATGTCAAACCGTTTAATCAGAATGTAAGCTAAATGCACAGTTTGCTATTTCCTGGATTTCTGTTTGGTGAACGGCACTTTTTATGAGGAAAATAAAAGCAAAGGTCAGTATGCCCAGAAAAGTCATCTTCCATAACGGAAGCTTAATTTTCCAGTGAATTGATATAGAAGCCTAATTTAGGAAAAAGGTCCTTTACTATCATGTTATTATTAGTAGTATCACAAATAAACACAGAAACCAATTCACTTTACAGACCTCCACATTAAGCATTCAATAGAAAATCCCTTGGTGTTTTATTGATTTTTGGTTTATTGATTTTTTTTTTAAATAGCAATATCACAGTCAAAATGTATCATTTTGGTGAAACACATCTAAAACTTTTCCATCTTGAAATAAGTTATTACAAATTATTTCCACAGCAACTGGCAACTAACGATTCAATCCATTTAAAGAACAACAAAGTAATGGCTTTATTTGGATGCCTTTTTTTGATTAAATAACGTATTAACCTTGATGAAGCCTTCCAAAAAGGGATTAGCGTATTCAAGTGCATCAGCTGATTATGAGGCAAATATAACAGTGGTAAGATGCTGGTTCAAAATTTTTGAATCTGATGAGTGTAACAATTTAGCTGCTAGGATGGAACTGGCTCTTACAGCTCCCACCTTAAATGTCCACCCAGGACACAAAAAGATATCATCTGGTAAAGCATGCAGTAACTGAGTCTGGAAAGGTCGCTTAAATCACTAAACACAGCAGATACTGTAATGACAGAAATAATTAAAAATAATGAATTTGTAAGGAAAGAAGGATCAGAATGAAATGTTTTGGAAAGCAAATCCAGAAAGTAAATATAGATTTGTTTTCTGAATGATATAATCCATTTTGACCAAAACTCACTGACCCACTTTGCTGTATTCATTTATACTGTAATAATGCATTCTGCATACCTATTGTGCATCTTTTCCATTAAGTTATTTGCTTAATGGATATATAAATAAATCTACCACAATTACACTTTTTAAGGGTCAAATCCTATCCACTTCTGAACCCACTACTGTAATTTCTACTATGCTGGACGATAACACAGCAGACCTCAGAAACAGCTGAAACACGGCCGATTCTGTACTGTTGACATAATCAACCCATGTTACAACCAGGCTGCCAAACCCTTTTATAACTGTGCCAAGTCCAGGAATTGGTATCCCTGTACTCTCAGCACGCACACAAACACCCCTCCAAAAGAAAATAATTTCTCAATTTTTTAAATTTCACAATCCACACATAATGATGGTAGCAAAATCCATCAGTTTATTTTAAAGACCAAATCCTGCAACTTGTGCCGAGTTGTTACAACTTACATGCCACACACACAAACAAAAGAAAAGAGAAAGAAGAAAAAGAAAACAAAAAAGTGTCTAAGAGCAGCTATTAATATTCATGTTGATCCCACATGAAACACCAACAGTTATCCGAGCAGATACAGTTATGTCAGCGCTTGGAAGTTATTCCAGGCTGTTTTGTCCTGCTGCTCTGAATATTCAGGAACTTCAACAATCCATCCAGCAACAGCTACCGCAAAGTAAGCGCTTTGCTTCTCCCTGTTCTATGTTAATGAGTCCAAACTACCCTCATCTAACTCGGGCACGGGGAAAGGAAAGAATGTCACACCCCCCGCCATTAGGGAAGGAGCGCGGAATGGCACGGGGTTAATTCCCCCACGTGCTGTCTCTTTGCTGCACCTTGAAACCTGACAATAGGAAAGTGAAACGAGCCCGGTCTGTTTATTTGCGAATACTGAAAGTACGATTGGGACTTTGTCCACTACCTTCGCCGTGGCGAGCCCTCGCTCCGTGTTAAGTTCCCACCGCCCCCCAGCGCAGCAGAAACAGACACCCCTGCCCGAGGCAGAGGGAGCCCCCGGGAACTGGAGGAGCTTCCGACCGCTCTGATCTCGGGGTCACGGCAGTTATGCGATCCCTTTCTCTTATCAAGCAGATTCAGCCCTACAGATTGAGAGATAACAGCCCCACGCTTTCCCCTCAGTTGCAACCATAGGCTGCTACTGCAGTAAGAATTTCCTCTTTTGCCAGCTCTTTCTTCGCCCCCCTCCTCCCCTCCTCCCCGTCCTCTTTCCCATCCCGCCCCAGTCGCGCTAAGTTTGAGGCTTCACCTCTCATCCGCAGGCTGTCTCTGACCCGCGGGGTGGGCGGACAGGGGCGCGCAGCGGTACCGGCGCACCGCCCGCAGCCGGAGCGCTACCCCCCCTCCGCCCCCAGCGCTATCTCCGCCACCGCGCCCGCGTTATTCTGCGCAGTAACAGGATTCAGTCTCGCCAGATCCTTTCTGCGCTCTCGCTGCCCCTCCCGCCCCGTCGCCTCCTCCCCGGCTAGCGGGGGCCGGGAGCTGCTCGCACCTGCTCCTCAGGGACAGAGCCTCCCCCTCCGGGGGGAACAGGCCAGCCCAGCCGCCTGGCACCTCTCCCCGCTACCCCAAAGCAAAGCAGGCGCCACCACCTCCTCGCCGTCTTCCCGCCCTCCCTCCACCCCCGCTATCACCCTCCTCCCGTTCACCATGTGGCAACAACTGCCTCGTAGACCCATACAAAAAGTGCACGTGCCCCTTTGGATGTATGACAGCAGCTAATGGCCAAGTGGCCTCCATCTACCGCGGATAGGGCCCTCTGCCCGGGAGGCAGCTTCGCGCCCCATCCCATTTACGCGAAACCCGTGTCCGTATGTCGTCGTCCCCCCACTTCAGGACTACTCCCCGCCCACTCCCGTGCACCCTTCGGGCAGCTTTTTCCCCAGGGTGCCGGTTTTGAAGATACATCTCGGGGAAAACTTGAGGAGGGAGTCAGACTTTTTGGCCCCACTACCTGCTCTCCACTTCCCCCAGCCTCCGCTCCACACGTAAGCAGCGCGCTGCGCTGCCCGTGGCAGTCCTCAACCCCCGGCATGCTTTGGCCGGGAAGAATGAAGGGATAATGACAGGACGACACTTGTACGGCTTGCAGGGAGGGGGACAGAAATACCTCCTCCCTCTCTCCCTCTGTCCCACCAAGAAGCGGCGCGGCCGGCTGCGAAAGACGCCGCCTGGGCGACGGGCTAGCGAGGAAGAATAAAGGGACAAACGCATGTGGCCGCAGGGCGCGAGCTACCCCCACCCCGGGCCCGAGCGGTAGCAGCGGGAAGCGGCGCTGCGCCAGCCCGGGCCGCACGGCGCGGGGGTGGGACGGGGGCGGCGGCGCGGGGGGGGCCCGATGGGGTGTGCGTGTGCCTTGCGGCGGTTACCTGGCGTTGGTGCAGTCATTGTAGAGGGTCTCGAAATCCTTCCTGGAGATGAGTTTGCAGCGGTTGACCCCGGGCTGGATGGCCCCCAGTCCCCTCAGGATTCGGACCTGCTCCACGTTGCAGACCACGGGCGTGATCTCCAGCCGCTTCAGCTTGGTGTAGACCGTGTGCAAGCCCCCCACCAAGTGCTTCAGGAAGAGGTCGAAAGCCTGGGGCAGGCAGATGAGCTCGCAGCCCTCCACGGTGAAGGAGGCCACTTTGGCCCCCCTCAGATCCACCATCTTGCACTCGTTATTCTGGGGGGTGTTCTCCACCGGGGACGGGGTCGAGTACACGGGCTTGCCGGGCAGGCTGCTGGCCGCACTGGTCGCGCTCGCATTGGGAGTGGAGGTGCCGGCGCTGCTGCTGCTGCTGCTGCTGCTGCTGCCGCCGCCGCTACTGCCGCCGCCGCTGCCGTTGCCCAGGCTGGGGCTGCCGCCACCGCTGCTGCCGCTACTGCCGTTACCGCCGCCGCCGCTGGTGGTGGTGGTGGTGGAGGTGACTGTGGCTGCCGCTGCCGCTGCCGCCGCTGCTGCTGCTGCGATGGGCTCCGGCCGGAATAGGTTTGTCCCCGAAGCGGCCGGCGGGGGAGCGATGGACGGAGACGGAGAGGAGGTGGCCGACGAGGAGGTGGTGGTGGTGGTGGTGCAGGCGGCAGAAGTTGAGACCGGAGGCTGAGGGGGGACCAGCTGGGTCGGAGGGATCAAAGCAGCCGGTACGGCCATGGTCACATATACGGCGGAGGGGGCAGGGGGAGGGGGGAAAAGTTCCCACACACACACGCAGGGGAAAGGGGAAAATGTGAAAAAAATGTTTAAGGAAGAAAAAAAAAAGAGGAAAGGAGAGAAGGGAGGAGGGGGAAGAAGAAGGGGGGGATAACCCCGGATCAGGTGCTGCGGCGAGCGAGAGAGCAGGGGGCAGAGTGAGAGAGAGAAACGCACAAAGTGTCCCGCAAGTGGGGACGGAGGAGGAGGAGGAGGAGAAGTCCGCTCCGGGCGGCGGGGCTGGGACCGAGGGGAGGGGGAGGGCAGTTTCTTTTTGTGGTCCTTGCTCTAGCACCACGTTAAAGACGAAGGTGAAAAGGAGGAGGTTTGAAGGACTTCGGTTCTCTCTGGCAAGTACATTGATCAAAGATTGAGAAGGGAATGACAGAGAGAAAATGAGCTGGGAAGTGCTGGCTGTTGCCGCCGCCGCTCGCTCGCTGGACGAGTTGTTGTTGTCACACGGTGCGGAGGGGAGGAGCTCCGGCAACTTGAAATACCCTTTGAAGCAGCAAAAGGCTCACTCACTAGTATTAACCCAAATTACCCAACCAGGAACCCGGAGCAGGAAAACAGAGAGGGAGAGAAGTCCCTTCCCCCCCCCCACCCCCCGCCCTCTCCCCCCTGTTTCAGGAACCGTTAGATTACATGTTTCATATTTCACCCCACCAGAGACGAGATGTAATTTTCCCAGCCCTTTTCAGCAGTCGCTTCTCAACACAGTTTGTGGAGAAGCACGAGCGTCTCCAGCGTTTCCCTGAAGCCGGGCGGGAGCGAGGAAGCCGGGGCGCGGGGCGGGCGCTGGCCGCACACCTAGCCGGGGCTAAGGCGGGGGTACCCGCGGACAAAAGCAGAAACCTTCGGACGGGTCTGTTGCTCTTGGCGCTGCTGCTGTTGCTCTCTCGGGATCACTAACGCTGCTCTCGGCGGGGTGGGAGTTGCTGCTGAGGGTCCGGCGGCAGCGCCAAGGCCCCTTTGTGGTGTAGGCGGCTGCGCGGGGCGCGCAAGGGCAGCCCCACGCGGCAGCAGCTGCAGGCGACCTTCCCGCGAGGGGCCGCGGATCGCAGGGGACGGGACAGTGCAGGTCACGCTGTCAAGAAACCGCATCGAGCAGGCTACGGCGGAACCCAAGTAAACTTGGGAGAAAGCAGTTGGGCCAGGCCGCCCCACGGGGGTTCCGCCGTGCAACAGGTGGTGGTGGCGGCGCGCACAAACCGCGCCACCCCTCGCGCCAGGTAGCGCGGAAAGTCAGCTGGTGCGCTTGCCCACGCATGCGCAGTAGCGCAGGCGGCAGGACGCGCCTCGTCTGGCGCGGCCGGATCCCGAGCGTCGCGTGGGACCTGCCTGCGGCAGCAGTTGGGACTGAAGTTGAACCCATGTTTGGTGGCTCGGCTGCGTGGGCTGTCAGGGTCGGTCGGGACAGCCAGGGGCTTTGTTTGCTTTTTAAAAAAAAGATAAAGACGTGACTATTCGTAGAGATACGCAGGTGGTGTGTGTGTCGGGTTTTCTGCAGAAACGGGGGTTAGTGTGCACATAGTTCTTACGGTTATAAAACTATACACCGTGTACTTAATTGTGATGAATGTAGGAGCACACAGCTGCTTCTTTTAAAAGTGTACTAGTAGGTGAAAGGCAGCACATGAGATGACAACTACAGAGTGGATGATCTGTACTGTAGTATTTCAATACAGGGGAATTTCTGCATTATCCGATATAAACTATTCTTACATGGTCTTGCTTATTGTACTTTTCAGTATACTACAGTTTGTTCTAATACCAGGAAAGATGTCATTTGCTACTAAAATTTTAGCTATCCTGCACTAAACTCTTTAAAATAGGAAAGTAAATCAAATAAAACACAAAGTGGCATTTTGTTTTGAAGTCTTGTGCGCCAGTAATTATGCAGAACACTTCCTTGGGCCATTTTTAGGTGTTTTTCAGAATGTTTATCTGAAGGAGCTTGTACAACTTGGGTTTCAGTGATGGGATCTATTGCTGCATAAAACTTACAATTTAGAAAACGTAAATACACTGCGTCTTTCTTCTTTTTCAGTTGTAGAAAACCAAATCTGTTCATATTTCCTTGGCCTCAAATATTCTTTTGTGTCCCACCTTCACTTACACCCTGTGGAGACAGAAGAGATCCTTGAGAAGATCAAGAGAGCAAGGCACGCGTGATATTGCCCCTTGGATATCTGAGGAAACTCTGGATTAGGATACCTGTGATTTCATTTGTGCAACATGATGCACACCAGCTCTTCTTTGTGCTCCCATGGACACATAATCCTCATGGTTCAAAACCATATAAAGAAAATGTTGTTTGAAAGGGTTTACTAGCACAGGTTTGGGTTAACCTTGATCGTTTCAATGCAGCAATGGGATGCGGAACCTAGAAAGAAAGAGACATGAAAATGTTCAAGTTTCCTCAAAGCTTCTGGCTTGGTAAGTGTTTATAATAATTATGGGGAGCAACTGGATTTATTTTAATTCACACATAATCTCACATGCTCATATAAACACACCAACAAATCCTGAGATTGCTCCTTGTAAACATTTTTAGATTGTATTTCTCTTACTCACTGACCCTTTCATGTAATGATACTGTTGGGTGGGTTTTTTGTTGGTTTTTTTTTTCCTTCCTGAGTTGATACCAGCAAAACTCAAATTACTGTAACTGATATTTGAAAATTCTCCCTGTGTCAAGAAGACTTATGGTGCTGAAATCAATAAGACTGTTTAAAATTCAAAGACCTGCAAATCGTTCTGTTTGTCCTTTGATAGGGCCTGGGCTGATTAAAATGCGACCAAGAAAGCTTAATTGCTGCACTAATTAAGAAGTCTTTAATTTCTTTCCTGGAATATTGTTTGGAGCAGGGTGTCTGTTCTGCTCATGTAACTGTTCAGGGCAGGTATTCTGTTTGGGGTTTTGAGGGTTTCTTTTTTGGTTTTGTTTTTACCATTTTGGTATTAAAATATATGTTAAAGCAGTAAGATGTATTGACAGTGATTGTAATTTATTGCTCTAAAAAAAGACTGAATCTGAGTTCACTGTTTTATTAAATTACAATTTTGAGGGCAGCTGTAAAGGGTAAAATGCAATTAGAAAATGCATTGTAGTTGTTGCATTTTAAGGAATCTGAATAACTGACTGACAGGCGATAGGATAGTACGTCACCTCTAACCATCCTCCCCCCCATCCCTCCCTGCTTCTTCAGTTATTATTGATAATTAAATATTTAAATTCATTCAGGAAAAAAAAAAAAAGGCAGAAAAGTATTTATCTTCTGAACGTGTGTGAAGGAATGGACCAGGGGGAGGGGAAGGAAGCATACACAGAAGACAGGCACTTGGTAAGGATATGGATAGTGTATTACTGTGTTAAGTTCATCCACAACAGTTTTTTCCACATTTTTTTAAATTTTTATTTTCCTGAGAAATACCTTTCTGTCTTGCATTTTGTGTTATCCTTGTCTAGTGAACTGTTTAGTTCAGTTTCTGAAAAGAAACTAAATGCTTTCACAAAGCTTTCTGTGGGATCAATAGAGTAATGTTTTAGGTTTAATCATGCTGCATTGTAATTCTGGCAAACGACTGTTGAGCAGAAGATTCAAGAAAAGGAGCAAGTACTGGCAAAAGGAAGGTAAGTTCTGGTCTGCTTTTAATCTCCACGGTCTCACACAGCAATACTCCTTTCAAGAGCTATCTCT
The DNA here is from genome assembly GCF_014839835.1 of Dryobates pubescens. Taxonomy (NCBI): domain Eukaryota; kingdom Metazoa; phylum Chordata; class Aves; order Piciformes; family Picidae; genus Dryobates; species Dryobates pubescens. The sequence continues at coordinate 28,856,519 of NC_071618.1, read as the reverse complement.
TACTTAGAGGGAAAACTGAGAAAGAGGGAGTGATCTCATACCAAATCACCTCTGCATCACTCAGGTACATAGACTCATAGGAATATGTCTGTAAATTGGGACCTTTTTTCTTTGTTTTTCCCATGAAGATATTTGCTGAGCATTGAAAACAGGATGGATACAGTTGAGACTGATGTGTTGTACCAGTAATAAGAAACTGCATGCTGCAGTGCTGTTTTTCTTATTGTGGTATTATAGTCAAACTAGCACAGACTTTGTCCAATACAAATACAAACTGGATTCCTTTCAGTGACAGGACAAGTAGATAACATGCTTAATAGATACAAAGGAAGATTTACCATTCCAGGCACGATGTCACGCTAATTATGTTTACTCTAATTGAAAGCAAGGTTTTGGGGAACCTGAAATTACTCATAGGATATTTTTAATAACTGAATAATAATAAAGTGCAGCGAATGTTGATCACAAACCTTTTTGGTCTTTCAAAAATCTATTGGAAAATTAAATGAAAAGTGGAGTTTGGTACAAACAATGCCCCAGGGCAAAAAACAACTAACACTAGATTTTCCAGTCCAGCCATAACACAAATCAATTTGAGCACACTTCTATGGCCAGACTGCCAGATTGTTATGACTGCTAATTCACTCAATCAAACAGTGCATTAGCACACCCGGCACAAACAGCTTTAACAATAGCATACACTTCTGAACAGTCCACCATATATCATAAAAAGTCCAGAATACACGGTGAGATTGCTTTCATGTTCTGTCTACTGCAGTTTGTATTTACATATGTTGGATGCTTAACAACAACAAAAAGTGGCAGTAGACCAGAAGAGAGGAAACTTAGGCAGCCATTAAAAAATAACTTTTAAAGTTTTTAAAAACGAGAATCTGGGAGAAAACTATCACCTGGGCTGTTTGTTTAATTTGCATCTCTCAGCTGGAGAGTTGAAAGCAGTGGCTGCACATACCCAGCACAGGACTGGGAGGGGAATTGTTCGGGGCTTGGCAGCTCGCACACGCCCTGCCTAACCCAAGTCACTTAAGCGACAAAGAACCTCTTGCGGGCTGTAGTCTGGTGAGCCAGCCCTCTGGCTCTGAGGCTGTTTACCGCCTGATTACCGGAGCAGGGTTTAGACCCAGAGAGTGTGCTTCAGGTTTTCCCCTTCATCCCCAGAAGAAGTGGGTGTTATCTTCAGTGGTGCTAACTGATGTTCTGACCAAGGACGCGCTGTTCTGGAGAGATGCAATAACCGACGGCTTGGGAACCTTCTCATCCCTTCCCTCCCTCCTTCCCTGCATCCGACACACAGAGATACACGTACACACCCACACCCACGTACAAGCGCACATATGCAAATCGCAAATACCAAACGCCACTTCAGCTACTTGCTTATTTAACGATTTCCCTAACACCCAAACATTCCCCACTTAAGTTGCTGTTCTGACTCCATAAAATACATTTCGAAGTCAGTAACTAAGCTAATTGTTATGCTGATTTGAGCCTTTCGGTCACGTTGCAGCTACTGGAGCCAAAGGGTGAAAGCGGGTCGGGTTCCCTTCCCGGTCTGTCTCGGGATGAATGGAGCAGGTGATCAGGAACTGCCTGCTGACATTCACCTGGCAACTGACAGCCGAGAAAGAACGCTGCAGGTGAGAAGCAAATGATAACCAACTTCCCTGCGTGAATTAAATGAGGACCGGAATAGGCGGGGAATCCTCTGTGATGTCTGAGTTATACTTGGGCTCTCATTAGAGGTCCTCAGTCCGACGTGTTAATTCACCTACCAACAGGTAGGAAAAGTCACTCAGAGCACTAATTATGAAACACAAAGCCCCTGCCGTTAAATTACGTCAAAGCGGTGCTCTAATCTCAGCTTTCTCGTGCATTCCCCCTCTGACAGAGTTAGTTCATTCGGCTACTCCATCCCCAGCTCCCAACCCTGGGTAATCGAAATGCCGGCGCTGGAGAGCCGACCCGGTACTTAAAAGTTCCTGGTTCTCCAATACGCGCCTCTGTAGGTGCTAGGGGATCGCTCTTGCTGCTCCGCAGCCGGGACCCGCGGATGAATCGCGGCTTCCTCGACCCTCTCCCTCGGCCTCCCTCCGCCCAGCTGGACTCGCTGAGCCCCCAGCCGCGGTGCCCGGTGAGAGGGGAAGCAACCGCCCGATCGCACCCCAGCGCCCGGCGGGGAGCGGTTCGGCAGCCGCTCGAACACTAGTTGTTGTTGTTGTTAATAATGTTAATAATGTTAATAATGTTAATAATGTTAATAATGTTAATAATGTTAATAATAATAATAATAATAATAATAATAATAATAATAATAATAATAATAATAATAATAATAATAATAAAAAAATGTACAGTGAGTTCTCTTATATGCATGAGCCTTTTCCTCTTCAAATCACTTAAGTGAATGAAGAACACTGGGGTATGGGTGTTACCTTTATTATTCCCCGTCTTTGAAAAACGCAGATAAATATTTTTGTTGTTTTGATGGACATGCATACACACACACACACACGCCTTTAAAAGTCCGAGCTCTTGCTTGAAAAGTTTCAACCCAGAGTGGAATTTTATAGCGAGTTATAAACTCTTGGTAAGAGAGGGATGTTATAAATGGAAGTGCTGACACAACCTTAACTATAGCGTGTAAACGTCTATGCTATAATATCCATTAAGCAGAAAGAAAAATAAGAGGGCTGATCAATAATTTATACAAAGAGTACCAACTGCAGACATAATAACTGTAATGTTTGCAAAGCAATCTCTCGCTCTCCAGGCTTAACAGTAAACTAGCGGGGCTGTTAATTTCCAACTCCTACAGATAAGAATACAAACAAATTACTTAAACTTGTATTTTGCTCGATGTTTTGCATGCCTCGGTAGGATAAAATAAAATTTAATTACGATGCAACTTGGACTGATTGAGAAGCCTCCCTCCCCCTTTTCTCCTACCCGCCCGCCTGCTGCTCCGAGGGGACCTTGTGCAAAGCTGCGACCGATGGAGGAATAGGTTGGTTGGACGGGCGTTGTAAATGGGTCGACTTTTGGGTCACTGTAGTTATTCATACATGGAAACAAAATGAAGCCATTTAACTTCAAAAGAAAGTTACAAGGTCTTCCAGTGCCACGAGCTGAAACACAATACCCCCACCGGCACGATAAGCATCAGCTGTCTGGGGACAATGCACTGGCTCTTTATATGCAGGAGGCTACCTAGGATTTAAAGAAAAAAAAAAAAAGTAATACTAAATCTGCTTTAGGGGAAACCAGTGCGTCTTCCACTATCCTAAACAGAGAGTGGGCGAGCAACTGTTATCTTCATTTGCATGTGAGCGTTATCTCCCATTTCCGTCTACTATATTTAGATAGCAAAGCAGAGGATCAAAGTCTGAAAGTTGCTAAGTAGGCTCGACTATCTATGCCGAGGGTTTCTTACCGTGCCTCTTGTAATAGTACCAAGGAAATTCCTTCTTTTTTAATAAGAGAGATACATGTCAGTGGAGGAGATTTTTTAAAAAGTGCTTCCCCTTAAATCCCCCACTTAGAGAAAACAAGCACACCCAAACAGGCTTAGATTTAACGTGACAGTGTACAGCTCTTTAGACGGTTTTCAGCTGTGCTTGGGGACCTCACACACGTTTTGTGCAGTATAAACGGAGAGATACCTTACTACTGAGCTGTAACGTGGAGTAGTGCTTTGCCAGGTTAAAAAAAGAAAAAAAAAAAAAAAAGAAGGAACAAACAAACACACACACCCCTCCCCCCCCAAAAAAAATCCCAGCAATTTGCCTACTTGTTTGCCCACTGCTTATCCAGTGACCTCTCCCAGCTCAGCTCCAGTTACTCAAGCATAAATGGCAACTGTCTGCAGACCGCATGCGGACAGTATTTTATGCGGAAGCGTAGTTTCTGGTCCCACTCACACCCCAAGACTGGTTGGATGCAACGTGGGATAGGAAAACTAAACAGCAATTGTACAAATTGCAGCGCCCACTAGTGCCCGTGCGTGGGGAGGGGGGGAGCTGGGCTCTGCTCCCCTGCACTCTTCTCTTCTCCCCTCCTATTCCTTGCGCTCGGTTCCGCTTCCTTCAGTTCCTCTCCTCTTCCCTGCGCTCCTCCTGAGCTCTTCTTCGCGCTCCCCCTCCCCTTCGCGCTCCCCTCTGCTCCTCAGCTCTCTCCCCTCCCCTCCTTGTGCTCCTTCCTGCTCCCCTCTCCTCCCCGCCGGCCGACCCCGCGGGAGAAACGTTCTTCGGGGAAGAGGAAAGGCGGGCAGAACCGGGTGGAAGCAGAGAGGAATTAAATAAGGAGGGAAACAGGCTTAAATTCGTCCTTTTAAAGTGGGGGTAATTTCTTAGTTTTCTAAATGTAAGCTTTAAAAAGCAGAAAATGAAAAGTTGTCTTTTCCCTGCTTCTTCCATTCTCACTAATCCCCCTCTGTTCGAACGGAGCAAGTGTTTCACAGGCAGCATCTTCACGCTGTCCTTGTGAAAGGAGCTAGAGGGGCTGCCTAGCTGTAAAGGTTTGATAGAAAACACAAACGTCATTAGACATTTTGTGGAGTTTTGGATACCTGCGTGACATGCAATGCTACAGAAGCCCTGTGAGATATTTTCATTAGCCCTCTTCTTTCATTTTTCAGATGTCTGAGCTTTGTGGTGGTTTGATTTGCTTGTTTTTTGTTTGTTTGGGGTTTTTTGGTTGGTTGGTGTTGTTGGTTTGGTTTTTGTTTGTTTGTTTGTTTGTTTCATACAGCATTTTCAGAGATTGTTCGTGAGCAGCATTTAGATTTTCTTTGAAAGTATTCTCTTTGCTCTGAAAAGGAGGATGGACTTTGCAAGGAAGGGGATACGTTACTCTGGTCTGGATAGAAGTTGCTGAGTACGTAACATCAAGATACACTTACACAGTAGCACTGTATTTCTCAAGTATTTGCTCATTGTTTGTTGTGCATTAGGGTATTGGAAAATGTTCCCAGTTACAATGGCGTCCAGCGTAATGTGATTTCCTGTGCAGGATTCCCTGAGCTGTAAGAGACGACTTTGAATTACACTCACTGGGCCACAAGTAGGTGGCAATGGACTAATCCTGTCATCTTCTAACTCTTTATAAGCTTTCAGTAAACCATTGTTTCACATAGTATAAACTTCTTGAGATGCTAAGATCTTCTTTAGCTGAGAAGGAAAACTCCAAATATGTTCTCAAATACCTTGGGCTCAATGTCTAACATCATCTGGTGGGCCACAATTCACATTTTTCTTTTCACTACCTCTATTTGACAATCACATCTTTTTCTTTATGCTTGCTAAGCATTTCTTCATCAATAATAAGCACCAAAATATATGCTCAAGTAGTTCTCCATGCCAAGAAATTTGTTGCACAAACCCATAAATATAGAAGGTACTGAACACCAAAGTAGTAAAAAAAAAATTTGCAGTAATTCCTGATTTTCTCTATTTTCACATTTCCAAAAAAAGGACACATTTTAAAACAAGATAATACTTGCCATAGATATCAAACATTTTAGAAGTTACTGCTTTTTATGGTAGGTATAGTAGGGGTAGTACAGCCAAAACAAGTTTCCTTAAATATGTGCTGTTGATTTTTATGGATAATGGCAAAATATTTGAATTATGACAATTCGCTTGCATTTATAAATAACATAACTTCACCGTTGTCTGTCTTCAGTGCTCAGTGATTTGCATGCAATTGAATTTCATTAGTGTGAATGCTGGACTTCAGGCTTTTGGAATATTTATCCAATAAAAATAGACTTACGAGAGACAGCAATTCCTCAATACATTCTTAGCTTTAGGCACAGCTGTAGATCTATAAGTACTTAACACTGGAAAGCAAGAAACAGAATCACAGAAGTGCCAAAAACATCAGCCAAAAAAAAGGTAAAAAACCCCCCCACGTCTGATTCTTATATTTTGAAAAGCAAAGGAAATTTTAAGGGAAAAGCAGTAAATACATTCAAGAAGTTAAGAAGACTGTAAAAATACAGAAGGAGGTGAATTGAAGTGGTAAACTTGTATCCATACAGAATATTTTTGAGTCACAAGTACATACTAGCAAGTTGGTTTTATTAAAGCTTGTTCTTCTAAACATGTGAGTATAAACTTAAAATATAAACTTCAAAGCAAGAAAAAATGAACTGTCACCATGTAAGTTGCTTTAATCTAGCTAGTTAGAAGGAGTTTTAATTGTCATGCTCTTGTTTAATTACACCCTTCTATCTGGCAATCACTCTCAGGCAGTTGAGGATTATTCTGTTTTCACACGTGAGGAGGGATGGGACAACTAGGATTCACAAAACCCCCTAAGGTACCATGCTCATACTACCAATTGTCACATGATTAATAGGTGCCTAAAGCCCTTATGCATAAACTGATGTTGATGTAACTTACCACGTAGCTTTCCTTTGCTGGACATACATATATGGAAGCACACATCTCAGTGCTGATGGTTTTTTTGAAGAGACAGTCCATGCCTAAACACACAGTGTTTGCTTGGGTTCACTACATTCAAGTGGGGCTTCAAGCAAGGTAATAATGGAATTAGGTTATTTGCTTCTGCATTCATATTTACATTCTGTGGTGCAGCTAATAACCAGTTAGGCAGGTCATTTCCAGGGTGGAAAACCTGTTTTCACACATCCAACTTCTATTGTTCCCACAGGACAAAAGAACTAAGCCAGGTTTCCCACATGGAAAACATACAAAAAACCCTGCAAATGCAGTGAACATGAGCAATCAAATGTGAAGTCTGCAATGATGAAGACTCCTCTGGTTCTTTCTTGGAAAATTTAGTCCAGCTGAACAATGCACTTCTCCTGGGAGGAATACCTCCAAGTAGATTCTTACTTCTCAGGTAAATGTTTGTGGCACCTTCCTGAGAAAAGATTTTAAGGGCTGAATACCATCACACGTGTGTTGGGTTCCCATGCTGCTAGTGAGGATCTTCTGTTCACTGGTAAATTTGTCCTGTTTTGGAAATTGGGCTTAGATACTTCTAAAATATTTTTCTGTGGCTTTTACTTTTTAGTTTAAACTATTTTATCTACAACCATAAAGCTATATTCAAAGCAAATGTTCTACTAACAGCTCCAAGTTGTTTGTTTTTTTTTACTATAAAGCTGAAACAATTTGAGACAAAATAATGCATATAGCAGTATATGTAATCAGGAAAATGCTTTCTTGATTGTTTTGTATCCTACTGGTATAAACTTAGAACTCAGCACACAGTTTAAAAGGGAGGACTAATAGCTGAATACTTTTAAATACAGTGACATACAATGGCAGTGGTAAATACAGATTTGGAGGCTACATTTATGCTAGCAGATTAAACTTGCCTGGGAACATTCCTATGCAGTAAAGCGGAGTAGAACACGAGTCTATTTGTAAACTATTCACCTGTCTAAAAGAAGGTAATGGCAGCAGCCTACCTCCACCAGTTGAGAAGGGTGTCTGGGATATGCAGCCTTCCTTTTCCCTAAACTGCACACAGGAACTGGTTTTAAAGATGCTTAAAGTGTGCTTAGAGCCGTTTGAGCCATCTTACACCACAGACCAGTGTCTGTGTGTTCCAGTACCTGGGAACATTCCTGGCAGTGTTTACTAGTGCAAATGTAGCCCCAAACGGTTTATACTAAACTGTTTTGAAACATATATTCCCATTGGAAACTTTTCATAGAATCATAGAATTCTCTGGATTGGAATGGAGCAAGCTCTTGATCTCTTTAATCTTCATATGGGCAACATTCCCATTGACTTCCAGAAAGTAAATCTTTTAAAAAAACTTTCCTTAATTAGTGAGGAATCCAGCCTTGGCCTATAATTAGAAAAGAAAAAGGAAGTAAAATTATAAGAGAGGAGGAGCTGTTAAAACATTCCTTAAACCAATTTTCCAATGGCATTAAAGTATTGCTCACTAATATGGGGCCTGTGTAATTAATTTAGCAGCCTGGCCTAGCAATTCAAGTTTTTTGTGCTCTCATGCTTTTGTACTGGGTATTTGAAGCTGAAAATGCAAACGTGAATGCAAGTTCTGTAAGAGACTTCTAGAAAAATGTTAGGGAAGGCAGGGGTGCGTTCATTGCTGGGTTTGTGTCAGATTCTTTGCAGTCAGCATCAGTCCCAGAAAGCAGCCAGGGGAATTGTGAGTCTTCTTGCAACAGGTTGCCCGCTGTTGAATTTATAAGGCTATTTGTAACTTTATTGATAGGAACACCATAAAAAAGCATTATGCAAAGGGGGCAATGCATTTATTTGTGTGTTTTCCCTCAGTTTATATGAACTGACACAGTGCTGTCCTGTTTGGGAGTCACATAAATGCAATGTCTTGCACTTCTTTTTATAGCTGTAGCTTGTTTTGAATAGTCAGACATACATAAAACGACAGAGGAAAGATTATTCTTTAGAATTTTAACTTTGCCATTTACAAATCAATGATGTTTGCATCTGTCTTAACACATTAGTGAAATGGCCTGTAAAGTAAGAGTGTTATAGATTGAGCTAAAAAACAATATCGAACAGAAAAGTATTGCTAGTTTTATTCAGAACCAGCAGATACTATGAATCATGTATTTGACACCTCATAAATAATAGTGTATCAAAAAAGCAGGAAGAAAATTTTTGGCTCAGTATTGCAATGAACTAGTGTTGTTGGGTTCCTCCCCCCCTCCCCCGAATAAGAACTTTAGGGTCAGCTTTGTTTGTCTGGCCCTACAAAAGAGAATAAAATATTCCACTTAAGCAGCTTTCAGATACAAATTACTAATTGGAGGTCTGTTAGAAAGATTTATTTGGGAAATGGTTTACTTTGTTTCTACAGCTTATTTTCCCACAGACAACACTTTTAGTACACATTTCAGAAACATTTTTTAATGACAAAACCCTTAATTAGTGATGGAAAAATCCTCCCCCCAAACTTAGGCTCTGTAATTCATCCTGGTCCCCACTGGCCTCATATACATTCTAGCAATCTCTAGTTCATCTCCTCACTTCTTGGTGGAAACTATAATAATACAGAATGTAACAACGTTATTTCTTGCTGCTGAATTATAGTACAAAACGTGCTTGATTTAAAAAGCTAGGCAAACAAGGTCCTTATATCTGTGAGAAGTCTGATGTTGCTTTAAGGCTCAGTTATTTCTCTGATAACCACCGTCTCTTTTGCAGAAGCAATTCCAATAAAGCAAAGGTGCCCTCTGTAGGGGAGAGGTTGTAAATGATTATGGGTAGCTGGAGTTTAACATTCACAGAAAGCAACAGAAAAGAATAATTTCTTTATCAGTCTGGCTCTCACAGAGACAATACAGACTAAATATCAGATATAGATGAAGCAGTGCAAAAATAACATAGTATCCTGCTTTAAAATAAAGTTGTCAATAATACTTGCAACTGCAAATAACAGCGAACGGTTTTGTAAAAAGCTGCCCCAATGCTTAATGTGTAGCACAGTAAAACTGAGCTGGGTTGCAGGGATCTCCTGGATAAAATGAAATATGAATTTCAGTCCAAATAGTTTTATGGAAATAAGAGAATTCAGAAAGCAACACACTTATAAAGTCTCTGTAGTATATACTCCTAAAAAGTTTACTGCAAAGCAGATTCATTAACAGTCCCAGAGGGTTAGCATATTGCTTGCTAAGAAATTGCTTTTGTTAGCATGCCCACAGACACATCTTAGCTGGTGTGCAGAATCTCTAGTGGCTATTTGCAATTATTTGGGGAGTTCTTTCCTCTATTTATAATGGGAGCTAATGCCAGCCCAGAGAGATGCAGGGAATCTAACACTAGTTGTAGTTCATTGCTCGTTATTAATTATTTTCTAGGCCTCATTTTAGGACGACCTGTAGTTCTCGTTATCTTGATCTTCTGTCTTTCTCCCTATCTACTTTTCTTTTTACATTGCATTTAAATTTTTAAAAATTTATATATACATGTGCTTTTGAAGTAAGAATGTCATTGCATACAGTAAGCTGCATTTCCATGTAATGAACTGTAACATGGAGTGGGCAAAAACTTTCCAAATTATAATTTAGCCTCCCTTTATCTTTTCCAAAAGATCAGAGAAGAAACAAAGCCTAATTTTAATAGTTGGTATGCTATATATGTTTGGGTTACTGCAAAAACCTAGACCAAACCATAGTTTAGAAAGCAAAGATCAGTGTTTTAAGTTTGCAGTTTAATCTACTTCTGAGTTTGACTTTAAAGAGAAGGGTAGGTTTTGATCACCTGTGGAAAAGTCAAGGATAATAGGTTTTAAAACCAATGGGTTGCTGAAGATGTTTGAGATTTTTAATTTATTATTTTTTTTATCTAGTCATTAATAAGGGTCCATTTTCCTAAGTCATAACATCATGGCTGTTCTTTCAAAAGCAGAGTTGGCAGAAAGGGAGAATATGAACCTATAGCATTGCTTTTCCTAATCACATGTTCTGGTCTAAGAGAGCTTGTCCCTTTCTTTACCCACTGTTGGAAATACTAGTATGAGGGATATATCCCATGTTTTGAATGATGTGCATTTCAGATTAATGATATGTTTTGTTTTAACTGATATCTGAAACAATAAATGTCCTTCCATCCATCAAACAACACTGAACCTCTCAGTCCCATTTTAAGAGAATTTCGCTACACTAATTTTTGATCTTCAGGGCATGCTTCCAAGTCTGTTTACACACATAAAAACTCTTGGGGAATGACTGAGATTATGGAGCTCTGTGGATTTCTGATGTGCCCTCTTTACATCCTCTTGCTTATGTTGTGAATCAGATCTGACACACAGCAGGCTACACACTGTAGCTTATATCACAGTCAAAATTAATGCAACTCAGAGGACAAAAGTGAAGATCCTAACTTAATGGGCAAATGCCTATAGGTGCTGCCAAACTATGTGAATGTCCTTCACAGGTCAAATTCTCATGGCAATTTTTTTCCCCCCTGACATAAAGCATGTTTACACTCTAAGATCTCCAGAAAAGACACCATCTTATCCTACTTAAACTCTTGCATCTTTGATGAAAATCCATGGCTATGTCTGAATGCCTGTCCTGAAATGTGAAAGCAACCTCAGGGTAGGTCTCTTTAAAGTCTATCTCTATGCAGTCCTTCATCTAAACACAGAACTAACATCCAAGGATATTTTTTCCTTTTGCTAGACATCTTGCCTTTGTCTAAACATGCAAATGGGATCCTTCTGGTTTATTGTATTATTTCTTCCTGATCCCCTTACGAGACTGTATTTGCAGTTGCAAAGGTATTATTGTACTATTTTGAAGATGTGTAATAGATTTAATTCAGGGAAAATAACATTTTTCTAGCATTATATTCTTTTGGATTTTTTGTCCGTAGGTTTTCCTTTTATAGTCTTTTTTCTTACAAAGGCTTATAGCGATATGATGAGGGGTAATTGCTTCAAACTGGATATTAGGAAGAAATTCTTTACCTTGAGGGTACTGAGGCACTGGAAGAGGTTGCTCATAAAAATTATGGAGGCTCCAAACCCAGAAGTTTTCAAAGTCATGTTGCATGGGACCTAGATCAACCTAGTCTAGTAGAAGGTGTTGGAAGTAGAGAGGGTTTGGAACTAGATGATCTTTAAGGTCCCTTCCAACCCAATCCATTCTATGATTCTGTGATGATTCTATGATTCTTTCCAACTGGAGGCTGCCAGGTGCTTGGAATTCAGGTGCTTCCAGACAGTACTCACACAACCTGTCCTTAGATGCTTTGTTTATATGTCAGAGATAGGAGTATGGTCTCCCTATACAGTCAGTGAAAAGAAGAATGCACGCTCAGTGCAGAGATTTAGAAAACTTCAATGGTAAGCCCTAAGCTGATGTGAGCAATGTCCTAGGTGACCTGAGACAGACCTCTGTCACCAGTGGACTGCAAAATATGTCAAATTTTGCTTTTAGTTTAGGTACCCGATTTCCTTATTCATAATTTAATCTTCTTAATTTCATCAATCGTAATTTTCTTTGTATCTATTTTGCTCTTTACTATGCTTTTAATTGACATGATTGTGTTAATATTTTAAATTCTTCCTCACTGACTGAACTTCTATCTATTTTCAAACAGTTGTGAACAACCTTGGAAAAACTAAACAATGTGGAAAAAACCTGTAGTAAATCTCCACATGTGATTTCTTATTTCTGGTGTCTTTGTCCCCCCCCTCCCCCCCCCTTTTTTAATTTTAATTTAAAATTGTCATAACATTCTATAGTATACAAATAAAATTTGGCTTCTTTCTTGTTATTGTAACTGGCTTGACTCCTTCTTTCCATTTTAAGATAATACAAACTGTAAATGTAAAGTGACATTGTGCAAAGTCTAAAATATCTGGGGTTTTGAAATCTTTCATTTGTATAGTCTTTGCTCAGCTATCTTCAGCTTTGATACTGCTTCCCCTAGCACTTTTCCTGAATGGATGCCAGCTGTCTTCGGGCTCTGTTGTCTAGCATTATGTTGCTTGGCCCCAGTCCTGAAAAATGTATACACCTGAGCAATCTTAAATGAGAGCAGGCCCATGGACTATTGATTCATAATGTTATTCAGGAGTCCACACGTTTTCAGAGTTTGGATAATTGTTTTGATTTTATTGACCAGTCATTGCAAAACATTTATAAGGTGATTTTCCAGATTTTTTTTTTAAACCCCCCCCCCCCCCCCCCCCCCCCCCCCCCCCCCCCCCCCCCCCCCCCCCCCCCCCCCCCCAATCTCCATGTGTGCAAACATAAGTTTTGTACAATCACATGGGTTTGGGCATAGGTTGGGTGGCTTTAGTGATTAAATCTGGTCTTCATTATATATTCATGGAAATGATGCACACAAACATATTAGTGTCTGGCTGAACTGAATGTGTTACAGCTTACTAAGTATACTTTTAATTTTTTTATTTGTTTTTAAATGTTGGACTGCAGATGAGTGAATCAACAATAGCTGATTCCCATGACCCATTCCCTATTAGGTCAGACTTCGGAAACTTTTATCACAACATCTGTAACTAGCCATAGAAGTATGTATGTGCCTGTGATATATTTATTCATTTAAAGGAATTCCAGCTTATTGTTAATTTACAACATGCCTTCTGATGCCTTATGATTACATCATTAATGGAAGTCTTCTTTCTTGACTCTCATGACAAGATCAAGAGTGTGCAGCCCAATAAATATCACAAAGCAGTTATTGTAAAATTATTTCTCTGTTTCTATACCCACCTTTTATTACTGTCATCCCTTTACTTGCCCCCTTTTACCAGTAACTAGTAGACAAACTTCCTCATCCTTTGTCTAAAGTAAACAAAACACATGAAAATATACAAGGGTCTATGAATGAGTGAGTCTCCAGGCTTTTTTATTGGCTGAGAAACTGATCAGGTAGGTTCTATATTTTTCATTGTTCAGAGCCCATTCCCTGTAGAAGACATCCAAATCTGAACTGTACCTGTAATTTTTTTTTTCCCATTTCCATATGGAAAGGATGGACATGAATCCCGGAAGGACATTAACTTTGCTTGCACTTCTATTCAGTTGTATTTCTGTTACTCCATTTAGATAATGGTTTATGTATTATAGTATAAGAAATTTTTAGCTGAAATAGCAATATTGAGAGCAAAATGGTCAACCACAGGTGTGAAGTGCTGACATGGAGAATGCTACATAGAAGGGCAACGAGGCTGGTGAGAGGCCTTGAGTACAAGCCCTATGAGGAGAGGCTGAGGGAGCTGGGATTAGCCTGGAGAAGAGGAGGCTCAGGGGAGACCTCATTGCTGTCTGCAACTACCTGAAGGGGGGTTGTAGCCAGGAGGGGGTTGGTCTCTTCTCACAAGCAACCAGCACCACAACAAGAGGACACAGTCTCAAGCTGCACCAGGGGAAGTTCAGGCTCAAGGTGAGGAGAAATTTCTTCACTGAGAGAGTAATTTGCCATTGGAATGGGCTGCCCAGGGAGGTGGTGGAGTCACTGTCCCTGGAGGGGTTCAAGAGGGGATTGTATGTGGCACTTGGTGCTGTGGTCTAGCCACGAGGTCTGTGGTGACAGGTTGGACTTGATGATCTTTGAGGTCTCTTCCAACCTTGGTGATACTGTGATACTGTGTGATACTGTGTATAAAAGCCTGATTACTACTCTCTGTCTGATGTTCAATTTTGTTTCAAACTTCTTTTCCTTCCACATTTCTTAAATACCATGCATTCCCTTCACATCCTTAATAAATGTTTAAATTGTAATCTTTAAAACCTAAATAATTCTCTTGGGCTACTGTTTTTGCTTTTTGAAGGATGTCCTGTCAATCTCATCCTAATGCAGAGTTCAGAAATACATAGTATTTCCTTTAGATTTTTTTCACCAGTACTGTCCACTTCCTGCCAAAGCCTCTATAGTTTGAGAATAAGGAGTCCATGCATCCAGATAAAATAGGAACAAAACTTTGGTTGGTGAAGCCTAGTCAATGTAAGCTTTCTTCTGCAGTTTATGCTACCTCTGAGATTTCTATCAACTGAAATATTTAAGACATGTACATATTACAGAAATCTGATGTTTTCAGATATCTATACCTATACCTATGTCATCTATCTCTATCAATCTATCCATCCATCCATCCTGTGGAACCTAAACAAAAAAAAAAAAAAAAGACTTCTTATTTTCAAATTTACATTCAGAATCAGAGTGTGACTAAACATTGATGCCTATAAGTTTGTTTTTAACTAAGTGAATAGCTTTAATAATTTCCATGCTGAATAAGAGCCTTCAAGCAACACATTTTAATGCTAGAATAATTTCAGATTCTCAGATGTATTGTTCCAGAGCATTCTTAGCGCTTAATTTTGAGTTGTAGTCACTGATCTTGTGAGGATGCACAAAAATTATTGAAGTCAAAGTGATGAATATCAGGTAACATGAGATAGAAATTCTATTTCAGGTTGTATGGATAGTGTCTTGGCATGTTGATATATTAGCTACAAAACATGTATCTGAACAGGTCCTTATCTGCTGCTTTGATGCATTTATCACAAAGCCATAGAAATTATATGGTTATTGAACTTTTATTTTATAATGCAACTACATATTTATGTGATTTCTTTTAAGTACTGTAAGTATGGTTTGAGGTTGAAGTTAGATATATTAAAAAAAAATATTATATTTAGGTAACTTCATGAAGATTAAGAAAAGTCTTTTCCTTTGAGAAACTGTTAGAGTTTGGTGACTGTGTACAGACTGTCCTACTTCTGGTCCTCCCACTTAGATTTCTAGGCCAGGGTAGTTCACTATTGCAAGAGGGCTATTAGCCTTCAGTAAACAAACATTCTTCTTATAGATACAGCTCCTGTACAAGTGGGAGTGAGGGTTAATAGCAAACATATGTTAAAAAAATTACATGGAGAACTGTGATCTTGGTGAACACAGAAAGGAATTAAGAATTTAAAGAAAGCTGATTCATAGATGCTCCATAAAATATCCCTGTAGTCCTTTGCATATTCATTCATTTATTCATTATTATTTTCCCTTATATATAGTAGTTTAAGTACCTAGAAGTTCAGCTGTGAACTTTCAGAATTAAGGTATCAGGTTAGGAGATTAAAATAATGCATTTGATCAGAAATACCTAGTTAGCTGGGTTTTTATCTTTCTCTTACATTTTTGCCTACCTATGAATTGTTACTTTTTGTCATAAGGGCTTCATATTTTTGTTTAGCTGGCATTTTTTGGATCAAGTGCTTTTTTATTAGCATTTGTTTAGGCTATAGTATGTATATAGTTATGTAAGATTTGTTGTACCACACAGGAAACAGTTTTTGTTATGATGAAGAGGAGCACAAGTTGTTGCATTCAGTGAAGTCACCCTTTCACAGTATCCTACTCATATTTCCTTATTTCTGTTATTTAGAAAGGCTTTTCCTCTCTGTGTTCCATGTAACAGTTTCATCAGGGTGATGAGTCACATAATTCCAGTATTTCTGCCATGATTTTATATCCCACTGTTTCGTTGTTTTTCAGCTTCTTGCTTGTAACTTGTCCTGAAATCTCACTATGGTTGGGGTTAGTTCTGTGGTTTCAAATATTTCATATAAAACTGTGATTGAGATGAGGAGATGCTGTTAATGATCCTGCTTAAATAATCTCCCCATCTTTTCTGTTTCAGCAATGAGAATTTTTCCCCTTTTGTCTTATTTCAAACACTGTTTGCTCAAAAATACTATATGTGTCACAGTATATCATAGTATGCTAAGTATTTCTTATCTCTTTAAGTGTTCTTTTCTCATTCCATCCTTGTGGTGAGTATACTGCTACCCAGTTGTGAGAACTGAACTGAATCACACTGTGTCTGTGCACTTCCCTTTTTTCTTTCATCTTCCTTTGCTTCATGCACTAGCATAAATCTATTCTTAGGGTCAGGTTGGAATTCCTCACGCTACACTCTTGTACTGTTGATCTCTGTCATTTCCTAATCAAAGGGCATCTTTCTTTGTTTTTAGTTTGGCAGAGCAGTAGTTGTGTCTGACACCTGCTGTGTGGCATGCTGTCGGATCTTAGACACACCCCACCTTCAGATGATGCAGTTGTGGTCAAATTTTTCTTTTTCTATCTGAAAAATTTGACTTTTTTTTTTTTTCTTGTGAAAACTTTACAGAAGAATATATCAGACACCAAACATTATTCAGTGAGCCATAATTTTGGTTGATGATTCCTCACTGCAGCTTTCCCTCTGCAATGTTTTCCATGTTTCTTGCATTGTAATTCAATGTTGAAGTCATCTGTCGCAAAGAATTGAGTTGTATTCTGATATTCTGTCAGTAACAGCTTGAAGGCAGCTGCAAATTCATCTTCGCCTTCAATGTTCTCTTCCTTTGCTGGAATCTAACAGTATTCGACATAACTTAGTTTAGGATTATGGTTTGGAACCTGATGTCTGTGGCACACTGCTCTATAAGATTCCAAATGCTTAATGGCTTTTTTTGCTGTGTGTTACAATAAGGACTGCTTCTTCTTGCTTGCTCATCATCCTTACTCTCTTCATTGGTGAAATGTCTATTCTTTTGTTTGCTGCTGTCATTTTTGGTGTCCAGACTAATAGAATAGAGTGGCTTGTATCTCTTCTCCTTAATTCCAGTCCCATTGAGAACAGACTGGCCACATCAGCACTAAACAGTACTTGATCATGGGTCCTTTTTGAATCTCATGTGGTTTTCCCTGCAGCCTTAAGATGTAATTTGTATTTTGGGGGGTGTTTTTCAATTAGAAAGTAATTAAATAATGTGAGAGTTGTGCAATAAATCACATGTTATCTGAAACTAAAAGTGTGTTGAGTGTCCTAAAGCACAGCATGGAAGTATGCGCCAGTCTTTGTGCAAAACTTCTTATAAAGGTGGCAGAAGACACCAAAATAAATGCCGTTCATCTCCGCTATCTGCTGAAGTCACTATTGCAGCAATCCCCAGAACTACATTGGGATTTTTATTTTGGAGGGATTTGGCTGATTAGCCTTGGCTAACTGTCAAACACCCACTCAGCTGCCTTATTATTCCCACCATTCACAGAGATAGTGGGATGCAGAAAACAGTAAGAACAAGAATGAGAAATCTCATGGGTCAAGATAAAAGCAAGGAGATCATTTACCAATTACAATCATGAGAAAAGCAGACCTGATTTGGGACAATCAACTTCTTGCCAGTTAAAACAGTAATGTGACCATTAATTTGGGTGTTAGGAAATAGCAAGGTAAACATTAAACCAACACCTTTCCCGAGCTCATGTTCATTTTTTCAGTCCTGACTCTTGTTTTTCCTGAAGAGATACAGAAGGGATAGCCAGTATACAACAGTTACTTACTCTCTGTTACTCTCTGTTGCTTCTTCCTCCTCACACTTCCCTGTACTCTGTCAGGGGCTCCCCAAAGCCTATGATTCCTTCACGATTATCCATCTGCTCCACTCTGGTCTCTTCTCCAGGCTTTAGGCTCTGGCTTCTCTGAACGTGGTGTTCCCCTGCCTTTTTCTCCTCTTTTTCTCTCTCCTTCTGCCTGTCCAGCATTTTCTGCCCTTTCTTTGATATATCACCAGCTTGGCTGATAGGCTCAGCTTTGGCAAATTTGATGCAGAGCTCATTGGAGATTTCTACTCTTCCAGAACAGATTAAATCCAAGAAAGATACTCCAGGACACCTAAAGTGGCACTACACACCTGCACTTATGCAACAGAGTTGAGCCCAACTTCCATGCAAATAGAAGTGAGAACCTCCAGAAGTAAAACTTCCCCACTCTGCATACCTAAATTTAATTTGATAAGAATAATTAATTGAATAGCACATGACTGCTTAGAAAGTTAAATCTTTGTATGATTTACCTCCTTTCTGGAAGTGCAGACAATCACATTTCTGATATGCAGCAGCTTTAATCAGACAGAAAGCAATATGTAATCACATTAGGACATTATTTGAGCATATACTTGCCAAAATTATTGCTATGTGTTCCAGAAATTGTCTTTATACTATTACCTTTTCTCATTTCTTTTTTATAGTGTATCAGATGATCAGTGATATCTGGCCTCTAAGAGAAATTGCAGCTCTCACTCTCCAACTTCCATTATCTTGTTCCTGAGGGAAGCATAGGAGCAAGACAGAGCACTTTCTTCAGGAAATTTCAGAAAGGAGGTTTTTTAAATCTGCTACATGCACCAGTTCTGAACTTCCAACTTTCATCAAACATGTCTGTGCTTCTAAAATCACAACAAAAGTCATATTCCAGTCTGTTTCCACACCTTAATCCTGTTCTCTATCTCTACTGGCTATGAAACTTTACATGCCTAGGACCCCATTTTATGGTTCAGTTTACAGATCTACTCCCATATTTTGTGCTCTAGGATATTTAAAACATTTACTTGTAGATCTAATGCAAGATCTGTGGGAAGCACATGACCTCCAATGCAGCACCTGAAGGCCAGAACAGACGAACCACAGCATTTAAAATAATGCAAACTATTTGTGATCAAGCTACTGCTGTTCTCCCTTCTTGTGCATACATAATCTACAGATAGATGTCTATATTTAAGTGTCTTCATCTCAGATTGCATTCTACCATTACAGACAGGAAGAGATCTGTTAGAAAACCTTCTGAAATTGCTTTCAAGTGTTATTTCCTTGCCATCTCCAGAATTTCAAAGCAGCAGGTCAGCTGCTACTCCCAGGTGTCTGTTGATTCATTAATGGCAGTACCAACAGTAATGGCTACTCAGATCTATAAATAAGCTTTTGCTGAAGAAACTCTATAGCTGCTTCATGTTGTTATGGAAGTTAACACACATACACAAAAAGAAAATTAGAATGCTTAGCTAAAACCTGCAATGACTTTTTGCCTTTATTATTATCATTTCTGTGTAGGAACAAGCACACTATACAGTGCATGAATAGTTTTAAGTGTTTTCTCATACAGCAAGTTTTAGAGTATAATTGATTCTAAAGAAACAAACAATCTGGAAGTATATATAATACAGCTTTTAAGCACTTGATTACATAAAAAAATCCATTTTACATTATATGATCTCATTTTGAAACCCAATAGCTAAAGAAAGTATGTTATGAATTTCCAATACAAGAGAAATAGTAGTTTACAATCCATAGTGCGTGAGATGTGTACTTGCATTTTAACTATAGTATTAGGTATTTGTATAATTGTGAATGCAAAGGTTTTAGCATAGGTTTGGCACCACATTTAGTGACTAGAACTGCATAACCTTTAGAGCTATAAATTAGGTAGTGTTCTGCCACTGACGCAAGTTAATATTTAGCTAGTTTGTGCTAGCCTTAAGCATGGGAAAATCATTTCAAGAATTTTTATTTTGCTTCTGCACTATGAAGAAACAGTTTGCAGAAATTTGTGTGCATTTTTGGTCTTATTCGGACAAATGTCAAATATAAAAATGATCTAGAAAGAAATTTTGATTCAGCAATATGTCATCCTGTGCACCATGCTCTAGGTGAATCCGCTTTGGCAGGAGGGTTAAAGTAGATGATCTCCAGAGGTCCCTGTAATTCAGTGGTTTTCTAAACTTACAGTTCTTAACAGAATTTCTTAGGAAGTTGTTCCCCCCCCCTTTCTCCAATTTCCCTCTGTCTTTTTTTTCACTTACCCTACTGTTTTTTCTCTTGCCAAAATCATATTGCCTATCCTCTAATAGATCTTCTCTGTTGGAGATGAAAACAGCTATGTTATTTCTGTACATGCAACTGTTCTATCCTAGTTCTACATTTCTTTCTCTTCCACTGGATCAGTGGGACTTTTCCTGTGCTGTTAGCTGGCCAAGAATTTCATGCAGGTCCAGCAAATCCAACCTATCCTAGGACAGTGCTTGCAGTTTCTGTGTTCTGGAACTCAGCTAGCCCAGGATCAACTGCAATTCTTTAAATTCCATTCAAGTCTTAGTAACGCAAAAAGCATAAGGTAACAAAATAAAGACATTCACCCAGTAAAAGCTGTTAAGCATGCTGACAGAGTACAATGGCTAGATTTATAGCATATTTCTCCTGTGGGTTTGAGATACAAGTATGTTCTTTGGTTTACATAAACCCTGGGGCATATCGTGGGGCAGAAGATTGGACCCACACCAGTCATGGGAGAGAAAAACTTCCCAGTATGTACTTACCAGCAGTGTAAAGGGGATATGACATACTCAGCATACCCAGTGTCTTCCCTTGTAGGGACTTGCTGCTGGTGTTAGGCAGGCAGCAGGACGAGAGCACACATTGCCTAAGGGATATACTAAACCTGCTGTGGGGCTACAAGGGGCCAGATCAGAGTACATACTGAATTGTCTTCTCCTTCCTGGGGTGTAAAATAAAGGTAAAACCAAAAAAGTCTGGAAAGAAAGCTAATAGAGACAGGATATAAAGCTAATTAGAAGGGGGAGTTATTTGCTCCATTTGAACTAACTTGATCAAAGAATTCATGTGAGTTTTGGGGTAGGGTTTATAGTCAGGTTGTGGGTTGGTTGGTCGGTTTGTTTTTATTTTCTGTTTTTTTTCTTTAAAACCTCCTTTGCTTATCTGCAGCATTAACTTTCCATTGCCACTGCTGAAGCAGATGTTTTGCTTGTCGCAGACATTAAGGCACTCTTAATGTGCAGTTACTGAATTCTTTTCTAAAAGAGCATTTTAAATTTGACAATGTTTCTTACATTTTTAAAGCAGTGACCTCATTTTGAAAATATTTTTTTCCAATACATATGTCACTACCAGAAAAATATTAATCTGCAAAACTTAGTATAAAACGTCTCCATTTATTAAACATCTACTGTACAGACATCAGCTGTCACAAAATCCAGTCATGCATCTTTGTGAGCCCTGGCATTCTGAAATGGATTTGTTTCAAGTAGGAAATATATTTTCATTGTGGTTTTATGAAAATAAATATTTAAACAAATTCCAGCAGTTAAATATGTCTTTGCAAACCATACCCTAAAGAACGAGAAACTAAACATTGCTATGCCAACAGAAAGATAAACACAGTAAAAGAATTTCAGTTAAGATTCCTTCTGCTTATGTCCAGACCCACCACCTACTGTACATTATAGTGACCAGTTCTAACCTTAAATGTTTCTTAAACAGATATCTAAAAATAGCAGAATTAAATCTGAATACTGAAAAGTAATTAGAGACCTGAATGCCTCATTATTCTTTAATTCATTTCCATTTTAATTTGGTAATGCATACATTTGATTCATCTTCGTATTTTTGCTTTCACAAGTTTAAACTGCCATTACACTTTGATCTTTTAAATGATCTTTTGGTGGCAGTTTCAGAAAATTCACAGAGAAAAGAGAACTGTGCTTTCCAAAGGGATGATCAACACAAAAGGATTTTGTAAAAAGTATATCATCTAATCAGAGACTTTTCTAATGATGCTATATACTCCACAACAGAAAGAAGAAAGTCAGCACAGATGAGAAATGGCTATTATAATACGCCAGTCACTGTATCTAGTCATTCTATTTTTATGATAAGCATATCAAGCAACTGCTTGCATTCTTTGGTTGCTGATGCCATCTTCAAGTCTGTCAGCTCAAGCTTTTTATTTGTTTCTATCTTCCTTTCTTCCTATAACACAAGCTGGGGTTTATTTGAATCTTATTCTGTGAGATGTTTCAAAATGCTATGCTCGTCTAATTTACACAGGAATGAGGTTGCCCTGTCTCTGACCTTGGAGAGCTAGCTTGGACTTCCTATATGATATATTTTTGGAGGAGATCTCCACCCCTGATTAGGGCTAATGGGTGTTGAAAAGCTGTGTTTAAGAGTTGTTTTAAGCTGGCTCTTTGGGAAGTCTGGCCTTTAGTTCCCAGAGACTGCAGCTGTTTTGGGGAAAAGGGAAGCACAAAAACAAGTAAAGGAGAGGTTTTATGAACACTCAATAGATAATATGAAGTCAAATTTTTGCTTTAAACAGCAATTCAGCTTCATGTCTTGTATAATGAATACAGCACACATTCCCCATAATTATAGCACTTACTTTTTCCTGTCCAAACATTTTGAAACAGCTGAGGTTTCAAGAAATATTCAGTTTAGAAACCCTGTAACAGAGGGTGAGTGTATGACTTCAGTCAAAGGAGCTAATCCCCCTGTGCAGTCCTCCAATTATTTTCCTTCACCAATAAGTATTGCTACCTTATTTTATCCAGAGTAAAGTCTATTCAATGAGCACTCATCAAGTTCCAATCTTAATTAGACTCTAACAAAGCCAAACAAACAAATCACTGTGCTTGGATAAAGGCATGTGGGATGGAATGTGTGAAAAGAAGAGGTTATACATTTAAATTGTTTTATTTTCTTAACTGCTATAGGTGCTACGAAGCAACAGATAAAATTTATTATGGCCTTTGATGGTCAAACACACTGGGTTAAATTATGGTTGCAAGATTTCATGAAGTTCTGTATTAGTGTCCATCTTTGTGGATATTTAAAGCTTTTTTCTCATTTTCCTTTTTTTTTTTCTTTCTTTCTTTTTTTCCCCCCTACATAGAGTTATATTTTATTTCATCTAGCAGATGACAGCTACTGTGTAAAAAGCACCTGAAATCCCTTGCATGGTTTGTATCATCAATAGATATCCTTAATAAAAATGCAGCCTTATTATATATGTAGCTTATTCCTTCCCTATATTTCAGAATGTATATCCTAATTTGATATTCCAATATATATATAATCAGTCAGAACTTCCCTTTCATGTTTTTTGACAGAAACACAGGCAGCATACCAGGCAATTAGTTTGAAGAATGATTCCAAAAACAGTCTTACTTCTACCCTCACCCCCTTATATGCTTTGCTGATATGGGATGTTTGTATGTTTAAGTCTCTTTCTTTGTGGATTTTTTTTCCCCCTTCTTCTTTTCCCCTCTAATTTTTGAAACAAAAGAGTCTTATATAGCTTTTGTTTGTTCCTTGGCTATTGCCTTGAAATAAACTTAAATCTACAAATAAAGAACTATATTTTGAGAGAAACTTCCTGGGTTTAATCTCAAGAACTTTATTAATTATTGGCCATATAATGGAAGTGCTTCAGAAATGCTAATATACTGAACTTCATTATGGTTCTGAGACACATACAAGAAATACTCATTATTACAACTTTACGATCCTTATGGTGTCTATTCACAAGACAGAGGAATGAGGTAGCAACTCCAGGATACATCTCCCCACCATCATGAAAGTGTAAAAACTTCAAATTGCACACTTCCCTTTCCACATTTATTTTCTAGCTCTTAACTCTTAAAAACTTCCAAAAATTAGTTTTAACACAATCTTTTAATTTTCCTCTTCATCCCCCAATATAGAAATATTCTACTATTCCAACTATTCTGCATGCGATACACATACAACAATAACTAAAAAAGGGCTTCTTAAAACATGGTCCAGATTTGTGAAGAGCTTCATGGTTCACTGAACATATTATTTAATATGGAGATTGTATTCAGAGTTGTTTGATTTGCAGAAATAACAAGCCCAAATGCTTCAGTTTCTAATGGTAATTAGTTTTCAGCCTAGACAGTCTGTTTAGTTATATATTTACTACCTTGTAAAGAACTATCACAACAAGCCCTAAAGCATTATTTGCAAATTAATAAGCTAAAGAAGGAGGAAATTCTTCACTTTTGCATAGCAACACTCTCTGTATTCTACTTTTTGATTGCAAAATCCAGCTTTTCAATTATAGGTGTACTAAATTGTGATGCTTGAAAAACTATAAAAGGCAATTATCAATGTTTCTTAATACCATAAATGACTAATGCAAGTACATTTTGCTGTAAGGGAAACAAAGACTAGTATTGTGAACAGAATTCCTTTGCTTCCTGACTCACACTGGAATAAACTTTGATTCACATACTTTTAGTGTTATTTGCAATTAATATTAGTTTCTGTGGTGGCTAAAATAATGTGCTACAGATTCCATTGCAGTTTACATATTAGAAAATAAAGGCACATTATTTCTCTGTGTTTTAAAGTTCACTTGGCCTTTGTGACATCAGGCAAGGAAGCAGAAAGGTTAGAGCACAATACCTTGCAAAGGTTCATATATATTCCTGCCTTATTCTTAGACAAGAAAACACATGAAAGAATCACTTCTTCACCCAGGTATATCTTCTTGTGTTCCGTCTCTTGCTGCTTTTCAAAGTTAATGGAAGAAAAGTCTCCTTTGCCAGATACTGTGTAGGGGTTTTTTTTGACCGGACTCTTCTTCAATGGCTCAACAATGAGTGAGCTCTCAGCAGCTGCAGAGGCTAAGAATGCCTCCATTATACTCCCTCAGCATGCTTTACCATTGATCTCTGCCTCTGAACATGGATAGACGACACGCTTGAGCTGGCAGAAGGAATCACATCATGACATAGACACCTCAGAAGAAGTATGCATTATGGAAATCTTAACAAAGAGAGTTCCTCAGTGATCATTAGCATTAGAGGTCCTCTCAACTCTCTCTCACAAATGGCAATGGAAAGGAAAGAAGGGAACATTTTCAAATCTCAGAAAGACTGACCCTCTCCTTTTGTGCTGCTGTGTCAAAAGAGCTTTAAATGTCTTTTCATTCCAAATCAGTATAATTGCTTTTGTTCAAAACCAGGTCCAGACTTCTCAGTGGTGAAGACAGAGTAAAATGTGAACTGTTTCACGGCCAAGGAACCAAATCACTTCTTTTGCTGTTCCTCATCACTGTCAGTGGTGAAATTAAGTTTTATGGAGATGGCAGAAGACTTTCCAAAGTGGAAAATATATGAGGTAGAGTTGAAGGGGTTGGAGGAAAGCCAAGCTGCTGATCAATGTGCAGCCTCACCAAGAGAGGTAAGCTCTGCCTTCATCCTTGGTGTCACATGAAGCTGGACTCATTGTGGAGCTGAGTAAGGAGGCAGTGTAATGGTGGCTTCCTCAGGCTTTTGGACATGTTCAGCGGTCACCTGATCTATTTGATCTGCAAGGCCATGATTGAACATCATGGCTAAGCCACTTTAACATCTATACCTTTAAAACAGATCTTATTTCCCAACTAGACTCATACCTCTTCCATCTTCCCTTCCTATCTACTTGCCTGTTTTCTGCTCTGTTTCTTTGTCAGTGGGGTTAATTTTCTCCAAGTTCAACAATCTGAAGTAGGTCATCAAAGTGTCAGGTAAACAGTGAAAAATAAAAGCAGAAGAAGACAGACAGCAGGAAGAGGTAGAGTGGAGTCTCCTTGCCACTCTTACCTTCAGTAGAATCTAGCAATTAAATAATCTTACTTATATTGTAAAACTACACACTGTATTCTTCCACAAAACCATAAGCCAGAAGGACACTTCAGAACAAGAAGAACAACAAACAGCAACAACAAAACCATGCAAACAAGCAAACAAACAACCCCCGCCAACCCAACCCAAAAACCCAATGAAAATGCTCTGAATCTGAAACCCTGGGGGTGTAACTAGACATATTGCAGTTCTGTAATCAATTTTCTATTGGCACTCTTAGTTTGAAATAATTTCTGCCTGGTTCTGAGCTACTCCTTCCTACTAGCAAAAGCTGATCTGAGCCAAACTGTCAGAGAAATGACAGAACCACCCCTAAATATTTTCTGAGAAGGAATATTTTTTCCCTTGATGGTATTTGTTCTAGGCATTTCCCTGACAGAATTTACCAGGATGACTAAAGTGGTCATTCGTTTCTCCAAGCCTCTTCCAGTAAAAATGTTTATCCACTGCAGACAATGTTTATTGTGTCAGAGAAACAGGAAATACAGACTTCATATCTCAAGACTGCATATTTTAACTCAAGTGTGCTTTCTCAAAGTCTGTGATTTCTGCAACACACAGGAAAATCCCTGTAAAGATACCGAGAAAGCCCACTGCTTGGTTTTTAGGAAGAATATATATACCAAATATGTACCAAACCTTAAAGAATTTGATACAGAATTTCATCCTTTTCTTGCATACATGATGGCATTTGTTGTTTATTTACTGCTTTTAGCAATATTAACCATGGAAATACACACATTAAAAGTAATTGGTCTTTTAAGAAAATTCAAGTTTTGTTGGTTTCTGAGATCTATTCCTGCTATGAGAATGTGATGACTTATTTTCAATACAGGGAAAAAGATGTGGGTTTTGTCAATGCATTAATGAGATCAATTAACCTTCTAGTACATATGTAAGATGCATGATGTTCATAATCAAGATAATAAGTATATTTACATATCTGGTTTTCTTATAAGACTTCAGTGAAGTCAGACTAGGTTTTTAATATAGTGAAGAAGATAAAATGTTGCTGCTGATGTAATAAGGACAAATAAGAACAAGAGTCATATAACAAGGTATGCTAAATATTGTTTGAGGTGTAAGCACTGTTTACGTGTTTTGTTTACAAAAACATTGTTTCCAAAATCATACAAAATAGATGTTGTAAGAATTAGAAACAATGCAGGAAGTTAAACAACAAATTGTTTCCTAGGGGAAAAAGGTCTCTGTTTTACATAATTCAACATAAATAACTCAGCCAAGTGGCTTATGGATCTGATAAAAAACTGTTCAAGTTTCCATGTTAGACTCATATGAAGTTGGCAATAAAAACAATAAAGTAATATCTTGTTGTTTTTACCATGTAGGCACACGATATTTTCTGTAATAGCTTTAATAAGTTCCATATGACTACTCAAATTATGAATTTAATTAAATAACACATTAATGGTTTATCTTCTGGTAGTAGTCAACACTTTGGTTAACACTTTAACACTGGAAGAATTATGCAGAAGGCTGTATCATTGTTATATCACTGACCACAGTACAATTTTAAAGAACATTTTTAATCTGATGTTATATTCTATTACTTTTATTTTTTTAAAGTAAAAGCTTTGCTTTCCCCATTTATATCATCTGAACAGAGAAGTGGTTACAGAGTTTTATAGTCTATATTCCTTTGCCAAAAAGAAATTATATCTGCCCTTTCTGTCATTAAAACAAGGTTAGAGAATCAAATACAGTATGTGACTACTCTGCAGTACCCTTTTTCACTATAAAAATGCTTATAAAAGCACGACTTTCAGAACATGCACATATATACTCTATGGCTAAAATACCCAAATTTTGTGGAACTATATCAGCATGGAGAACTGAATTACTTACAAGTAAATTGAAAGTGGGAACTCTTACAAATTCCTTCCTAAGCTGAAAGAAGCCAAAGAAGAAAAGTGTTTTCTAAACTCTTGTTTCCTTTTTCTACTACTAGTAGGGAAAATACTAGCAAAAACTGTGGGAAAACTGGTGATGTTCTTGCTTTTTTTTTTTTCTTTCTGTTTGCATATTCTGACTGTAAGTGCTACAGTAACTTCTCAGGAACTTTCAAGTCAAGAAAAAATTAACCAGAAATTATAAAAACAATGGAGTTACTTCAATTTGTGGAATAATTTATAGCTGAAAGCTAAAATATACTTGTCAAAATCTAAGACACTGACTGTTTACTACTAGCAAAAGAAAGTGGAATACAGTATACCCAGTCCTGCCATGAAGATAGTCTTTACCATCATTCTCCCTGGAGCAACAAGAATTAGGGAACAGACAAGCTAAACAGGGCTGCCACCTCCCTATCAAAACCTGTCAAGGCAAAATACTGTTACTTTGGGGATGTCAGTGTCTTACTAAAATACTTGGCATTAATTGACAACTTCTCTTGCAGCATAAGAGACTTAATTGCAAAGTTAGCACAACCCCATAGTTTGAAGCAGCAGAACCCAAGTGTCAAAGCTGGCAGTTTTAAAAATTAGTTAGTAGAAGACAAAACGCAGAGGGTGAAAAGTTCTACCTGTCATGGACAACTATGTACAGGTTTGATTGAAAGTTTGTCCTGATCTCTGTTGTTACCAGCAAACATGGCCCATATTTTGCTGCTGCTCTGGTGGGAAATACATTGAGAAGACTGCAGAGGTTCATGGTTATGGCTGACAATTTTCCAAGAACTGTGTCCTACATGTTAAAATAGCTCCTGTTTCAAAGAACAGGGCAAAAGTTGCTGTCAGAGCAGAGAACAGAGAAGAAAGCCTGTTGGGATGTGTGCTGGGTTACACCTATCCTGGGGGTGGGGAGGTGGGGTGGTTGTGAGAGCCCTGCTTCTCCCAGGGGACAAAAGAAACCTGATCCAGGTAGACATGGTTCTCCCTCCTGGGAGGAGGGGTCCACCGGGTCTAAGTTAGTCTGTTCTGCTCCCTCTTCCTGTCCAGCAAGACTATAAAGGGGAGGGCGTGGCTCAAGCTGCCACAATATTTTGGAGACCCTTTATCTCAGGGTCATGGGTTCAAGCCCCACATTGGGCGCCAAAATATTGCAGTGGTTTGAGCCTTAACTGAAGTTTAATCTACCAAAAAATAATGTGGAGTTGGTTTGGAAGTAGGAGAGGTAAATTTTTTAACGAAATATATATATATAGCAATAACAGGGAGGATTTACAAGAGGTAAGGAATAAGGATGAATAGGAGAATATACAAAACCAAATTTGGATGGCCTTGTATCTCCCTTGATGTATGTGGATTTCAGGCCTTTAGAAAAGCATGGATGCAGCAGGGAGAAGATGAGGCCTGACCACGTGGCAGAACCAGGAGGCCAGCAGTAGCTGTTGGTCCTTTCAAACAGGTGAGGCAGGAGCAAAGAAAAAGGTGGCTGCCACGCCCTCCCCTTTATAGTCTTGCTGGACAGGAAGGGGGAGTGGAACAGACCAACAGACCCAGGGGACCCCTCCTCCCAGGAGGGAGAAACCACATCCACCTGGATCAGGTTTCTTTTGTCACCTGGGGGAAGCAGGGCTCTCCCCCCCCCACCTCCCCCCCACCTCCTCCCTCCCCCAGGATGGGTATAACCCAGCACAGGATATCTGATAGGCTCTTAGAAAGATCATTCTGCAAGATACTCACAGCCTGATTGGGAGCTTGCTTTTCTCATATAGTGTGAAGCCTCAACTGTACTAATATGATTTTTGTTATGATGATGCTTCACACACAATAGTGTGTGAATAGCTCAGGAGAATTGAATGTGTCTCAATAGAGGATCAAGGGAGTTTGAAAGAAACTTGATCAATTGTTTTAAAATTAATGGATTCCTGATTCACCAAACTGACACTTTTTTGTTTTTTTTTTTTTCTTTTTTCTCAACCCCTATTCACAAGAATGCTGATTGACCTCAATGTTTTGAGCTATTCTGATCTCTAAATCACCCAATAACAAGTCTGATGGTCTCTGCAACTTGAAATAGTCATACAAAACAGTTGAATGCATTTTTCTTAAAATTTGAGAGAGTTATTCATTTGAGATTTCAGAGAAAAACTGTCATGACACATTTAGAAAATCAGCAGCATAATTTACTGTAACTAAAGATGTATATGAAAATGCAATTATTTTATTACAAATAATTTATAAAGACTAGACAGTAAATAAAGTAGGCACATGCCTGTGAACTCAAATTATAAGAGATATAAACAAATAGTCTTCTGAGAGCTATTTATTAACTAGCATTTATTAACAGTTCAGACAGAATTGTAATTAAATGTAAAGCAGTCCCAATAGAGGAATGTGGGATTGTTTTGGGGAGAGCCTTTTCTGGCAGACATGACTGTGGAAAGCAACTTTTTCTTGAGACTGCCACTCTCATTAATAATATGTCACGTATGGTCTTTATATGAAGTCAGTAAAGTCCAAGAGATAATGAGACTAACAGAAAAATACATAACAGATGTTTTATATAACATCTAATGTGATGTATAAGTAGCTTCAATAAGGCTTGTTAAGACCATAGTCCCCTAAAAAGCTCCATTGAAAGTATGGGACCCTTAGCTAGCAAATTAAAGCCAGCACGTGAAATGATAGGCTAGTTTTCTGTAATTACTTTTCACAGGCTTTTTAGAACTACTTTGTGGAGAAACCCCAGGGTTCTGTGCACCACAGATTGCAAACCGCTGAATTAAACATCCAGGGCTGGTGGAGAAGTTAGCCAGTGGGCTAAATAGGAACAAAGGAGTAATAGTCTCTAAAACCACAGAGCACCCAAAGCCAGAGATTTATATTGATCAGAGCTGGTTATGCCAATGATGTGAATAAAGAGTGCTGGGTTCATTTAGAGTGATCAAGACCACTTTGTTGTCAAATTTTACAGTGGAGATGCTCATAATCAAGGAAAAAAATATGTGGAATTATATCCTAGAAGATAAGTTTGTGATGAAAGAAGAGGAACAAAAAAGTGTTTAGCTGGAGTTGATAGGGTTACCCTGTGAAGAAGGGGTCACTGACACCCAAAACTAAAAGTGAAAACACAATGAAAGTTGTATCTGAGGCTAACATTTAGGAGCCTTAGTTTTAAGGGCTTCTTTCTAAGTGTCCACAGCTGTAAAGGCTGAAGGATGTTTTTTAAATTGTAGAGAAGATGAGCTAAGTAATTAGAAAGCTCTAGTATCAAGTAGGACTGCATTTTATGTATTTTGACTCTAACCATTTAGTGTAACCAGAAGCCTGACATAAATCTCAGTAAATAAGTATTTCCTTCTTTAGTTTCAACTTTACTGTTCTGTGAGGCAAGATGCATGAGAGTGAGAATACAGAGTCTTGGGAGACAAAATAGAAGCAAGGGTGTACCTGTGCTGTGCTGAGGATCTCCACATTCTGACATGTTTCTTGTCAAATTTCTAGAGCCAGTTTGCTAACAGTGCTGCTGGTGTTGATTTTGGGGAAGGAGTCACCAACAGTGGTACCATGTACTGTACAGACAATGGAGAAACCATACAGTCCCTATCATACATCAAACCACCACAGTGTTTACAGTCTAGGTCTGCTACATGCCAACAAAGTTTTCCTATCTCCCTTACAACAACCATCTAACTGTATATGTGCCTTACACTGCAGAGGGTTCATTTCTCTGCTCCAGTTTGACTAAACAGATCCCTTTGTCCACGGTCACTACCTTAGCTAAAAGAGAATGCCACTGACTCCCTTTCTGAAAAGCTTACATGAGCAGTCCCAAACTGAGAAGTATCTTCTATGCTCTGAGCAAAGCACAGAACAATACTTTGAAAGGTGGCATTTAAACTTTATTCTCTTTTCATGTGGACGCTACTCTGATTTTTTTTTGCTTTAATTTTACCCATGCCTGTTATGTCTAATTTTGAGACTGATGATTCTAACAAGCAACAAAAATGTCTAGATTATAAGCACCAACTTTATATCTTCTAAGGGATTTTGACATTTAGGGTTTTCTGCTTAAAAATAGTGATTCAGAAATACCTATTCATGGTAACATTTATGTGTAGATTCTATAGCAATAATAAGACCAGAAATTACTGCTAAAATGAGGTCATCTGTAGTAGGTAATATAAAAACCAGTGGTGCAATAATGGTAGGACAATGAGTAGCAGAAAGAGATTGAACAGTTAAATCTTTAAGGGATATTTAATAATAGAAACCTGATAAAGAACTGTTTATCATAATTACAGATATAGTTAAACTTTATGTACATGCTTCAGTTACAGTCTCTAAAGCTAGTGAAAGAGAATCTGCTGCCAGATCATAACAGATTGTTCCCACTGGACATCTGCTTCATATGTTTAATTCTTTTTGAAAAAAGCAGGCAATACTTTGTAACTATAAAAGTATGAAAGAAAAATGTTTTATTTGATAATATGTCAAAATCAAAGAGTTGTGCCACATTTTTTCTTTTATCCCCAATAATATTTAATACTGACACAGTTCTGATGCACCAGTAAATTATCACACAGTTGTTTAAAACTACTGTAGTGTTTAGAGTAGGAAAAACACTAAAATATTTTTGGGCTAGACAGAGAACATTTTTTTTGGTATTAAGCATCTCACTAAACTGGCATATATGCACTTACTTCAAAGAAAACTGTCTAGAAAACCCATATGTCAGAACTCAGTATTCACAAGGGACTTTTTAGGCAACCCTAATTCCAGGCAGATGAAGGGGTAAACTGCAGAAACATGCACCAAGACTAGCCAGGTGAAGGTGTTCATAAAGACTGGCATGGGCTGTAACCATGTTTAAGCTGCAGATGTCTTCTCGGTATGTTCCAAGGACACTAATGCTAAGGGTCCTTGGAGTGAAGGTAGTGCTAATGGCAGTATAGGCATTTAGACCTGAGCTAATCATCCTGCACTGTTGTTGTGGACAAGCAATATAAGTACCTGAATAATAGAGCCTGTTCAGGAACATCTCAAATAGGTAAGATTAATTTATTTGAAAAATATCTTTTTCCCCTTATTAACTCTTGAGGGAGTCTGGGCATCTTGTTCAGGTGCAGGTATTGCTTTATACATATGTAAAGCTAAATGGAGTTCATTCTATTTTATTTCTAAGCCCTAACTCAAACTCTGTTACTCACAAAACAAAAACTGGGCCCAAATACCCAAGTATGATCAAAGGAGGCCTAGTAAATAACAGGACAAGGAAATTCATATAAATCAGTACAGATGAAATTGATGGCGCTCTCCACTGTTTGCCTAATCATGTGAAATACTTGTAAGGCAGAGAAATACCTGTGATCCTCTGCCCTAACCATGAATGAAGATTAAACACGTACCCTTTTCACCCAAGAACAATGTGTTGCTCATCAGGCTTTAATTTAGCTTGGAGAAGGCTCCCCCAGCCTTCGAAGCTAGCTCACCAAAGGCAAAAGTACAGGATCTTTGATGTCACAAAAGATGAAGCATGATCCATAAGCTGGTGGTGAATGCAGTCTGCTGGAAAGAGAAGCATAATCTGGTGTGTTACAGGAGGATAAATCAAAGATTTAGTACATAGGGTTTGTCACCAAGCTTTCTGCCTGTAGAAGCCTGATTTCTAGGCTGGTGATCAAACTTCCATTTGCTTCCTGACTACATCTGCACTTTTTACTTGTGTCTTACAGCTATCATTTTTGAAGGCTTCTGTTCCATAGTAGCTAATAAAGCAGACTGAGAGCAGAACTGCTAAAGGTAACAGTCTTACCAAAATGAGAGGGATGTCTATTATCATGGCTGATGGTATGCAGAGCAAAAGAGCAGATCTATAGGAAGAGTAGAGTAGGACAAGCAGATAATGTTTGTTTCTTTGTTTGTTTTTAATTGAAATGAGAAAAACATGGAGAATTTCAAGCAAAAGAAGTTCAATTAAATTGATGCTTTCAGAAGAGAAATTAGCACAATCCAAAAATTACATACTTCAGGCTATTGATATTCCAGTTTGTTGCTGGAGGAGTAAGAAAATGTCATGATTACTATCTCCTTACACAGGTGCAGGATTGGCTAGTGAGGCAGCAGTGATTTACAATCCTGTCAAGGACATCTTCAGCTCCTAATCAAGGAAAAATTCAATTTTTTCCCCTGTACTCAACTCCATATTTCATCTTTGATAATCCTTTTCCACTTCCATACTGAATACTCAGCCAAACTCCCACCTGAGCCCTTTAGGAGCTGTAACTATACTGGATAAAGTGTCCATCCTCAATGACTGGACTACTACTACCTAAGTAGATCACAGCAGTTACAGAAATGAGAGCAGGATTGTATGTCCACAACATGGCCTGTACTGGCTTGTAGTTCACAGCAGTCTTTCATTCATCTGTTCTCCACACATCTGACCAAACCCAAAAGGTTAAAAAATTAGTGTGTTTTCTTCACAGAAGTTGAAAATTTTATCCTGAGTGACTCACTCTGAAAAATTACTCACCAAACAACAAAGATTAAGACATTAAGTTGATAACCTTGGTGTTAACAGTTTCATCAATTCTTATTATTTAATTTAATTATAAATCCCTGGAATTTGGATAAATCCTATTTCCAGAAAGTTGTGGTGTCTCATTTTTTTTAGGTGTTATAAAAATGGAAAATCAGCTTGACTTGCTATTTTGTTCTTTTGGTTAATCATTCCCAGTTGTACATACGAGTGTATTCTCACTTTGACACCCAATTTGAATACAGTATTCTTGAGGAAGACTAATCTTTCTGGACCTAAATATCACCTTACCTGTTTGTACCTCAAAGACCTGAAACAGTTCTCTTTGCCACATCATCTTGCAGAATATGATGTTATTATGACACCTCTCATTGTTTTCCTGAGCTCCTGATTTCCAGAATATAGTTTTCTACTGTTTATATGTGACCTAGATGCATAATTTTGCATTTAACTTGAATGCCAAACAATCCAAAATTTTCTTTATAACTTCTTGGTCTTCATAATTATGTACCACTCTGACAATCTCTATGTCAGCAATGTAATGTATCAACAATGTTTTGTTATTTACTAAGGAATATGGAAATGTTGAACATCATCTAATTCCTAGTTGTTACAACCCATATTTGAAACCATTATTTAATAAAGGTATCTTGCTCAGAAAACCTCCACATTCAAGAGTGGTGTGTTAGCCAGTTCACAGAATCACAGAATCACAGAATGTTAGGGGCTGGAAGGGACCTTGAGAGATCTAGTCCAATCCCCTGCCAGAGCAGGGTGACCTACACCAGGTCACACAGGAGCACATCCAGACAAGTTTTGAATATCTCCAGAGAATTAGACTACACAAACCCACTGGGCAACCCGTTCCAGTATTCTGTCACCCTCACAGCGAAAAAGTTTTTCTTCATGTGTCCATGGAATTTCCTATGCCTCAGCTTCCACCCATTGCCCTTTGGCCTGTCATTGGGCTCCATCCTCTTGGCACTTACCCTTTACATATTTATAAACATTAATGAGCTTGCCCTTTAGTTTCATATTCTCCAAGCTGAAGAGAGCCAGCTCCCTCAGTCTCTCCTCGTAAGGAAGATGTTCCACTCCCTTAATCGTTTTTGTGGCTCTGCACTGGACTCTCTGTGTTCTTTGTGTATTTGGTGTCTGCATATTAATCTTGCAATATGTATGAAATTAGAATACTTCAAACAACCATTTTTGACACATGGGCAAACACAGAACTCCTTGAGGTCAAAGAAGATGCAAAATATTTCCATATGGGGAAACAGAGGAAAACAATTAAATATTGTCCTCATTATAGTTACTGAAACAGCAGAAGTTTTCACCCCATGATTACACTGAATACCAGTTCAGGAGAATGTAACTGATTCGCATGCAACTCTGCATCTCTAAGAGAGAAGGACTCATAAAACAAGCTAAAAAATAGTAGCAAAAGAAAAAAAAAAACCTAGGAAAAAACTAGTGTGATCATGACAGAAATGAAACAAGGAGAGCTTTTTGAGTGATGTGCTGTCTAGAAAGCTGGCATAGAACTGTGAGAAAGGAAATGCTCTCCTGTTGTTTAATTGTACTGTGTTTGGAGTAATGAAACCTCTGTGTACATTCTTTGTAAATCAGAATGATTTCAGTAAGAAAAATATTTAGCTCCTGTGCCATCAGCGAGGCCATGGTTTCTTAGATGAGGGCTGAGGTCGCCTCAGCCTGCTATTACATGGAAGCAGGATAAGCAACTGTCAGAAGGACTCATCCCAGTCTAGAATTTTGATAAAATTCTCAGAAAGTATAAAGCCACAGTGATGGACAATATCTCTTCAAAGACTGTTTTTCCCAAAGACTTCTAACTCCTGAACATTTCTGAGAATAAAGTCACTGTGATTAAGAAATTCTTTTTGCCTAAGTTAGTGTTTTTGCTTTTCGAGCATGTCATCCCCTAAGGTGTGAAACTGGAAGTACAGGTTTTGTAGGGGTTTTGTCATGATGTTCAACAGTTTGTGACCTCCATGTAGCACTAAACCAATATTTTTGTGATAATAACATTCCCTCCTTAGTTTCTCTGTATAAATATTGGCATTTTCCACTGCTGTTTTGCATTATTTATAGTTTATTTATATTTTTTCCCCATTCTGGACAAAATTAGCCAACGTTAGTCTATCTTTGCTCTAGAAGCAAACTATTTTAATCGTTTAATAAATTATATCCTCAAATTAGTAAAGATTATTAAATAAATCTTTTTAATTATTTTTTTGCTACCATGTTGTCTTCCAAATCAGCTGTGCTCATTTTCATCTTTGTGAAAATATTTCTTTCAAAAACTAAGCATACAAATTGCTGTTCAATCTTTTCCTTCATTACCTGCATGTAGGTCAAGAAGCTTACCCAAGCAATAATAAGTCAGTTTAAGCCTAAATGAAGAGTTCCTAAATCATTCCAGCCATTAAGCAATTTTTGCCCATGATTCTTTTATCCAAAGTAAAATTATCTTTTTTTCTGGGCTTAATGTCACAGTTGTTTAAAAAAATTGTCTATTTAGCATCTGAAGAAGGTCTGGGGTCCAACCTCACGTTGTTTCCAACAAATATCACCCATAACTGACCACCTCATAAACCATAATTTGGAAACATATGGATTTTTTTTCCCCCTGTAACTTTCTTGGAAGTTGTTCAGGATTTCTCTCTACTAGTTACAACTGTGCTTTATATTTCCAGTCTGCCTTTATGCCTGCTTTCCTTATCATACCTTGGTTTCTCCCAATATGGAGCTTTTTCTCTTTATGTCTTTAATGGAAAACTTAGTTTTAAGAAAGATAATCATGTCTTAAGAGCCTTTCTCTGTATCATGCTTAATTAATCCTTCTTTAATAGAGCTGAAACTGAAGTATTCATGTAAAATGATCTTAATACTTTGCCATATCTAATAAAAATACAGGCATTGGTTCACTTTAAGGTATTTCCCAGTTTTGAAGTAGTATCAGAATTATTCTGTAACAAGATTGTCTATCCATATAATTCACATCTATCTCTTCTACCATACTCAGTTGTTGAATTATTAATAACTTTGAACTGCTAGACTTCATTAATGTCACAGAATCACATGGTAGTTGAGGTCAGAAGGCATCTGTGGAGATCACCTTGTTCAGTCACTCCTCTCAAAGCAACATCACCAAGAACAAGTTTCCTAGGACCATGCCCTCTTGAGTTTTAACTGTCTGTGGGGATGGAGACTCTACAACCTTCCTGGGCAACTTGTGCCAGTGTTTCAATTTCTTTTACACAAGTCTCCCAAACTGAAATTCTCCACAATGATCCTTCTTCTCTCCCTCCCCCACATGCATCAGAGAAAAACTCAGAATGCAAATTCTTCTGTCTCTCAGTCACAGATTTCAGAAAACAGAGCTGTGCCTCTTGTATTCAGAATCTTTTGGTTCTGGGGTACCCACAACTCCTTCACAGCATCTTCTTCTTTTATCGCTTTTAAAATTATTATTTTAGTATATTAAATTTTATTATATTTTATTTAGTATTTAAATCATGGATTTCACTTGTTTCAATTGTGTATAATTCCTTCTGTTAAATTCTCAGGTCTTCTTGCTTATTACCTCTAACCAACATGTATGCAGCTGTTGTGGTTTAAGACAGTCTGCTCTAACAAGATTTACTCCCATGATCGAGAGTGTGAAACACAAAAAGCCCTATGGATTGAGATAAGGAGAGTTTAATGGGATAATACAATGTACAATTACCTTAGCTTATTTCAGAAAAGCAAAAGCAGAAGCAGCAGCAGAAACAAGCCAGCCATAAAATGATCTTCCTCACCCTCCATGCCAGCAGACAGCCCAGTGGAAAAGAACAACATGCCCAAACAAGAAACAGGAAGCCTCTCATGTTACAATCCGAACTACTAGCCCCATGATACTTTGCTCTTGCCCGCTCTTCTATTATAAAGCTGCATGATGTCAACATGGTAATGAATGTTCATTGGCAGATTCAACTGAACCCATGACAGCAACTGAAAAAAAGTATTTTCTTCATGCTTTTGGTAATTGTTTTAATTTGCTCATGACACGCTGATTTGAACTACATTTTACTTATTGATGCCTCTCCATTCTGTTACTGTTTTCATGATTTTTCCGTCACTCAGACAGATGAGAAGTTCACTCTCCTCCCATTTGAGGAGCTATATACCTTCTGAGATACACTGTCCTTTCTGTGGTCTTGATGGAGTTTGAGATTTTCAAAAGACTCCTTTCATTTCTCACTAGCTAACTGTCCTCCAGTCTGTTCTATTCTTTCCTTTCTATGATACCAGAAGATTGACTGCCAAGACCACTTCAGTTCCTCCTTTATCTCTCTTCTTGGAACTCACTCTAGCTTACATATTCTATCTATGGGATAATTGACTTCAGTGTATATCATGATCAGTAGAGACTTGCCAGACAACCTCATAATCCAGCCCAGTCTTGCAGTTACAATGGATCTTGTGATCAGACTGTGTATGCATGTAAACAGTGTAGGTATTTACATAAAACCAGTGAGATGTAGATAAAATATTTCCTCTTCCGCAGAATTTTACAATGTACAAATATCAAAAGCATAGTTTTGAGCACCTGTTTTATGATATGTGGTAAAGGAAAGTTCAAGTATATGAAATAGAATAGAAAAAATTACTTGATTAATTTACAGGATTAGAAGAGGGCAAAATTCTTTTAACCTTAATTTTGAAAATAATAAAAAAAAAGGACAAGTGGGATCTTTTTACATTGAGAGAGTTGCAGTTTTTCTCTTTGGGTCTTAAATTTTGCTGTTCAATTTGTTTGCTATGTTTTATGGAGTATTTGTTAACCTCATCTATTTTATCTCAAAATTTCCTGCTGGCTTACCACTAGAGAGAGCTCCACTGATTCACCAGCCAGAAGACTATTAAAATCTGTTCAAAGTGGATGCTCAATGGAATGTCGCTAGCATTTCATTTGTCAGTGCTCCTAATATTTAAAAGTTAAGTGAATGAAAAATCCTAGTAAGTCACCCCTCAGATAAAGTTGGGAAAATATCCATTGGCAACATGTTTACTGCCAGTTTCCAATACATGTTTGGTCAGTTTTTGAAAGGGACAATATGCAAGAATGTAATATGGAAACTATTTTCAGTAAAGAGAAGGGGAATGAACAAATAAAGCCAAGCCAAAGCCAACTAGACTTGTTTTAGGATAGATAGAGTATAGGAAACAAATATTTAAATGCACAAATATGTACAATGGCAATGCATTTTAGAAGACATATACCAATTTGATATGACAATTAATAGTATTACATTTCTTCATATGATATTAAAAGGCAAAGGCCACACCAGCCAATCAAGAAATAAAACCAACAGTGCACAAAGTTCTAGAAATTCACAGGACTATGGATTATCTGCATTCAGTAAGAGAACACAACATGGAAGGAGCATCTAGTGTACAAAATATTTCTGTAAGATTAGGACCAGTAAATTTTATTCTCCTGCTATCATTTCAGACAATAGCTAGAATATTTTACATTTATTGTCCACTCAGACCTGTTTGCTTGGCCTAAGCACTAAAGCAAATCTTGGCACACATAGTTCCCAGGTCCTAGCTACAACTGAGTATTTCTGCAACAAGACAGATAGGAACTAACATTTGAATATTTATTCAGCCTACATGTTGCAGTAGATAAATTCTGCCCAAGACCGCAACTCTCACATCTAATGAGGACTCCCCTTTATTCTGAAGATCCTCTGGCATGTAGGCAAAGGCTTAAAACACATTACTTCAGCACCCAGCTACAGTTTGAGCTTCAAAACTTCCCATTGATTTCCAAAGAATAGGAATGAAAACTCCACTAAAAGAATGAAAAGTCCTCTCCAGGAGTTTTTCTCCTTGAGAAATTTCCTAGGAATTTCAGTCTTATTCTTTGTTGAATGAAGACAATTCCATGTAAATAAAGTAGATTTTTAACAAAAAAATATGCATATGCTATTTGAGGCAGATCCTAGAACTTCCTTATTCTCTGAATTCAGGTCCTAATCACTATGCTAGGTAGTCAGAGTGTGCTGGAAAGGTATGAGAATAAAATGTCTCTCTTAGAGCACAAATCTACAACTCTCACTCTATTTTGCAACAAATAAATTGCCTCTTGCTTCATGTTGGTTTTCATTCCGTGTTTTAGGAACAAAAATATTTCCTTGAAGCTGCAGAATTACCTTTGATTTTTTCCATAACTTATCACAAAGAGGTCTGGATGTTTTAGGAATGAAGCAGAAGTGCACAATAACTCATGTATTCCGTAAGACTTCTATCCATAAAGAAGAACCTGTCAGTCAGTAACATAAGGGGAGATGTGACAGTAAACTAATGACCATGTGTAGTCCTCTGTGTGGCTACTCTATGCTTGCAGAACACTTCAGTGTAGTACCACATTAAAAGCATAAATTGCAACACCCTGTGAATCTGTGGTTATGTTTTTAACAGAGAAGAATGTTTTCATGAGAAATTACTATGTAGTAGTAATTTAAAAAATTTCAGGAGAGTTTGGATTCATGTGATTTTATTTCAGTGTGATTGGTCACCCCAGTGTCACTTGTACTTACAGTGAAAATTTCTCCATGGTTAGAGCAAGATTTATCTGACCTGTATTTGATCAGTGTAGTCCTGTTGTCAAAGACCCCCAAAGAAGAGTTCATGAAAGCATGAAAGTGTTCATGCCAGTGCCTTGGCAATAACAAAATGCCATCGATCATCAAAACCAAGATGGGGGGAGCAATTGATGCTGAGAAAAATGAGCTACTTAGCTACATTTTCCATTTATAACACTTCTCAAAATGAAAACAAAAGCAAAAGCAAAAACAAAAACAAAAAAACCCAACCTGACAGATTTTGATGTCTGCATGTCTAAGTGGTGAAATGACTTAAAGGGAAAAGAAACAAATGATCTTGAGGTCTTCTCACTCACTCAAGGTTATAGTTCAGAAGTCATTTTTAGC
Source organism: Dryobates pubescens (assembly GCF_014839835.1). Classification (NCBI taxonomy): domain Eukaryota; kingdom Metazoa; phylum Chordata; class Aves; order Piciformes; family Picidae; genus Dryobates; species Dryobates pubescens. Next base: position 28,815,284 of record NC_071618.1, on the reverse strand, counting down.
CATCAAATACATAGATAATGAATTTTTATTGCAAGGTAAAACAGTGGGCAGCAGGATGCTAATTCCAAAACATGTTTTCTTATCTGCCTGTGATCAGACTTTTCTGTCTTTTACCCAAGGGAAGTGGAGTGGGAGATTAAACTCTGGTTAACTCCTTGCTCCTTCTGTATTAGGTAATACAGAGTGTTTTGACATGCCTCCAATATTTGAGTCCTTCAGTGGAGACTACAGGTACTGATTATTACAGACACAAAGTTTCAAAGCTTTCTCATTGCCATTCACACACTTGTTCCCATTTTTCTGCAACTATGGTAAGATTGTATGTAAATCAAGTTTGGAAAACTGCAAAGTAGCAGTAGGCTCCGAGTATCTACATCAAAGTAAGAACATGTTTATTATTTTTGTTGCAAGACATTACCCAAATGCTCTAAATCCAGACTAAATTATTACAATGCTAGACAATACACAAACATTCCCTGCCCCAAGGAACTTACATGACAGGAACACAAACAGGAAAAATACCGATAAGGATTAGATAAGGATTACTTCTTTCTTTCTGGCCATTCAGCTATGTGGTTGAAGAACTCATAAACTATGAGTTTGGAATTAAATTTATGTCCCAGGTTGCTTACGCTGTCATTTTTCTTCTTCCCCATTTCTCATTTGTTGTAAATGCTATAATGACATTCCTGGAATTGCCAGGGAATTATCTTTGAAGCAATATTTTATGACCCTTTTTTTTTTTTTCAGTCTTCAAAAACATACGCAAGAGAGATGCAATCAAACTCATAAAAATACTTTAATTGCACATCCATTTAAATGACCTTTGAGATCTTCAAAATGAGGTCCAGGTGTTTGCATACTATTGGATCCGTTTGCAACATACACCACAAGAAGCTTGTCAGGTGTGTGTTACGGGCTTTTTCTTTTAAAGTGCTTCTCACAGTAGTAGGTTTATGCTTTACAAAAGACAAATTACTTGGTGTTAGAAAAAGAAGACCCAGGCAATTGGGAGTTGTAGAAAAGATTTTTGTTGTTTAAAAAGGACACTCAATTGTAACTAAAACATTTCTTTTCTAGAAGGGAGTGCAAGCAAAGAAGTAATTTTAAAGGGCAAAATTTACCAGAATCACAAAACGAGAGCTAATGAAAAAATGATGTTAAATACAATGAGCTTTTTGAGTCAATGACTGTTTCTTTTGTTTCCATGACCCTTTATCTTCTCTTTACAGACTTGGGCTGAATAGAATGGCTGGATTTCTCTTGGAACAACAACAGAAAAATTCCCCCAAACAACAAAGTAAAATAAAACTTCCATAAGACTTTTTTAATTCAGAGGAATACCTCTCTGTGACAGGTGGATAAACCTCATCTTTTTTTCCTCAGGCAGATTTTAGACTTTTCTGGGGCAATTTTGGCAAAAACCTGCTACCTTATACAGTGCCTGATCCTACACTTGCAGCCCAAGGAGAATGGCCACCTTCCTAAATAAAACAACTCTGGGATAAAAACTTGAATAATGGAAGTCTCTGCTCTATATCTACATTAGTTAGCTGTTGGTTTGTCCTTTGGCTCTTTTCTGGACTGCTCCAACTAACTCTCATCAAAATAATACCCAAGCCGACGTTAGTGGCTATTTAATCTCAAGCATGCCTCTCAAAAAAGGAATGCAGGATAAGTCTATCTCATGTGGCTCTGTCAAGCCACAGCTGTTCTTTAGCTTCATCCTAGGAAACTTTGCACCCTCAGCAACCTTCATATGCCCTCATGCCACATCCTACAGCATACAATATAGTTTCTTCAGTTTTCTGCTGTGGGAATGTCAGCTTCTTTGCTGAGCTGCAGCAAAGCTCTTGCATTGTACAATACTTTAAGTTGTCAAGACATACAAAACATGAATTTGTGCCAGACCAATAGAAACCACACAGTGGACCCAGAGAACTCCAGAACAGAATGCTCCATTCTGTGGACACTTTTGCACATCCTAAGTACTCTAGTTGCTAGATTCTGTTTGCCTTCAGGGCTATCTTCCTCTGTTTAGCAGTATTGATCTAACCAGACTGTACTGTGAACTAAGTTCTTGAGTTTTGAATGTTGTTGGTAAAGGATATACTGAAGTGCTGCAAAAATACAGGAAAAAGGCCAAGCTGATATGACTTGTTCTATGTAGGAAGCAGGGTAGGGCAGAATCACTGAGGGGCAAGAATACAGCAGCTAGAGAATGTGCACAGAACAGATGACATCTACTAGCAAGCAGAAAAAGCATTCAGAATAAATCTGTGCTTTACTGCTTTTGTGTGTGTGTGTGTGAATTCTGTGTATTTATAGTTTTGTTTTCTTCAAATTTAAAAGACAAGAGGGCAAGCTACTCAGTCACATCATGTAACTATTCCTGTCTAATAAAAGCACTGCACAGTATCCTTATGCTTTTTTTTATAATGGGTGCAACATTTATGAGAATTACAAAATTATCACTTCAACAAAATGCAACATTGCTGCTATGAAAAGTTTGTAAGAATGATAGTTCACTCTGAAATTAATGCAGATGGCTTTTGTGTTCATTATGGAGATCTCTCTATATGTCTTAATTTATATATCAAACTTTGGTAATTGATGCATCCATCAGACTTTTCAAACCTTCAGAGTAGTCTAACTACATTCCTGAATTAAGGTTTTGAAGTCATTGGGGTGGGAACACGTAGGGAAAGCACACATTTAGAACTATAATGAGAGTAAAGGAGTGTTGTAAGTCAATTATAAATACATACAATTTATTAGAAATAACAAAACTTCATACACAGCAAAAGTACAGAGCATAACAACTGTTAGGGGATTGCAGCTAAAACAAAAGATCTCTTTTAGCTTTTATGGCAAAAGACAATAATATACAAATTGTAATTAGAAAGTGGGGAATTTCCTTCCTGCCACTGTAGGATTTTCTAGAGTGGATCTATACCTGTGAGTGACCAATTGGAAGTAGTTCATCAACAGCAGTATTCAGTAATTCATAACCATCGGCAAAACCCCCACTTCTCCATAGGTGAGAGAATAATTCTGACACCACATGTGCTGGACAGCAAATTTGTAGTTTGTGAGTACCTACCTTCCTTCCCCTAGAAACACATGGGTAAGACACCTGTATCATTAATTCCACTCATAGACATACCTAAGCGAGCTTTTACTAACTGGTTAGCACATTGTCACAGTGTGGAGCTCAGCTCTGTCAGTAAAACCTGACCAAAAGTCTGCACAAATAGCCACAGACTGCAGTGTAATCGTTTTGTGACAACTGCAAGACAAACAAAGGAGGAACTACAAATTCCATTTTTACAGGCAGACATTTTAAAATGCACATAACCATCTAAAGATGCAATTATCTAATGCAATGAGGCAGTTAGTGGGGTTTTCACAGGCATCTACATACCTAACTTCCATTTCTTAAAATTCCTTGGAATTGTAATGTTTAGCCATCTGTATCATGACAGTTTTAGAGATTTAGTGTGCAGAGTTTAAAGTGCCTGGAAATGGTCTTATGTCTGTTAGAGTAGTTTCTTACAAGATTCTGGCTTATCCCACTAGTACCCTGATAACGATTTATGATTTCAGTCTGGGGGTTAGGTAAGTCCAGGGACCATTGCTGATGGGCAGTTTGCGAACATCTACTAGGCCTGGGAGCAAAACCATCTTATTAGCATAGAGATGGGTGTTCCATGCCAGAGGGTCTCAGTTCCCAGGAACTCACCTGGCCACCTTTAATTTGCTTAGATAGCCATAACATAGATGAACTTGTGCAAAGGGTCACCTGGGAAGTCTGTCACCAAGGCAGTGACTCTGCCATATCTTAGAATGCCTAGCTCAAACAGAAAATCACAGCAAAACTTGTTTCCAAAAGTATAGCTTGTTTTTTCCCCCCTTATTCATGCTGGAAAATATTCTCCTGCCAATAGAATAAGAGAGAAAATGTGGACAATACAAACACTGCTGAAGACATACAGAGAAACATTGCTTAAAGAAGTTTCAAAATAACATTTCTACAGGGGTACTTATCACAGTCAAGGATGACAGAATGAAACCTGACTGTGTTGGAATCCATTTATTTAAGTGCCTGCAGTTATCATTTCAAGGCAAATGAAGCAATAATAAATACAGAGCATTTGAAAGAAAGATAATCTGTATCCACCACATTTTAATAAACAGTAATCACAAAAATCAATGCAGGCACATTGGATCTGTTTTTCTATTAGTTTTCCTATTACTGTTCTCCCTTTCTCTTATTTCAACACATTTTTCTATCTAATGCTTGATGAAATGATCTGTGGTTCCTATTGCTTTGGCGTCTGAACTTTTGTCTTAATTTTTCTTTCAAAAGCTGGGTTTTAAGCATAAAAATTAGTACCCTCACCTGCAGTATTAACGCTAGCAGTCCTAACTTGTAGCAAATGGTATACCTGTTCATTTACTTTCCTTTTGCAAACAATAGGTCAGAACTGCTTCTTGCTAACTTTAATCAGTATGAGGGTGCCTGAGAAGGATGATACTTCCCACCATTCTCCTTTGGGAAGGAGAAGTTTATTTTTAAAATATACTCTGCCTCTACTCAGTTTAAAAAACCCTACAAGGAAAACAAAAACATCAAATTGTAGAGATACTTACCAAAAATATGATTATTTCTCCAGGTAATAAAAAAAATATTGTAGCAAAGTCAATATTTACCATAAAGTACAAACACTTCTCTCTCCCACAAATATGATTATGTGTCAGATTAACCTCAGAAATTTAAGCATAATAAAAATATTCAGAGTGATGATGAAAACCCCCAAATGTGATTCTATTTTAATGCACATTTGTTATATCATTGTAGGAATGAGAAGCAAAGATTTGGCTGATAAGTAGAAAAGAAAAAGTAGAGTAAAATTATTGACAGTGTTTTTCAATCAAATAGGTTTCTGGTTTTAAAGAGTGAACCAGGTATCTCCAGAAGCAGTTTTTTTTTGCATCCTAAGGTAGATGCCTAAGAACAATAAGATCAGAATGAGAAAAAAAAAGTTTTGATGGGCAACTACAGGATGTTGAGGCAACGGAAATATTAAGGATGGATAGACACAAATAGTGACTTTTTGAGGAAAAGCAACCATGCATGCCATGATATTCTATGTGCTGCTGATTTATCTGTTTGATGTGTTTGTTTTGGTTTTTTCTCCTTTTTAAATTCCCCTAAGTTATCTGAAGGTAGAAAAAATGAACCACAACATGAATTTGAGTACTCCCAGAATATGTATGATACTGTTTTGAGAAAACACTTAGTTTTAAAAGATCTAGGGAAGGATGACACAAATAAGCCCCACTGTAGGTCGTCATCAGTGAAAAGTTTGAGTTTCATATGTCTTTATAGCAGCATCAGCTTCAACTTCTGTATGTTTGTGCTCCGTGTTGATATTTCAACAAATGACCTGTATCACAGCTGTGGTAGGCAGATTCTTACATATAAATTAACACTGTTAATGTCAAGTAGTCAAGGTTCAGTGCTGACCATCATTTCATATTATGTCATGTAAAGACTTCAAATATCATGTCCCTATGTTACCTGTTTTTACTGACAACTGAGCATCCTAAGCATTGTAGCATTTTGTCAGTTCAGCAGATTCGAGGCCATCCATCATAGCTGCTATTTCTGTCATATGCATTTAACTTCAGCATCAGCCAACAGTCTGCAGTCTTGGTTACTGATCAGTATCATCACAACTGTCAGAGAGAGAGTGAATTTTTTTCTCTCCAAAAGTTGGTTAATGCAATGTTTGACACAGACAGTTTCCTTAACAAGGTTTCCACAGCATGTTTGATATTTGAGTACGGGAATATTTCCAGCATGTTCTTCCATAATTAATTTACATTTTCAACATCTTTGTGAACACTTCAAGCATCAATATTGGTTGCTCCAAGGATTTTCCTTTTCTCCTTCTTAAGAGTCACAATCCAAAAAAAATGAGCTTCTGGAAATCAAGAGAAGTGGTTCAAGAGATTCTGCAACCTTAAACACAAATGATTTCAGAGGTATCTATATAAAATGAAAATTCCACTGAAGTATTGGTATGACAAATCATTTTGATTTCAAAGTTGCTGTTGTAGTAGTTTTTATTCTTATTATTTTTTTTCTCCATTTTTTATTTTAAATGGCTCTATGAAGATGAATGACAGTGATTTGGGAAAGTACCTAAGCAAAGTTTAAATCCCTTTGATCTCAGATTGTGATCTATCAACCTCCTGGAGTAGGGTAGAAACAGTCTCATTAACAGCTCAGTCTCATGAACTGCTGCTGCTTATTTTTTTTCAGAGGCATCTCTTTACAAAGGCCTGCTCTTCAAACTCTTTAAAACACTCAAATGAAACTTTGAAAGGGTGGGCTGAATCAGACCACAGGTCGGCTGGATTTGTTTGAAGAGCTGGCTCAGATGTAAAGTTCCGAAGCCTAAAATTCAAGGATTCCAACACTGTGGAAGGATACTGAGAGCTGTCGTGCAGTTCTGCGCAAGGACAAATAGTGCCGGGGACTAAGGAAGTGTGTACACAGTAGTGTGCTCGTGATCTGCAGACACAAAGCCCAAAAAATTAAAAATGCTGCTTAAATGTCTTGTGATTTAAATAAGTCTCATGATTTTTTAAAAGATTTTTTTTTTTAACACCGACAACTCATTTCCCCCCCCATCTTCTTTTCTCTTCTTATAATTGCATTATTCTAGGTGAAAATTTATTAAAAGAAATAATAACTTTCAAAACCAATGTCAAAATAAAAAGTTTCAAACCCTGAAATTCTAATTTGAGTTATTGTCACAGTTGCAAATTAAACAGTGTAATTGCCCAGGCCTGAAAAACCTCTGTGTATGTATGTGCATGTGTGTATACACACAGACATGAACTGAGTGTTCAATATGTGTGTATCTTTGAAATTCAAAGCAAAGAAGACAAGTGAATACCAAAGATCTGATTTGTTAACCAAGGCTAAGGAAAAACCATTAAAAAGATGATTGTTCCACCAGATAAATTTATTTGTTTATTGTACATGCTGATCTCAGAAATTGTCTTTTTTTCTTTTTTTTTTAATAATATAATGGAATTTTGTAATGTAATAATAAACTTTTGCATTTCTCATCACAATCTTGGAGAAATTGGGAACTATTGAAGTTTCATAGTAGGCAAGTGTGACTTTTCAGTCAAATGACAGAACTGTGATATTTGCCCATTAAAAAAAAAAAAATCATTAATACAAGCTGAAAATGAAAAAAGCTAGAGAAATAAAATGAAATAGCTCCAGATCCTCAGTTTTTCTTACCCTGGATTCACTTTTCCCAAACAGTAAAATATAAGCCACTGGGGAGGAAAAAAAAAAAAAAAAAAAAAAAAAGGTAAAAATTCCCTGAATGCTTTCTTCACAGTTACTTCTAATGCAACAATAATTAACTTGAAAATAATGGTACATTAGTTTATTGCCATATTGCAATGGAATTTCCATGGATGCACATATAATGTGGATATTAATAATACGTTAGTTCATCATGATTAATCTTTTAACAATTAATATGAAGTGAATGAATGAGTGATTAGTCATTTATTAACAAAGGAAGATGTGCAATTATGTCCTTTCTGTACTAAACACATTTTGTCAAATGAGGGTTTGTTGGTTTCGTTTTTTTTTTTTCCTCTGGTAACAAAACAGATGATAGAGAAAGGCTAATGTTATGAATACTTTTTCAATTTCAAATCATCTAGGTCTAAGATGTATTGACACATATAAGAACACTATGAAAGTTGTCACTTGTTTTAATTAGAAAGCATGGCCATTCTTATAAAATAGGATGGAATCAATAGAGGGTGAAAAGCATACTTTTATACACTAAACTGAATAATTTAATCTGCCTTTTTTCCTCCCCCAAGAATAGTTGTGAAATGGTTGAACTCTGAAAACATGACAAATAGCTTATTGTAAGCAGTGCATTTTTGTTGGTTCTGAAATCAGTCACCCTAATCCTGAATTGTTTTACAGTAGTTAGAAAATCCTAGTTATCTAATTAATTGTTCTAATTTCCTAATATAGGTAGGACCATAAGTGGATACAGGTGAATAATGTAATATTTAGTTAGAATGCAGGCTTTCACATTCCAACTTGTGCTATGGAAGTATTGTGGAATATGTGCAGTTTTACAAGAAGGATATATCCTAAATGTCACATCAGTCCATTAATACTAGTGTGTTTATTGGAAGAAGTTGAATCCTAAGAGAACTGACCTCTGTGAATTACCTTAGTTGTGGGAATGCTTCAGTAGAGAGGAAACATTTCTACATCACTGCCTTCTGTGTTTTCCTGCTCTGGAAGTATCTAGCCTAGTTGTCAGTATAGAGAAGGGCAACAAAGCTGCTGAGGGGTTTGGAGCACAAGCCCTGTGAGGAGATGCTGAGGGAGCTGGAGTTGCTTAGCCTAGAGAAGAGGAGGCTCAGGGGACACCTTATTGCTGTCTATAACTACCTGAAGGGAGGTTGTAGCCAGGTGGGGGTTGGTCTCTTCTCCCAGGCAACCAGCACCAGAACAAGAGGACACAGTCTCAAGGTGTGCCAGGGGAAGTTTAGGCTAGATGTTAGGAAGAAGTTCTTCATAGAAAGTGTGATTTGCCCTTGGAATGGGCTGCACAGGGAGGTGGTGGAGTCACCATCACTGGAAAAGACTGGATGAGGTGCTTGGTGCCATGGTTTAGTTGATTAGATGGTGTTGGATGATATGTTGGACTTGATGATCTCAAAGGTCTCTTCCAACCTGGTTAATTCTATTCTATTCTATGCTATGCTATGCTATGCTATGCTATGCTATAGTTTGAACAGGAATGAGTCCAGTGCTATTCTCTTCACCTCTTCCAATGTTGACTGTGTCTCACTGAGAAGAGAGCATTTGAATGTAAATGGCTAATTACTTTCTTTTAAAATCTGAATTTCATATGCATGTAGATATATTAATGATAGAAATCAGAATTAGTTTCTTTGCTTTTAATGATTGATAATTCATAAAAATGACAAAGAAAAAAATCTCCTGGCTACTTGGTTTGACCATAGAATTTCAAGTTCAGTAAGAAAAAACTGTCTTAACAATCACAAGTATCTGAATACCAGCTTTTATAAATGTTTCAGTTTTTCATGCTTTTTTTATACGAATAACAATGACAGTAATCCTGTGCAGGACACTATAATAAACATCTTTATTGCCACATTTATTTCCTTCAGCTTTTATGGGAAACAATTTTCATATTATTTATGAGTGGATTGTTATTATTTGCATTAATATATTTTGGTCATCTTTAAATAAATTGAGTATTACACTTAAATATTCTAACAATAACACAAGTCCCCAGTGAACAAAGAAATATATTGACATTGACCTCAATGCTCAGAGTGCAACCATACAGTCCATAAAAAGTTGGAACCAAAAATCTATCAATTGTTTCTTTGCTATTTATTGTTGCTCCAGGGTGTATCCCATCTGGTCCATATTTAGATGAATGATTATGTATGTCACTCTGTAGTGTAGGAAAAATAAATAAATTCATCAGATGTTTGCTTTCCAAAGATGAATTACAGTTCTCAGAAATGGCCAGGTAAATACTGCACATTAGAAGTAATGTTCGTAGCGGTTTATTTTCTGAAGTGTTTAATATGTTCAGTTTCGTCCTAGTAAAAGCCAGAAAAATAACAACCAGACAATGATAAAAAAAGGCCATAGATGGAAAAGGAGCCTGATGTATCTGGTATGTATATTAGAATAGTATTGAATTTTCTTCAACAGCATTAATCCACTTCTGACAGATGAAGTATCATGCTATCAATAAAAGCACAATTACTATTAATTATACCAGAGCAAATTCCATCTAAAGGTCTCACATGAGCATCATTATTGCCAATTTATAAAACTGCAGACCAAGCTTTATTTAGAAGCCAAATTTTCAAAATAATTTCCTGTTTAGTTGGTGATAATTTGTATGACCCGGGTAACAAAACCCAATGCATAGCTTACATAGAAATCAGTATGGAAAGAACTGCAGAATAAGCTTGCTTGCATATGAAATTCTGCCTGACATTTCAGGACTCTACTTTCTAGCTCAAGTTTGTGGGACATTTAGTTATTCATGAATAATATACATTTCAGGAGCAAATCTCTCTGGGACAATCTGGAACATGCTAAGGGCAGCCAGAACAACTGGGGAATGGTAAGCAAATTGTAGAGTCAACTATTAACACTAGTTATCTTCAAGTATCTCTGTGAAGGTGTTGAGTACTGTCCTTTCACTGATAGGAACAGAAGCATGAGATGATCTTTTCCATACACTGATGATCACATCTGATCTTATCTAAGACAGCATTGGTCTGGAAGCAGTCAGCAGAGCTCAGATATTTTTTTTCCTTTTTCATCTATGTAGATATATTGTGTGATTTGCCTGGTGGCAAGGATTAAAACAGTAGTATAAGGCAAGTCTCTAGTGCCTCTGTGCAGTGTCCAGCACTGTATGTCCTCCTCCAAGGAGATTTTTCAAATTTCCCAGGGAAACTGACAGTTAGTTCTTGGAGGTGATAAAACATGAGTTGACAAACTCATTGGCATTTGGGAAAAAAAGGTATTCAGGAAGGACAGCTGTCTTACACAGACCATCATCATTTCAGTCAAACTTCTGGAGTGCTGATTGAATGGAAAGAGCACTGAGACAGCTCCATCTTGAATTTGCTGTTCTTCTCTGTCAATGCTCCTATTTCATGGTGTGCAGATGCCCAATCAGGTTTATGCCAGCAATTTTGAAGTTTTCTCGCTGCTGATACCTGAATTCTGTGGAAAACTTAATTGAGTTTTCACTGTAATCACATAAAAAGTGAGGATTTAGTAAGGCAAAGGCAAGAAAAGGGGCTATATTAGGAATACTTAACCAAAACCTAAGACAAACTTTTCATGTGAGTGGGATGTCCTAGTTCTATCTGTGTTACTATAGCAACCAGCTAATTATTCCCTCTCCTCCTCTCCACCCTTGTGCACATGGAAATCTTCTTTTTTATTTTTTTTTTAATTTTTTCCATATAGAATCTATTCACCATCCAAGACCTATGGAGAGGTAACATAATTGTTTGGTAGTGCCAACTTCTTGTTCTGAACTATCTTTGCAAATGGAAGTTTCACTAAGATAATCATAAAGCAAATTGAACGGTTTGCAGATAAAATAGTCAAATCAGTCTGTTTTGGTAGCACAAGCCCCAAATGCTTTTTAAGACATTGCCTGAAGTGGTAGTGGTAATGACAGTGATGTACCTCCTAGTTTTTCACAGAGCTAAGTTTTGCATCATATTTTCAAAATCATCAGGATTTCAAGTGCTAGTGTAATCCAAAAAAGCACTATTTATTTCCAACTTCATTTTTTTTTAAAAGAGCTTGAGAGTTTACTCATTTAATTCCTCTCTTCTAGGGAAAATCACACTTCACCCCTCTTACTCCCTGGTGGGAATTTAACGGAGGAAAGAGAAGGTGCTAGTGGATTCACTCTTCCCTGGCAGTAATTTGCTGCCTTTTTGGTTATTTGCAGAGCAGCTCTGCCTGATGCAGTGTAGCAGGTTACCTGTTATGGTAGCAGAATCTACATGGCACAGCTTTTGGCCCTGCTGCTTTGCACTCTTCAAAACTCTCTTGAGAAAAGAGTGCAGATGTTCTTAATGAGATATGTTTGGCATCCTGTGTATACACGAGGAAGCAGAAAACTATGCAGTTTCCTGCTATCAATCAACAAGCAGCCTTGATAAAACTACTGCAGAGAGATTGGCTTGCAGAGGCCTGCTGAATGTCATGGGAGTGAGGGCCATTTTACCACTGACTCATTGTGAGTCTGCCTTTAGAGGTCTTTTGGGACAAGATTGGTTTTTAATTTAATTTTTGTAGCAGTTAAACTTTGTGAATATGATCAGATTTCCTCTTGATCAGCTTCTTGGTAGCCAGTTTTAATTTGCTCTTCTTAAATATCAGCACTGCAAACTGTGCTGAATAAAGTTTAGAATTACACCTACTTAGACTAAATTAGAATTTAGTTCAAATGTAATCATGTTCATGAAAAATTTCAAAATTATCTGACAGAAAGGAGGGACAGTTGTTTGAGTTGTTTAATTGGAAGTCCATATGCTTGCCTGAGGGATACACAAAGAAAAAGAAAGAGAGCCTGAGGATTGAGAAATTTCTTTCTTTTTTTTTGCCTTTCCAGGCTCCCACTGGGGAAAAAAAGAGAGGGCAAGGGAATAGAAGCATGGCCAGCAGATTGAGAGAGGTGTTTCTGCCATTCTACTCTGCTCTGGTAAGACCACACTTGGAGTACTATGTCCAGTTATGAGACCTCCCCAACACAAGGGGGACAGAGGCCTGCTGCAGCAGGTCCAGAAGAAGGCCACAAATATGGGCTGGAGACCTTCTCCTATGAAGACAGGCTGAAAGAGTTGGGACTGTTCACCCTGGAGACGAGAAGGCTCTTGGGAGACCTTATAACTACATTTCAATATCTGAAGGGGACCTAAAAGAAGGCTGGGAAAGGACTATGTAGAAGGGCTTGTGGTAATAGGATGAGGGACAATGGTTTTAAACTGGAGCAGGGTAGATTTAGATTGGACAGAAGGAAGAAGTTCTTTAGAATAAGAGTGGTGAAATACTGGAACAGAACAGGTTGCCTGGGAATGTGATTGAATTCCTGTGCTTGGAAATGTTCAAGATCAGACTTGATGGCCTGGGCAACCTGATTCAGTTGGAGATGTCCCTCTTCACTGCAGGAGAGTCTGGAAAAGATGGACTTTGAGGGTTATTTCCAACCTGGTACAATCTACAAATCTGTGAAGAGATATCCAATATCTTATTTACATATACGACTGTTTGTTAGACAATATCCCTCCTCCTGGGATATTGATGTGAAGTGAGAAAGGAATGCTTAATTGATTGGTTAACAGCCTTGCTTTTGCTCAGATGCCACTGCCAAAACAGGAAGCGAGAGAAAGGGCTAATTCATCTTCTACTTGTTGAAAATGTCTAATATTTATATATACATTCTTCTTTATTTGTTATTTTTTAAAATTAAAATATTCAATCTTTCTATCTCTATCAGATGCCACAGAGTAATAGGGTGTCCTCATTTACCAGGCTGCCCTATCTGTTCCATGCAGGGCTCTAATTATATGTCAGGGAGGGAGAAGAAAATGCCCTCCTTACAAATTTACTTCAGAGTTTTTAAATTTTACTTCACAGATCTTTTTTAGAACGTGTTCCTGTGGTTTTGCTGGGTGAGATGATGCTTAGCTTAAGAATCTCATGCTAAGTTAGTGACATTTCCTTGAAGTTGTCTGCCTCCCTGCACAGATAATGAAACATTTCATCAGCTTCCCCACAGGAAACTGATCTTAACTTTTAACCCCTCTTTTTTTTTTTTTTTTTTTTCCCCCCTCCTGCCTGGACAAAGCAAAAAAAGAAAACATCTTTAAAGGGTTTATTCAATCCAAATATTAACTTGCCATTCTGAAACGATTCACAGCATTTGGCTTCACAGAATGCAAATTTGAAAGAGAAAAGGGACGGACAGTGTTCAGGAAGGACAAGAAAATAATTGTCTCATGCTGTATTTGTACATAGGTAAAAAATTATTTCAGTTCTGCTGCCAAGTCACTTCCATGTTGAGTATATTGCTAACTCTGTTAGCAATTTTGCTAACTATTGTTTCAAGTATTGCTTTCAGCTAGTTCTTCAATGAAATATTTACAATGATATTCCTGTATCATTTCCAACTTCCTGATGTATATGTAACTCCATATACAAATGGAACTTTTTGATGGGTAGGAAGATGGTTACATACCTGTAATATAAGATACATCTTTGGTATGTGACAATGTATTTGATGACACAGATTCTGGATGTTCGGAAGAAGTTCTCAACAGAGTGATTTGCCATTGGAATGGGCTGCCCAGGGAGGTGGTGGAGTCACCATCACTGGTGGTGTTTAGGAAGAGACTGGATTAGGCACTTGTTGCCATGGTTTAGTTGATAAGATGGTGGTGGGTGATAGCTTGGACTTGATGATATCAAAGGTCTTTTCCAACCTGGTTAATTCTATTCTATTCTATTCTATTCTATTCTATTCTATTCTATTCTATTCTATTCTATTCTATTCTATTCTAAAGAGTTCTATAATCAAAGGAAAGTGTCTAAAAATGTATGTCATTGGTCAAAGAGGAAACACTAGTTAAGTGATTATTAGACTATCGTGGTTTCTTTTGACCTTAAAATACATCAGTTCAAGGATTTGTACAGACATAGGTGATTCAGAAAACTTGAGAAACTGCTCTCACTCAGATGAGAGGTAAACAATCAAATGTAATCTCAAGTACAGTTAAAATGACTTTAATTAAAAATCCTTTAGGTTGATTTACTTTATATCTGCCCTTTATAACTGAAGTTATTACATAAAAATGTAAGAAAGCAGCTATGAACAGACTTAAAGTTATCTTGATAGATTTCTCCTTCTCTTCCTCCCCGATGCATCCTATTTGTTTTTCTCCAGTTGTAGTATTATTCTCTGTTGAGTTGGTCTGGGTCTGTTTAGCCTGGAGAAGAGAAGTCTGAGGGGCTGTCTTATCAATGTCTTTAAATATCTAAAGAGCAGAAATCAGAGGATGGGGCTAAACGCTCTTCAGTGGTGCCCAGTGACAGGACAAGCGGCAATGGGCACAAGCTGGACCTGTAATTCTGCACATTGGCTCTTTAGTGTTCTGAGACAGAGAGAAAATCAGACATGCACTTTGAGCCTATTAAGACTTAGGTGTTCAGTTTCCAAGTTTATGACATTCTTGTTGTTTATCTGGCTTTTGTTGTTATAGTTAGCTGCAACAGGCTTATTGAAAATCAAGGGATTAATCTCATTAATGACACATATATATGTGTCATTACATATATGTACATATATGTTTAAGATACATCTTTCTTTCCATAGCCTCATTTCTTGTTTTGTAGGTGTATTTTATTGTTTGTTTTGGTAACTTTTGGAGTGTCATATCTGGCCTGATTACTTAAATTCTAAGTCCCAAACTGTTTTTATGATTAAGAAGTTTTTATGATTTTTTGGGGTACTTTTTAATGCAATTTGGTCTCTGCATGTCCTTGATATCCCTCTTAAAACAGATATTCATGCCAGGAGGTCAAACCCATCTTCAGACCTGCTGGCTTTACCAACATTTCACTGAACTTTATTTCAGAAATATCACCAACTGAAATCCATATCTTGTTTTAACAGTCTGTTTTCATCTATCTTTTGACTGAATAGACAGATTAATTTGCAATTACTCTGTACAAGCTATAGACCAGCTATTCTACCAAATGCTATTTAGGTTGACATTTGCATGTACAAAAAAAATAAAAAGATGTCTTGCTGATTCTGTTACTACCTGGTGAACAAATTTCCTAGCTGAAAAACTGATATCTGCTGATTTCAATAGCATTCCTTCTCCAGTATATGCATGGAAAATGCCTTTTTCCTGTAATGTGGCTATTGGATATCTATATCTCTCCTGTGGCATTACAAAGGTCATCCAAATTTGCTTCTCCAAGTCTACAGCAAAAACTCAACAGTACCTCGTAGAATGTCTTTGTAACTTCTGCTTAAGTAAACTTTGAATAAAATATGTATCTTACTCGTACAATAAAATACTGATATTGAAACAGTAACTTAAATATTTATCAAGTGTTAAGTCATCTTGGAAGGTATGACACCTAATTCTGTCAAATTCAGTATTTATCCATAAATGCAAGATGATACTCTACAAATTTTAGAGCTATGGGCCATGGAAAACAGAAAACTGTCCTAATCTAAGGTTTTATAGTATTTGGTAGCCTGGAAAACATTTGAAGACAGACAGTACCTCTTGTCCTGGTAATAAGTGTGTAACTTCTTTGTGATAAATGCAGCAGTTATTTAATATATGATATAATATGAATAGGAAATCATCAGAAAGATCCCACTGGAGTTCAGTGCAGACTCATCATATGTGACGGGAACATATTTAGTGTCTTGTCATCATTTTTAGGTGACATTTAAGTTTTCATGTGACAACCTTAGAAAACTACTGAGTCCATTAAGAGATTTTGATAATCATTGCCTTGTGCTTTGCTTACAGATTCAAACAAAATACTTAATATTAGTATGGATTTACACAAAAGCATTATTATCTTACTTTGTGAAATAAAATGCACACCTTTTTTCCAGTTTAGCACATACCAGTTAGCATCAATGCCAATACCGTTACAGGTACTGTCTTATTTTCACAAAAGTTTAAATGTTTTACAGCCATTTAAATTAAGTCAGTTGTTTACTCTTGCAAAGAGTCCTGCAAGCTTTTTCTGTTCTCTTTTCATCTGCAGAAAATAAACCTTATGCTTAACAATTGAGTTTATTTTTTATTGCTGTGCCCAAGGCAAAATCTCAGATTGGGGTTCACAATCTCAGAAGACAGACAGATTTAATATATTTGTCACTACCCTGACAGGGTGAAAATATTGCTTAAATCCAGGTGTAAGAGATGAGCCTTTGTGAAACAGATGTAATCCTCACAATGAAATATTTCTCAGGCACTCAGTCACCCATGTTATGATTAGAAGACATAAGCATTTGTTCTAGTTGGCCTATCTGTAGCCACTACTTTTACTCAGATGCTCCTATTTTCTTTATATTACTTAACCCAAAGTTATGTGGGTATTGTACCATGTTTACTGTCTTCCCTTGTTTCTGAATGATTACAGTATTTTTCTCCAGCATAAAAATGCACTTTAAAAGTCTGGAAATGGACAGGATAAAATTCTTAACTAGAGTAAATAGCAGTAATAAAAATATAGCTGTAGGCTGATAAAAAAGGAATCTTTTTGAAGATCAAACATAGTGTCATGTTAGTAAGTATCAGGTGAGGTGTCCAGGGCTTCAGTCTAGAAGTACATCTGTAATTGTCTTTTGTCTTTATTTTCTAATTCATATTTAGGGGCTTTAAAGATCTGTTGTAACAGGACTCTTGTTACATTTAATAAGTGCCATGTTGATTGGCGTACTCTAAGTAGGCTTTTCAGTTTGCCTTTGGGAAATTTAATATAAAAACATTCAACATTCTTTTATTAGTGTTTTTTACTATTCCCAGTCCCATCAGACCTTTGGTGCAAGCAGTGTATTATTGAAAAGCTTATCTGTAAGAAGTGAGCCAAGGGGAAATTCAGCCTTTATTAATATTGACATCATGTTCCTGCACAATAGCTGTCTAAAGAAACTTTTCAATTGGATTTCAACTGCTTTGATGCAGTATAAATGGAAACAACTGAATGCATGATTTAACACAGAACAGTGAAAAATGTTGCAGTCTATATGCTCTAACACAGGGCATGTGTTCAAAGATACTACGTGGTTGTATTCTGCAGTGTTTCCAGTCACGTCTTAGTTAGGAAACAAGAAAAAATAATTCTTAAGACAGACTTCATTTTAAATGGCCTTTCATTTAACAAGGTCCTGCAGACAGAGATATACTCTGGGAACTTGGTCAAAGTGTTCTGGTCCTGCCTCACTTAAAAATTACTTTGCAGCTTTGGGCTAATTGTTTAATGCACCAGGTGTCCTGGTAAGACAAACATTTTATGGGATCTGGAGTTGGAAAGCCAAATTTTCTAGACTGGGCTGTGCTAAGTCTATTTTTGAGCAAAAATCCCTGAAAAGGACAAATCTTCAGATAATATATCTTTAAAAGAACTGAGGGAATGGATTCTACTTAACATTTTCTCAAAGCCAAATTATATATATAATTAAAAATTAAAGGTAGAACACATACTGCAAGGATGAAGTTTTAGCAGCAGTGGAAAGGGAGAAGAGTTGACAACACCTGACCAGGAAAAAGAAGAGATATTTCTGTAACTTTTTCATGATAGGGAAGAAAGATTGTTAAGAGTTAAAGCCAAATTTCCTGCACTGGGAAATGCACGGGCATGATGGCCTACAACCCCTCTGCTAGAGGTATGTCACCATTCAATAATGAATTCAAGGTTTACTGGGCTGGAGATGGAGGATATAATAAAGTCTGACTCTTTAGACAGCTCACCAAAGCACTCATTCTGAAGAAGTGCTTGGCCTCCCAAAATCTGCAGCCACATCTCTATTTCTCTTAGTTATTATGTGGTGACTAGTTCCCTTAATAGATATTCTTCTTCATTTCAGGCTTGGGCCATCTTAACTTGCGAAGTGTTTTGGGTTTTTTCTTTTTCTTTTTTCTTTCCATTTCATGAGTTCTTGAAAATCTGTATTCCAAATAGGAGTTTTGCATTTTGCCCCCCTACAGAGTCTTTTTCTTTTTTTTTAAATTGATACCTCATCTGTTTTAGTTTGTAACAGACTAATCACAAATACTTTATCTCAAATGTTGCTGAAGTTTTTCTTGTACAAAATGTGTTACATAGTCACTGTGGACTTCAGCTACACATGATAGATGGAGATCAGGTAGATGGTATTACTGCTTGTTTGCAGACCCACAAGTAAGTTTTGATGGCTGAACCACATTATAAAATGTTTTCATTACAGGACAGACTCTTGAGGAAGGTTACTGTTATTAAGTACCAAAAATATTAAAAGGAAAGATTGTTCTGTATGATTCACAGAGCTGAGTTTAGATGCTACTCCCTGCTCTGATACTTTATTTCTGCTGCTTTTTCATTACAATAGCTTTTTCAGGCGTCCCATAAGGTGGCCTCTGAGGTGTGGTTATCTCAGAACAGTCACATATTTTGTTGAAAAAGATGAGTGCTTTGTGTTCTGAATTTCAAAATATTTAAGAGATTATGTCATTGGGCCTAGGGGAAGTGGAGAAGACCCAACAGAAGACCCAACATGATAGGCAATTTTTTATGCCTTTCAACTTTTTTTTTTTTTTTTTTTTCAGTCTAGTTAGGCTTACAAATCTCTGTGGATGTTTAAGTGAATGGAAAGTCCAAGAAGAGTAGCACTAAAATTACTAGGACATCAAGTCAGAGGTATGATGGCAACTGTAATTTATGCAACATACACAATTTCCAGATATAAGACAAGTCACAGGGCAAATGGAAAGAAATATTATGAAGAATGTGGGTGTAGTTCTGTATAGTTCTGATGTTACTTCTACTTGGCAGAAGCATTTTAGTGTTCTAGATGGATTACATAAATTATTATCAGACAAGAATGGGATTTGAAGGAACTTAGCCTACATGACAGAAAAACCCCAAGAGAAATAAAAAACAAATGAAAGATTGCTCACCTTTGTCTTCTAAACTTGATTTTGTTTTCACCTATGTAATCCAAACAAAAGAGAAATAGTCATCTTCAGTCCAGAATATCATGTAGAGGATTGGAAAATTCTGAACACTGCTCCAGCTCTGAGCACAGTTTGGCTTAAGCTGTCCATGAAGATTGTATTTGAACAGCAGTATCTTAGGGCCTATGCAATAAAATTTTTCACAGCTTTGGTTTCTTGATCCAAAAAAATTAGATGCCACTTGTGAGAAGAGGTGTAGGCGTTCATCTCTTCTTGGATCTCATTTCAGGTTTCTTAAGGTAACCATCTAAAATAATTGGAATGAATCACTTTTTGCAACTCTCTACGTTGTTTATAGAGGTAGCCTAGGTAACTGGCTTAGACTGCGTGACTGCATTTAGACAGTTGAAGAGATATGCCATAATAGATGCCTAATTTTTAGATGGCTAAAGATATATCATAGGAATATATGCCTAAATGTTTACCTAATCAGCAAGCTGGTGAGGAGAGGAATCTCCATGATGAAAAATGAAGACCTGTTACTTTCAAATGCAAAAACCTGAAGCACGAATCTATGCAGAGGAAAGTACTACAAATAGTAACTATGGAGAAGTGCATCTAAAACAATACACTGTAATGTCTAGTGATTGTACAAATGTGTTTGATTGTTCTACAGCAAAAAGACAAAATGAATGGGGGAGAAAAAGAAAAAAAAACCTCATTCAAATGTCTTCCATAAACAGCAGCTGTATATAATTGTGAAACTTGGCAGGTCTAATCCCATTATCACACAGATTCATTTTAAAGCCAAAGAACACACTGAAATTAGGTACTGTCTCGCTAAGTCTCCTAAGGCATTCCTTTGTTTTTCAGAGGTCATTTAATTTACAAACTCAAGATATAATACACAATACAATATCTTTTCTTTTTCAAAATATCATCTCCGATCTACATCTCCTTTCCCTGAGGACAGAGTCCCAACAGCTAGGCTGTCTGGTCCTCCTGACTCTCTCATACTATCTCAGTGCACTATTTTAGATACTGAGACACTTTAAAAGGAGTGATAAAGGGACACTGTTCTGGAAGATGAGGCATGAATCCCTTTTACAGGAGCCAGTTCAGGTTGTCACAGCTGTGCTGACCTTGAGTTAAGGGGAGTAATAAAACAGCATCTGCTGCTAAATAAAAGTCAGCCCAGGAATCACCCAAGCACCAGGTTGAAGTGACCAGTTGTGCTCATGTTTGTGAAGGATGACTCCCTTAGATCACACTTTTTGAGAAAAAACCCAACAAACAACAAACCAAAGCAAACCCACAATGAAACAACAAAACCACCAATCTGAAACTTTGACACAAATTCAGGGCATAAACTAGCAATTAAATATTGTGAATGATTGGGTACCAGTGCTTCAACATTCTCTCCAGACTTCTTATAATTTAGCAGTGTAGACATACCAAATATTCATTCATCAACATTTGTGAACTTTAAGTAGTGTTCTCCTTTCTATTTCTACTTTTGAGAATACAGTACTGAAATATCCATTCTGGGCAGTGAAGGACCATCTTAAATTACCAGAGTTTGTTCCGCTTTTCTGCCAAATGAAAACTAGTTTACTCTTTTTGGATCTAAGCTGGCTGTGGTGACAGTATAAGCATATTTGTGCCTGTTCTAATAAGTCCGAGTAGATCCAGTGTCTCTGAGCAGAGTCAGCCAGAGTAGTGGCAGTTCCCACCATGGCTAGTCCATAAAGCCTGGAAACTAAATGGGACTGAGTGAAGACATATTTGTGCCTTTTGGCCTCACGTCACATCATTACTTTCCAGGCTACATTTTTTTTTTGCTTGCAAAGAAACAAAACAAAAGAACCCCACCCTGAAATGAGAACATTTGGTTTCTGAGAATAAACATAATTACTGCTGCGTATTTTAGGCAACAATAAATTATAAATAGAACATTAGTATCTCACAGGAGAATTATTTTACGGTAGCAACTATGATTATATAGCACTTCAAGTGTTCAGAAACACAATTCATGCAATGTGGAAGAAAAATGCTTCTATGCTTAATAAAGTGGCCTCACAGTAGGTTAAAGAACTCTATGATTTCACTCCCGAGTTGTTTTTTTATAATCTCCAGATAAACTTATTTTATACTGTGTCAGAGTGTATTGCCATGAGGGATATCTAAAAACTTCACAATACAGTTATTATATAAATAGTAGCTATGAGAAATCAGTCAAGTTTCTGGAGTGACACATGAGATTCAGCAGGCTCATGGTCCACAGAATTTAAATTAAGGCAATTCAAAATCTGGCTTTTGTGCTCATTCCACAAAAGGATGACAGGGATTTTTATTTGTCTTGGGACTTTCCCCAGCTTTGCCTTGTGTCCAGTCAAAAATAATTTCTTCAGGTAAAATCCTCCTTCATCAGATCTAAATTGAAAGCAGAGCTTTGGAATATGGGAGAACAAGCAAGAAAAGGAGCAAGGGCAGCTGAAGGGCAGTTTAAGTTTGGAACTGGAAGCAACAGGCTGATAGAGATGAAACAGTTCCTGAACTTGCCTTCAAAAAGCATAAACAGTTTCTACCTTGACAATGTTCAAGTAAACCTTCTTCCATGGGCTAACTCTGGCTATAATGTTGAAACAAAAAGCTGGCAACATGGTGTGCAAACAGAGGAGGGATACCTCTCAGCAAAAAGGCCATACTCCTGCCCTAGCATATTTTTGTTGCATGGAACTTCTTTCTGAAAGGCACTTCAGACCTGCTCTTTTGCCTGAAACTTTAAAAATGTTGTCAGTTCCCTGAAATTCCTTCTTTTCCACTGCTGGTTTTCTCTGGCTTTAGAGAAAAAGATGTAGATCTCCAAAAGAACAAATAAGACAGATTTCTTAACAGGGAAATAGACATAATTAGGTGAATCCTGTGGCATGGTGTGATAGGGAAAAGAAGCAGCATATTAAAGTTAGTACCAAAGAAGAAAACTACAAATAAAAATAAATAGAGTTTTGGTTTTTATTTTGCATAATACTGGTTTTGTTCTCTTTCAGTCTCCCCTCTGTGAAGTAAGAACAGTAAGTTTAGTTAACATGATAAAAGAAATGAAAACAGAGCTAAGAATTTTGCAGGGTAATGCTCAAGCTGTAGACCCCTGTACTGCTGAAGGGCAAATGGGTACTTCTCAAAAGAATTTTCACAGAATCACCAAGGTTCGAAGAGACCTCAAAGATCATCAAGTCCAACCTGTCAACACAGATCTCATGACTAAACCATGGCACCAAGTGCCACATCCAATCCCCTCTTCAACACTTCCAGGCATGGTGACTCCAGCACCTCCCTGGGCAGCCCATTCCAATGGCGAATGACTTGCTCAGTGAAGAACTTTCTCCTCACCTCGAGCCTAAACTTCCCCTGGTGCAGCTTGAGACTGTGTCCTCTTTTTCTGGTGCTGGTTGCCTGTGAGAAGAGACCAACCCCCTCCTGGCTGCAACCATCCTTCAGGTAATTGTAGACAGCAATAAGGTCTCCCCTCAGCCTCCTCTTGTCCAGGCTAAACAACCCCAGCTCCCTCAGCTTCTCCTCATAGGGCTTGTGCTCGAGGCCTCTCACCAGCCTTGTTGCCCTTCTCTGGACACGTTCAAGTGTCTCAATATCCTTAAACTGAGGGGCCCAGAACTGGACACAGTACTCAAGGTGTGGCCTAACCAGTGCTGACTACAGGGGCACAATGACTTCCCTGCTCCTGCTGGCTACGCTATTCTTTTCTGACTTGACAGATGTTTGCAAAGGAAGAAAATTTCATATTCATGAAAGACTATAATTACAAATGTAAGGCATCAGTTCTGATCAATAAATATCAAAAAATATAACGTGTGCAGTTTTGTCATGGAACATAATATGCCTCTCACAACAGAAAATACAGTTTCATAGAACTGGAAATTTTAATGTCTACCAGAAAATCTCCAATTTTGTTGTTCTACTTTCCCCAAAGTTTAAATCATCATGTTTTCTCAACCCTAAACTCTAACAAAATCTCCTTAATTGAAGTTAGGACTTCAGAAGAGCAAAGTGTATGACTGTTAAGCTACACACAGAAAGCTCCTAATGAGGGTGTTAAAGTTCCCAGCAAATTAGCCTAAAGATATTTTATTATATATGAAAGCATTCTGCTAACTTCTAATGATATCTTGGAAGAATGTTTTTTTAATCCCTGAAAACTAAAGAGCAGCTGAAAAACTAGAAAGCCTTAAAAACCATTACATATTATCATAAAGCAGACTTGGATAAAATAGGTTAGCTCATAAGCTCATAAATCAGAGCTATAGAATCTACTGCAGGATAACTAAAACAGCGGAAGCAGTACTGTTTACAAAGGAACTCTAACTCCAAACAATGCATCTCACCAATAGAAAACAAACACATTAAAAGAAAGGAAATTAGTGAAGTCATTACACAAACCCAGCTGGGAACCCAGCTGTTTAAAGATGAAGCAAGCTCTCTAATTCTTGATCTTTGGGAGTGTCTAATTAGAAAACAAACTAAAACGTCGTTCTCCAAGACAGAATTAAAATGAAAAGAAAAAGAAAGACTCCTCTCAGAATCAGATTCCTCTGCTTTGATGGAGCAGGCTGAATAGCCAAGCTAAAGAGAAATGTTAGTGCTGCAGAGTTGTGCTATCAATTATGCTTAAATAAGGACTTCAATTTACACAAGTGTAATACTATGAAGTATGTATGCACAGCTTTTGTTTTGCAATTTACTTTTGCTTTTACCCCACTATTTAAAACGTTAGATACGTTGCAAGCCTACATTGTTAATCACCTTCCTTGAGCAAACCAATTAGGCAAATATAATAGAAAATTGTTAGGACCAAAGACCATGCACTTTCTGCCCAGGGCCACCTTACCTGCAGGAAATTCAGCAAAATAACTTCTTCAATTACTGCATGGCAATCCTAATTTTGCAATTATTTATTTTTTTTGTGGCACTACTGCTTTGATATTGATAACTTTCATGCACAAAGGAATAAGAAAGATATTGCAAGCATAGGGATCAGATTGACAGAGACAGACATGAGAGGATAAAGGAGACTGGATTTGAAATATTACAAGTAAGGACACACTGACTAGGGGATAAGCGTAGCATTACTTTTCAGCATATGCATCTAGCAGTTTTAAGCCTTTTGAGGACACAAATGTGAAGACAAAATGCTTCTGTGAGTCAGAGGACCTATGTAATCACTCTTCTATTTTGGGATATTTGCCATTAGACTCAGTGGGAAAGCTGAAGGAATTGGAGACTTTTTTCCCAACTGACATAAAATATGCTTCAAATGGATATTGGCCCCTCCACAACGCTCTGAAATGGAATTAGTTTCATTACACCGTATGCTTCAGATATCTTCAAAATCTCTTTGTTGTTGTGACCACCACACCTTTATTATACCTCATGTACTGCAAAGGTATGATTTATGTCATTGTAATGGTCACATTTAAATTGCAATTGTAAAACAATTTAGAATCATAGAATCATAAAATCAGTCAGGGTTGGAAGGGACCACAAGGATCATCTAGTTCCAACCCCCTTACCATGGGCAGGGACACCTCACACTAGATCAGGCTGGCCAGAGCCTCATCCAGCCTGGTCTTAAATACTTCCAGGAATGGGGCCTCAACCACCTCCCTGGACAACCCATTTGAGGGCTTCACCACTCTCACGGTGAAGAACTTGTTCCTCACATCCAGTCTGAATCTCCCCACCTCCAGTTTCATTCCATCCCCCCTAGTCTTATCACTACCTGATATCCTGAGAAGTCCCTCGCCAGCCTTCTTGTAGGCCCCCTTCAGATACTGGAAGGTCACCTCAGAGCCTTCTTTTCTCCAGACTGAACAGCCCCAGTTCTTTCAGTCTGTCCTCTTAGGAGAGATGCTTCATCCGATCATCCCAATAGGATTCTGTTCTAGAGTGCCATCCACTGATATGTTAATACAATCACCTGGAATCCAGTAGCAGACAAAGTGAAGTGTAAAGTTTTAGATGATTTAGTGCAAGGGAAGGATCTTGAGACATCAAAAATGGTACCAAAAAAAAAGTTACGTGAAGCATGACTGTGCAGTGAAATCACAGAATCACAGAACTGTCAGGGTTGGAAGGGACCCCAAGGATCATCTAGTTCAAACCGCCTGCCATGGGCAGGGACATCCTCCACACGATCTGATTGCCCAGAGCCACATCCAGCCTGGCCTTAAAAACGTCCAGGGATGGGGCTTTCACCACCTCCCTGGGCAACCTGTTCCAGTGTCTCACCACCCTCACGGTGAAAAACTTCTTCCTAACGTCTAATATAAATCTTTCCTTATAGCTGTTTTAATTTGCCTTGCTTTTGTTTGTCATGTCTCATTAAGAATGAAATCTCTGCAGGACAGGGAACTTGTCTTATTTATTTTTATAGAATTCTGCCTAAATATATGGCATTATGTAAATTATTTTAATTAAAAAATAGTAATACTTTCCTATCAAGACTAATTTTGAGGTTTGTATTCAATTTTTATTTATTATGCTCCTTATGTTGTTGAAAAGTTGGATATTTTTTCATGCATATTCAAATACTTACCTTTCCTTACTGCCTAAATTAATTTAGTTTCCTTAAGCAGCTGGTATTTCTGAGAAGTCCCAGTTTCAAGGGGAAAAACCACAGCCCCATTGGAGGTAATTAGAATTTTACTTCACTAGGGACAAGATTTCACCAACAACCTCAGCATCTAATGGTCCCTGTGCCTTGAACTGCTATTAAGTTGATTACAAGGCAATCTCTGATTTCCCGTTGCCATGAAATGCGGCTGAATCTATTAACTACTGCCTTCCTTCTTCATTTGATTGTGTCAAACTGTCATTTATGCTTATTTCTTTATCAAGAAGAATGTATTTGCTGATATTCTCCATTTCACAAATGTAGCTTCCCTGTTGCTCTGAGCTATGCTTTTCTTATGCCTTCTTCATCCTCTGTTTTCTTTGGGTTTCCTCCACCCATCCCTCTTTTAGTTATCTCAATCCCAAACATTTTACTTTTTCTAATCTTAGTTCTTCCATTTCTACTCTCCTCACCCCCACATTGTCTAATAATAATGTCCTATTGCTTTCCATTTATTAGTGGAAAAAAAACCCCACCATCTCCTGAAGAAGCTAAATATTATTATTACTCTTACTTTCCAAACAGGAAAGAAAACCAGAAAGGAAAAATGATTAGACAAAGCAAGAGGAGGAATCAGTGTTTAGATCTGGGATCAGCACATAGAAGACAGTCTGCAACTTGTCCCATGGCTGAGGTTTTCTTGTACAATTGAGGTGCCCCTCCCATGCTTATTTTGCCTGCTGAGCTGAATCAGACAACCACCACATTGCCACTTTGCAGCAGTTTGGGCTGTTTCCACTGTTTGCAGCTCACAGAAGGGCCCCCATGAGATCAGAGATCAAGTATAAATTACACTGAATAGGGTGAGGTTACTTTTGGAAGTCACAGCACCCAGAAACTCAAGAGGGCTTAACATCACAGACATCACAGAATATGTCTCGGACATACAGATGTAATACACGGTATGCATCAGCAAACTCTTTGCAGACTATGTTGTATCTCTATTTGACGAGAGAAAAAAACCCAAATAAACCAAAATAAAATAACATCCCCACAAGAATTTAAAAAAAAAAAAAAAAGGTTATCTTCTTCATTATTTTTTTAAGAAGCATGATTTGTTGTAAGGTTTTCACCCCATTTTGTTAGATATTGGAAGAAAGAAAACCTAAGAATTAGTTTCTGAATTCTGCTGCATATTTACTGGCAGTGGGTTCACTTCATACTGGCACAAATATAGGATGCCTCAGGTGGAAAAAATAGTGAATTTCAATAAAAGTGAGGAATAGTCATCCAGGGTATTTGTTTCTTTTAAGCCTTATACTCAGTTGTTGTAAAAGCTGGCAAAGATGTGTGCCAGAAAGCTGCATATCTGATACTACAAACTGTTTCACCTTTTATTCAGTAACAGCTGGTAAAACGGTATTTAAGAACAGTTTTGATTTAATCTAATGAGAAACTATGTTGCAATGTACTGTACTGCCTGCAGAAAATAATTGGACAAACATTGATTTTTATGTTGCTATAATAGTTTCATTTTCGATAAATAGGAATTTATATGCATAGTTATTTGCTACTGTTTCTCTCTCCATATACAGGCTAGACATTTGCTTGCAGACAAACAAAACAAACAAAACAAACCAGTCTTGAAATGAAGTTTAGCTTTTTGAGAAATATCTGAGCTGTAACAAAAGATCTCCCTCAAGATTTCAGTTTTCCATTCATCTGACATTAGATGAAACTTGTGTCAAAGGGAACCAGACAGTGGGATCCACACAGAGGCAGAAAAAAATCAGAGCACACTACTACCAAGAAAAAAGGAGCATAAATGGAAGATAAAGCATGAAGGGTAGCATGAACCCAACTTTACTGTCCAGTTTCATATATACACCAAGTATCATCTGAATCATTAAATAGATGATCTAAGTATTTTAAAGAATTAAATAGCTCTTCAGTACACAGTACACAATATAGTCTCCACAAAGGTTCTGACTGACTCAAAGCAGCTGTTTTCCTCCATTGATATGAATGCAACTAGAATTTTGCTTAATTTATGTCACTGTAAATCAAGGTCAGAATCAGAGCTAAAAGTTTTGCTATTTATTAAGATACAAAGCAAGGAGTGAGCTCGATACTCAAACATTCACACTAATTAATGGTTACTTATCTTACCATTTTGCACTACGACTAGTCCTGTTAAAGACAAACACTGGGCACTCATCTGAGCATATATTGCACAGTAGATCTTTCCTTGATGTCCAAGTCATACAATGCTATCCCTCTCCCTCAACATTTCTCCTACTTTGTCCCAAGAAACCTTTTGTTCTGAAGCACCCTCACTATCATTAAGCACACAGTTCCCTCCCCTCAGCTTAATGTTATAAATCATTAATCTTGTAGATGGCAACACAAGTCCTCATATTAGTTTGGATGTTTTGAACTGAAAATCCACAAACAGAAGCAGAAATCTACTGTTAAGAAACACAGGGAGTCTTTCCAGGGGAAAAAAAAAAAAGACCAATGCATAGGGAAGCATCAGAGAAGCTGCCCCAAAACAGTTGTGAGTCAGTCTGTGGCACCTGGACTCTTTGTCAGGGATCAGTCCCTAGATGTACCAGTATAGACATGACCATAGGTGCCACCACAAAGAAGCAATAATGAGAAGACCACAGTTTTGGATATATTGCCTTGTTTTTAAATCAAAATTGCATACAAACCAAACATGTTTCATCTAAAATGGTTTTAATTCTCCTTAGTGTCATTGTTTCTCCTTCTCTTGCAATCTCTGTTTCAGATCCAGCTTACCATCAATATAGCAGTGAATGCAGAATGAGAAAGCCTAAAAATTGTGCATCTTATCATGTTACATCTGGTTACAGAGTCTTGAAAAATCCATGCCTTGGCATTGATAGCTATTTCTATTTAATATCTTTCAAAATACAAATAACTTGCAATTTTAAACCTCAGTATTCATACTGAAGTACTGCATCTTGCACCTTAATGGCAATATCTGGATCTCAAAGTCTAGAGAAACAACCAATGTACATTCCATTCAAATATTTCATTATACCTTGTACTTCTCTAAATATCCCTATTTATTCTTCCTTTTAGTTAAGGCTTGATCTTTCCTTTTCTCCTACTACTATTTATGACTTCTCACTTCTCTGCTTTTTGAAATTTTATTTTATTTCTTGTATTTTTGATGACCTTTCTCTTGGTACTATTCCTTTTGTCTTCTGTGAACACTATTTTAAATATGATTTTCTGCAGTGGAAATGCGTGTGAATTCTGTTTCTGTACTTTCTCTTTTAAACTCATTTTTGCTCCTGGTGAATTACAGCACTGTAGTTATCCATAGTTACCTTGCCTCCATTGTACAGAGCAAACTGACTTTCTGATGTGGTAGCATGCCACTTCATAAACAGAGATAATTCATTTGAACTTGTTTTGGAACTACAGAAATCACTTTGTTCCTTTTAATGCAGCCTAAGGAAACCATAAACTGGATCTGAATTCCTCTGGGCTTTTCTCTGCTCAATTTAGCCAATTTCCTATGGCGTTCCCTACCCTGCCCATTATTTACAGGTCAGGCACATGCACTAGTTTAACATCCTGAGTATCAGGAGCTCAGACAAGCACAAGAAACCTACATTACTTTCTTATATAATTCTTTTGTGGGTGATTTGAATCTCTCCATATTTTAATGTTTCCTGGAAGTTACTTTGCAGAGACACACTATCAACTATTTCTGAGCGGTTTTACATATTTCCACACAGGCATTTTTCCTGCATATTAAGAATGAGCCCTGTCATGTAGTCACCTTTTGGATGATTACAACTTCAGCTTAAGTTTATTGGGACTTTTCAGTGTGACTCTAATGCAGGATGAAAAGCACTCATGACATCTGGTACCTATTAATTTGGGAATTCACAATTTAATACCGTCAACGTTGCGAGTGTCTTACTTATTTGCAAATACCTTTCAAAGTGTGTTTACTTGTGCTTATAATGACATTATGCTGAGAATATTTCCCCCTCAAAGGAATTTATCATATTTTGTTTGCTATTACCAACATGTTTTTTTGAGCTGTTAGTCTGAAACAAATATTTAGACAAGTGAAGGAAGTAGTATTATTATTTCTCCCATTGCACATTAGTAAAATGTAAAATACTATGCACCTAGATTGTTACCTGTTTCTGATGAAGCTTGTGATTATATTTTCTGGGTTTAGTTTGAAAGCTAAGACATCTGTTTATCTGGTGCATACAGAATAACTCTCATGTCTCTTCATCTCTAAAATTTTCAAAGGCTTTCATTCTGTTTTAAATCCTTTGAAGAAGCAGTAATCAAAGACAAAAATTATCAGAGGTACATTTTTGTTTTCCAAACAATGAAAATAACAACGCTCATCCTACTCCGATTTCAGGCACTTGCAATGAAACTTCAAACCTGGAGATTTGCCACACAAATCAAAAGTAATATGGGTAGCAGCAAACTCCAAAGTGCTGGCTGGATTACAGTTAATATGGGTACACCCCCCCTAGACTTCAATTCATCATATAAATTTAAACCAGGCATTTAAATAATAAAGACCAATAATGCAATGAAAAAACTTCAAAAACATATCCCATCACAGCATGACAATGCATCAAAGTTTTTTCTGCTTCTTTTTTATTCATATAAAGAAATCAGGGGGAATAATGGTGAAATGCCTTTGTAGCACAAAAGCATTCTGCAAACAGAACACTGAGCAAACAATATTTTGCCATTCAGAGTGGATTTTCAATTTCAAAACTTGGGTTGAAGTAATATTTTGCAAGAATGGATCAATATATTCTTGAAAAGAAGTTGGCATTGCCATTAAATTGTTTTAAATAAGTGGGGCTTTCTGCCAAACCTATTCAAACTACAATTATATTTAGTACTTAAGGGGAAGATTAACAAAGGTCTTTGTTGAAGAACTGAGAAGTTTGTTATGCATTTTTCATTTGTTTATTACTTCTACATGTATCTCTAGTATGGCTATGCCATGTCTTTAGGTAGGAGACTGAGAATATTTAGTAAAATTTAAACCCAGTGAACGTGTGAAAAGTTTTGTAGAAATTCTAATTAATTTGTGGCAGATTTGGATACTGTGGGTAAAATGCCACCCAAACTTGGTATTAAAATATAATCATTAAAGATTTGTCTATTATCTTTTGTTTCATTAGAGATTTCCATGACAAGGATGATTGTTAAGAGCAAATTCTGTCATCGGTGACAGGATTCCTGCTACCCAGCTTTAGATCTCTGCGCTGTCGTCACCTACTTAGCTAATCATCTTTTACAGTCAATACGAGGAAACACATTTCTAGTCTACTATTCACCTGTCCTATTGACTTCTGCTTTAAGATGAAATTAATTACATCCCAGAAGCCTCTGTACAGGAAGCTTGGATGACTGTTACCTCACATCTATGTTATGTAAGTATTTGTATTTGGTCAAAAGAATTTCCTTCCATGTCTGTGTTTCATTCTACCTTCCATCTGTGGTAAATTCTTAGTTGTTTCATATATGAACTGTAGATCAGGGAAATGGAAGGAAGGGAGAAGTGAGGAAGGTAAGGGAGGAAGAAAGGGGGAAATATTGAGAGAAAGAGTGAAAGAAAGAAAGAAAGAGGGAAAGGAAGAAAGGGAGAAAGAAAGAGCAAGAAAGAAAGAGAGAGAGAAAGAAAGAGAAAGAAAGAGAAAGAAAGAGAAAGAAAGAAAGCAAGGTAAGAAGGAGAGAAGGAAAGAAAGAAATAAAAGACAAAGGAAAGAAAAGAGAGAAAGGAAGGAAGAGGGGAATGAAGGAAGGAAGGAAGGAAAGAAGGGAGGGAGGGAGGGAGAGAGGAAGGAAGGAAGGAAGGAAGGAAGGAAGGAAGGAAGGAAGGAAGGAAGGAA
Source organism: Dryobates pubescens (assembly GCF_014839835.1). Lineage (NCBI taxonomy): Eukaryota > Metazoa > Chordata > Aves > Piciformes > Picidae > Dryobates > Dryobates pubescens. Next base: position 28,783,394 of record NC_071618.1, on the reverse strand, counting down.
GGAAGGAAGGAAGGAAGGAAGGAAGGAAGGAAGGAAGGAAGGAAGGAAGGAAGGAAGGAAGAATGAGGGAATGAGGGAATGAGGAAACTCGGAAGGAAGTTTCTTGGAGTTAGCTTACAAAGTCACAAGTCATATGATCTCATGATCTCATATGAAACAAGAGGATAAGTGGGAATGGACAACTGGAGTAGGGAGTTTGGACGGATTGCCTCCTTTATCAGTGTTTCATACTCAAAGTATTCATGAAAGCACAGCATAATTTAATTCATATTTCCAAGGTCCTCACTGTTTCCAAGATAGATGAGCAACTGTCACAGTCTCTGATTCTCACTTCTACCTCCCTCCCCTCCATCTGGGATCAACCTCAAGATGCTATCATCACAGCAGCAAAGAGCCCTCAAAAGCATATTTGCCTGTCAGCTGGGTAGTTGACTTCAATTAGAAATGTAAGGAGTTTTGTCCTCTAGGTCACAGGTAGACTTTTATAGTCAGACTGGGCTGCCTAACAAATCTATTTGCATACTGTGCCTTTACCTGCATGATTTGCTTCTGTGGAAGAGAAATAATAGTAGGGTCAGCTATGCATATCTTATGGCCTTGCTCTGAATGGAAAATACAGAATTAAAGTGAAAAACCCAGCAATCATTATGAGGAAACTTGAAAAAGAAACTGTGAGAAACTGACAAAGTGAAGGGAAATCAAAAGTAAAGAAGGAAAAAAAGTGAAGAAAACCAAATATGCATTATTTTTAATATACTAGCATAGTGAAAATAGGGTAATGAATTATGCAAAACCTCAGAATATTAAGAAACTCTTGGAATATTGGGAAAATATCTGCTATAAACCAATATGCTAGTAAGTATTCCAGAGAGAGACCCCCCCCACACACACACAAAATCCAAAACCATCGGATGCCTTTGTTGAATATGTCTAAAAGGATAGCTAGATTAATATTTTATTTTTGTTCCCCACAGAAAATAAAAATGTTTTCTTTTTGCTTTCAGCAAGTTTTGCTCCTTCTTCTATTCTGGTCATCTGATCTCTGCCCCACCTGGAAGAATATCCCATTGCTCAGTTGCAATGTACATGTACAAATCATTGCCCCAGATACCAAAGCAGGTGTATTTGGCAACTCCAAGGAACAGAATGCCTGAGACTGTGAGCTAAGAACAGGCAAATATTTTTAAAACCATAATTAGCAAAGGAAAAGCAATTGTGTTCAGAAAGCAGAGCTAGTGAATAATAGCTAAAATAGATTTTGGACTTTACACTTGAAAGTATTTTGAAGTTTAATTTATCCTTTCTCCATTTCCTGCTCAGATGAGGGGAAAATCTGATTTATCTGGCCACCATCTGTCGATCATTCAGTGTTAATAAACTCTCCATTGCAGACAATGGCTGTTTCTAGCAAGCTTTTCTGAAGTGCTACTGGACAGCTCTGAACTCCATGTAAAGATGAGAAAAAGGCATTTTCAGCAGTAGACTTGCACATATATGAGGTGAAATCTCATTCTGAAAAAGGCACATGAAAATGAAAATGAATTCAAGTGCCTAATGTGTCTGGTATAATTTTAAATGCCTTAGGCTATGCCTACATCAGGAAGTAATGAAAACCAAGACGAGCACTCACAGTGCTCAGGACCTACTGTACACACCACATGCTTCTCTCATTTTCTTTCTTGGGGCTCTCTCTAGTTGGGATCCAGAGGATGAATGCTCACATGGAGAGCATCTTCCAGTTAAGTTTCATCCCAGGAAAGCCTGCTTCACATTCTCTGGAATCATCTTGTGATCACAGAATCGTAGATTGGGCTAGGCTGGAAGGGTCATCTAGTCCAACCCCCTCTGCAGTAAGCAGGGGCATCTTCAACTAGATCAGGTTGCCCAGAGCCCTCACTTTGGATGTCTCCAGGAACAGGCCCCCAAACACCTCCCTGGGCAACCTGTTCCAGTGTTCCACCATCCCCATAGTAAAGAACCTGTTCCTAACATCTGTTCTTCTCTAGTTTGAAGCTATTACCCCTCATCTTATCACTACAGGCCTTTGTAAACCATCTCTCTCCATCCTTCTTGTAGGCCCAATTCAAGTACTGGATGGCTGCTATTAGATCTTCCTGGAGCCTCCTCCAGGCTGAACCACCTCAGCTCCCTCAGACTGTCCTCATAGCAGAGGAGCTCCAAACCCCTGATTATTTTTGTCACTGTCCTCTGGACCTGCTCCATCAGGTCCATGTCCTTCCTATTACACTGAGGGCTCCAGACTGTGATGGAACCACAGTGTAGAAATAGGGACCAGGAAAAGATTTGTTTCAGAAACACACTCCTGATCCAAATACCCTCAGGTTATGTGAGGTGTTTAGGCAGACAGACAGATCAGAGACTACAGAAGACCTGTGTCTTTCTGAGGGAACATTTTCAGGGTAAGCAAGACATTCTATCATGTCTACAATAGCTGTAAGCACTTCTGCCACTCCCTAAATGCAAAGGGAATTGGATGAATATGTTTGATGGAAAATTAATGCAAACTGAGCCCTGTGAGTATGCTGCCCAAAACAAACAAGCCCCTTAATGTTCCTGTCTGTGAAAGCAGAATTCCATGACAGTAAATGAGGTATTTGTGTATATTTACACAGAATCTTTTTCTTTTATCTTCTCTGTTTGTATAGACCTATGAACCTCAGAGAATTATCTGTATTTATCTGCCTGAGTCCTCCCATTTGGTTTTGTATCTCTTTGGTTCTATCTTTCCTTTCTTTCCAGAAGTCCACATGGCAGCTTTCCAATTGTATTTATCCACTCCAACTAATTGAGTCACATAAATGCAAGTAATTTGTAGCATTATTGTGAGAGATTTCTGTTTGCCTCTTTAATTAAGCAGTTGTTCACAGGTGCATACAGTTACAACGAAATTAATTGATAGCTTTATATTGCAGTTCTTGAGTCTGCTTCTATTTGGTGTTTGCAAACAGTGCTGTTAGATACAGTACGCCTTACCTTGTTCATAGGGAACATTTCTCATTTTCTTTCAGAAAAGGTTAGGACAGATTGACCTATATATTGGAAAATCTATTCAAGCAGTAAAGGTAATTTTCTTAAGAAGGAAATAGAGAAAATGCTTATTTATGGAATAGTTTATTACCAATGGGAAGAACTGCGATCCTGCTTTATTTTTCTGCATCCATAGCAAGTATCTTGAATGTCAAAAATCATTGCTAGAGGAAGGTAATAGCTTCTTGTGGAAATTGTGGGAGCTTCATTTTTTGTTGTCAGGGACTACATTAATTTAACCACGCAGGGCTGTTAAAGGATTATTAATACAATTTCTTTTAAATGACCATTTTTGGTTGATGCTGTTGAAACTAAAACATTAAAAATTATACACTAATGGATTTAGCAACAACCTGGGAAAACTTTACAACTGTAAGCATGTAAGTCTTATTTCATCCCATATTACTCTGCCTACTTAACTTCAGGCTGCTGGTAGCCTACATGGAAAAAGACAGGCATAATCTGGAGGGCAAATCAGTAAATCTAAAGTTGGAATTTCCACCTGGAAACGACTGCTGCTTTGTCTTTATCTCTGCATTAAGTATCAAGTTATGTGGAATGAGCTGAGGCTACAGGAATTTTTTTATCACATCTAGTATTCCTGAATTACCGTGATTTTCTTTTTTTTTTTTTTTTTTTTTTATCAAGGTTTTAATTTAAAACTGAAATACGTGTTCAAGTTGCTAGGCAAATGCCCTTTTTTAGTATGAATAAGTAAGCAGATCAAAGTCTGGCTCTCTGTTTAAACTCTTCACAAGATTCTTATTCCCTGCAACGAAAGTAAGAGGAAGTAAAAAAAATAGCAATAAATAGATAATAATTTACCATTAACTGAAATAGAAACAATAAAGGGTGCACATTTTCTTCTCTCTTTAGGCAGCCTCAACCTTCTGCCACATGCTTTTTCTATAGACTATAAAAAATGACAGCAACAATATAAACACTGTCCTAAAATTATTTATATTGATCAATTTCTAGAGTGCAAATTCTGCTTAGTAGAGTCAGATGCAAACTCATGTCACCTAGAAATAGAATAGAAAGGTCACACTTATATGAAAACAATCTGTGTTCTGTGACTGAAACAAGATGTAGGGATTAAAGAATAAAAATGATCCAATTTCTGCATGAAATTTAGCAAAAGCATGTGTCAGATTCTCCACCTGGCTGGGTGTGCTGGCTTTGCACCAAACAGAATGTGGGATTTACCCTGTGGTGGGTTGAAATTACCCCCCCCAAAATAAAATTGCCAGACTAGCTCAGATGGAAGCAAATGAAGATATATTTACAAGCAAAACTGCAACCTAGAAATATGGAATGCAATTAATATGTACAAAATACACAATATTTACAGGTATTTACAAACAATACAAGAATCCCCTGGACAAAACCAGGGGTTACCAACAGCTTCCCCTTCTTCCTCCCCCTTTCCTCCTGTACATGGGACAAAAGAAAAAAGGAGAAAAACAGAGAGTAGTTTATTAGTACTTAGTCACAACAAAGAAATGCAGTCAAGGTCAGCAACAGCTAGGTAAAAGCCAGCTTGTATCATCTACAGCAAAGAAACCCCCAAAAAAGAGTTAGTTTACACAAATTACTTTATATTAGATATCATACCAATGGGGTTATTTAGACCTTACCATTATTTTTCTTTTGCATCCAATGGTACTTTATTTACATTCTACCACTTTTCTGCTCAGTCTGTGGAAAATTTTCCTAGGCACAGCCTAAAACTGCCACATACCCCAAAGGAGTAAATAACAACATCTGCACAGAATTTGGAAGTTAAGTGAAAATAATATTGACAAAAGTGGACTAAATATAAAAGGCAATAAACATACACACACACATATATCTATAAACACACACACATATATACATATAACACAACAATGGCCCAGTCCCCTGCTGGACCAAGCCAGAAGGCCACACTGTGAAGCTGAAATTTATCTCTCCCTGTCCCCACCTGTGGTGGGTTGAAAATTCCATCCCCTCCAACATTAAATTTGACAGACCACCTCAGTTGGAAGCAAATGAAAGCTGTATTTACACGCAAAGCTACAATCTACAATGAAATGCAACGAATATGTACAAAATATACAGTATTTACAATATTTACAGATATTTACAATTAATAAACAGCACAAGAGCCCCCCTGGAAGCTACAAGCTTCTTCCTCTCTGCCCTCACCTTGACCCTTTGAATAAAATGGAGATGAGACAGAAGCAGAGAAGTTAATACCAAAACAATGCAGCTAAGGTCAAGCACGAGAGAGTTAATATTTCTCCCAGAGTGAAGAAGTGAGAAGAGAGAAAAATTGGTATGGGACAACTAGTTTTAGTCCCTTATCTGTTCCAATGGGATTGTTTAGAATTATCTTTATTTTCCTTTTTACACCCAATAGTGATTTATTTACATTTTACTACTTTTCTGCTCAAGATCTGTGGCCTTACCTCCTCCACAGCAAAACCCAAACAATGTTAAGTGAGGAGAGAAAGCAATAGCTAAGTGCCGAAGACCAAAAGGGGAAAAATGAGAAAGAACAAACTCTAACTTCAGATTATATAGAGATTACAAAATATTTTGTAATGTCCTGTCCAACTCCCTGGGGACCATCCAGCTCCCTGGAACTCCGGAATACTCTGGAAAACTTTTATTTATAATAGGATACTAGTCCTAAGCTTCTAATAGCTGGTTACACGTACTGATTATATGTACAAAGTGAGGTATGAGAGGATGGAAAAGAGCCCCACAGAGAGAGGTCAGGGGGACTGAGTTGATGGCAAGTTGAATATGACCCTTGGCAGCCAACCACATCCTGAGGTGTATCAAGCACAGCATAGCTAGCTAGCTATGGGAGATGATTGTACCATTCTACACAGTACTGGTGTGGCCCCATCTCCAGTATTATGTGTCGTTTTAGGCACCTCAGTATAAGGGGGACATCAAACTATTAGAGTATATTAAAAGGAGAGCAGCCAAGATGGTGAAAAGCCTAGAAATTCATATGAGGGGTGGCTGAGGTCACTTAATTCATTCAGCTGGCTCAGGCTGAGGAGTTACCTCAAGAGGGGCAGTTGAGAGGGAGGTGCTGATCTCGTCTCTCTGGTGACCAGCAATAGGACACAAGGCATGTAATGAAGCTGTCAGGGAATTTCAGAGTGGATGTTAGGAAAAGGATTTTTACTGAGAGAGTCACTGGAACAGGCTTTTCAGGGAAACATTCATGGTACCAAGCTTCTCAGAGTTCAAGATGTATCTAGATGATGCTTTTAGTCATATAGTTTAGTTTTAGGTAGCCCTGTGAACAGTAAGGAGAGGACTTACTGATTCTTAAGGGGTCCCTTCCAACTTGGGATGTTCTGTGATTGTATAAATTGCTGCCTTCCAGTGTGATGGTTTATCTGAGACCTAAACTGGAAAATTCTCACCATTTTCATGACCTTGTTGGAATAGCTGATGGATTGTTGTGCTTAGACCAGAAAACAATAAATGACAGTCCAAAAGAATGCATTTTACTCAAATATTGTGACAAAAGGGGATCGTGTACATGATGAGCAGCCATGTTTGAGGAACCAGAGGCTGTAACTTGAATATGAGGGATAGAAGATGTTGTGAGCTTCATATGAACAGAGTCCTCAAACACTTCAGCAAGAAGGTGCTTAGAAGAAAATGTCACTCTTTTAGCCTCATTAAAAAGAACCCCACCATAATAGAGGGCTGTGTCTGGTTTTGCCATCACACTTCGCAGTTGCACTAGCAATCTGAGAGCATATCTAGAGGGATCTACAAAACAGGTAGGTTGAATAGTGGTAAACTTAAAGAGTTCAAGTTGTTTTATTTCCCTAGAAGAATAATACTCAATATAACCATAATGAATGTGTGCCTCATTTGGAGAGAAGATTTTTGCAAGTAAAGAGGATTCTTAATAGAGGAAAGGAAGGAAAAGAGAAACAGAAAAAGTGGAATTGTAGAAAGCTGAACAGAAACAAATTCCATTGTATATTGAAGTGTACTTTTCTAAGTGCCCTGGAAGAACTTGAAAAGGACCTTTTATATCTACATTATTGCTAACTGTATTACTGTTGGATTATTTTACTGAAATATGCTCTGCATTTTACCCAGAAATAAGGAAATTACTCCCCAAATGGCTGTCTGAAAAATCTGTGTTTGTTGTATTCTAGATACTAGACAGTTACAACTGCTGAGGTGTAAAGTGTATTACAATTGAATATGTAACACATAAACCAGGAGATGGCATGACTTTTCTCCCCCTGGTGAACTCAGATATGGCTGTAAAAATATCCACATAGCTCTTGATTCTCCATAAGATGAACCTGAACACTGGTGCTCACCATTTAGTTGGGGCATCATTTAGAGGTAATCAAGGTTATCAAACTTTTTCTTCTGAAATCACTGTGTATGTCTACCCACTCACTGTTGTGCGTACATACACAAAATTCTGTTCAGAGCGGTCTAAACTGTTAGGAAGAAGAATCCCATGCAGAAGTTAGTGCTGTTGGGGTTCTCTCTCTTGCCCTTTTACTCAGCATCCATCACTGCAACATGTGTGGACTTCTGGAGGGCTAGGCAATAAAACGGAGAAGTAATCTTTATTCAAGGAAAATCCGCTCTAGTTTGTTACCATAATTGTCTACTGGAGTAGAACATTATGAATGTTATGCTTACATTTGTTTTTTCTGTGGATAAAGATAATTTCCTGGGCACAAATACAGCAGCACATTCTGTAGTTACTTCAGTCCATTACAAATCATAAAGATTTACAAATCACCATGTGGAAAATGGCCATCCTGAGCTGATTTATAGAGTAGCTTTTGTCGATGGGAAGGAAGTTGAAGTTCTGAAATGAGGCAATGTGAAAATGCATGGTAAAGTTCTCTGTTTGCTCTCTCTCTCTCTTTGAATTTGTGTCAGTTTTATTCAGACTAGATTAGGCATAAAAATATTTTTCTTTTTGATTGCCAGCAGTGAAAACCTTGTACTGAGTTCTGAAAGTCACTGCCAACAGTAAAGTTTTCTCAGGCCAAATTATTACAATTGAGTAGACACCTTGTCTCCAGTGGGATTGTGAAGGTGTAAATAAGGGCTGCATTTGTCATGCCAGTGGGAAATATGGAGATAGAATAGCTTTGCTGATGACATATAAGACTGACTAGGATTCAGTTTACTGCTCTGAAGCTGTTGAGTCTGGTAAGGGTAAAAAAAAAAAAGTTACAAATCAAAGTCAAAACACACAATTGTTTCTGAAGCAGACATATATGACTCACAGGGAGCCTATTAGCTGAGAAGGAAGCTGCCTTTCCTTTGAGTCACGTTAAACATATGTCCGTTTGAGATGGTCTAGCGTTCGTAGCCGAGTGATAGAGAAAATTAAGTATATTCAGCCAGATACAATAAAACATTTAGGCATTTATAGCACTGGTGAGTCACAATTAGGAGCTTGCTTGCAGATGAAGGATCCCTTTGTAATTTACCTAGGGAGTTGTGTGGCTTTTGAGTCAAGATTCACAGACATGCTTAACGTGGAACTTTAAGTGGCTGAGCATACCAGCTGTTGTGAATACCAGTTTAGGTGCTTATCTCCTTTCAATGCCTAAATCAACCTCATAAACTTTCCCTTTGGCCCTTCAGTCCCTGTCTTTTGGCTTTTCCTGTTCCAAAATTCTCCAGCTACTATTTCCTATTTGTTGGGGTTTAGCTGCAACAACTGAGCAACAGGAATTTGTTTCCAAATGGAACTAGGATGAAAAAAAAAATAAAATTAATTACTGTCTTGTTTAAAGTCCAGCATTGGCCATGCAAAATGGACTCATCACTTGTAGAACGAGGTACAGTGAGAAGAAAATTATGGTCAGCTTCCCCATGGAGGTACAGAATCAAGTGCAGGGGTGAAAAGATTTATTTTTAATCAAGTGGATAATCCTCTTCTCTGTGCAATGGGAATTACCTCAGGTATAAACATTAACTATTGTAACTACTAAGTATGAGGGAATATTGGATTAATCATTGTGTAGATGTGAAATAATCTGCTGAAGCTTTTGCAGTATGTAAAAAGGGAGACGAGTTGAGAGTCTAAATCGGATATTTAGCTCAACACACAGAAAGACACTTTGATTTAGTGATCACATGATTTACTGATGATAGTTACAAATTCTAGGTATATGGTATTGAATCATGTTGAATAATACTCACTTGTTCCATTTAACAATATTTAATGCAGTGACTGAAAATTCCACAGAAGGCAAAGGGGGCTGGGCTAACACATCATACAGATTTTCATTAAGGTTTGGCTATCTATATACTCTGGATTAATTCAAGAATGCAAATATCATTGTTATGTTTTCATTACTGATAATTATGAAAAAACTTCTGTTTAACATTTTTATTTCAACAAAGTTTACTATTATTATTTTTTCCAATTAAAATCTGTGAGTGCAAATACTTGCCCGGGAAAAAAATGAAAAAAAAATGAAAACCCAATTGTATATAAAAGTAAAAATAAATACACAGTTATGAAGGAATCCTTTGACAGATAGAATAAATTTATTGTAGCATTTCTTTCTTTTTCTTCTTATATTACAAGATAATCATTCTTTGCCTTTTAGCTTCTATTTTCTTTGCAGTTATGCTTACAGGTCTCATTGTTTTCATTTTAAATACTATCAGTGACACAAGAGCTGATATTTATGTAACTTTTATAATGATATAATAATTCTAACAGCTTTTAAATTAACTTGTTATTCTAGTGATAAAATACTTTCAGAAGAATATTTAAATCTAAACACAGAAAGTCTTTGAAATTTGCAGACTGTGTTAAATGAAAATTTCTAATATATGAATTTAATTTAACTTGGAACACCAAGCACTTCACAAGGGCAATAGTTTAAAAGCCACACCTGTATTAAGACTGCAAATTCTCCACAGCACATGTTGTAGTGACATCTCTGTGTAACAGGTTAACAAGATAAGGTTATACATAATACTTCACTTTACTTGCAGTATTTTGGAACAAAGCCCTGTTTTTTCACCACAGCTATGTCAACTGATTTCCATGGGACTGCCACAAAATGTAAAGAGATCGGGACAACACATTTTGTACACAGTTTAAGCGTTTATTATTTTTTTTTTAATGTATAAATATTATTTCATGTCTCTAGGTGGCTTTAGATTAATACTGTTGAAATATCTCTATAGGCTTTTCTTCTCAGTGTGATCTTTATCACCTAATAAAAATGCTAAAGTTACCAAGGAAAGATGTTTAATTTGTTCTTGCTGCTCAGTTGAATGTTGCATCCTATTTTGTAGTAAATGGCACATTGTCCCAAGTGGGATGCCATACTGTCAGATACATTATTTATACATAACATTACTGGTTAATCAATGAACAAAAACACAGGAGTCTTTTTTTCCTTTTTTTCCTGTGACATCTTTAAAGCTACAGTAGAGAAGAACAATTTTGCAGTATATTATACTGTTACTTTTGAAAATGGCTTCAGGAGTTTCCTGGCACAGTTTGTGCCATGCATCTGATTAAATTGAATGTGATTGTTAGACAAATGCAGTAATGATTTGTGCAGAGCAGAAGAGCAATTCAGTTAACTGTGTAAGCTACTCTTTCCAGTTCAAAGTGAGAAAAATGCATTGCAGCAAATGTTTCTAACAGGAGACTTAAAAAAAAAAAATCTGATGTGAAAACTGAGTAGTCTGTTGTGAATTTTCATGTGTGCTTACAAGAAACCCAGAATTTAAGAAGTCAGTTGTATTATTCACAGTTTTGCTACACCCTGCACCAAAACATGAGGGAAAAAAAGAAGATTTTTTGAAGTGAATGAAGAGCTGAAATATGAGAATATATGTGTGCAAATAAGAGAAATGCAGTGTAGATCTGTGTCACAGAACTACAAGGGATTTCTGTTTGTACTCCAGCTTATTCTGTCACATTTTGTTCACAGACATTTCAGATCAATACAAAATATTCAGCTCTGTTCCGGTGATTGAATATAAATACATTATGTGCATACAAAAATAGTGATAATCTATGTTGATACAATAGTTCATTTTGCATTAGTGTCCTAGATGGGACAATGTTAAGAAGCAATTTAAATGAAATTCATTTAAATGTCAGCTCTCATGCTTGCGATTTTTCTATAATTGGTTATTTAATTAAAATAATTCTCATAGTCATTAATTTAGACTAAAACTTGCTGTGCACTGACATGTTTTAATTACATGGTATTAACAAAATTGATATGCTTTAAAAAAGCATGGTTAAATTTTAAACAAGAATAAATTAGAAATCTCATAGATCATCCTACTTAGAGTATTTATGAGAAAAAAATCAGTCATCTAAAATGTTTATTATAAACAAAGTCCCAACATTATTGTGCATGCATCATATTTGGTTTCTGCTTCAATGTGAGGAGACTTTTATGTTAACACAGCACCTCCATCTTCGAATTCCTTTAACCAACACACAATAAATAAGGTAATGAACCAAATTAAATATTAATAGAAATCCACATAAACCACAGAAGACAGACATAGAACTGATGTTTGAATTATACTATACCTTTGATATCATTAGGACAACATATTAATGAAGTTTTAAAGGGTTGAATCTTTATCTACTGTTGGTGAAGACAAAAAGGATTATATGAGCCTTCTTGTAAGATGCAGATAAAGACTGAATAAAATTAACTATTAAAACTACCTGAACAAAACTAAAGTCTTAGGCATGGATCCTGCAATGTAATCCATAAGCAAAGAGCCACATGTCCTTATGAAGTGCCTTGGAGTCAAAGGAATTACTTTCATAAATAAAGTAGGCACTTTGTTTTCAGGGCTAGGCTTATAGTCAAGAGTATGAGAACAAGAATTTTATTTCATTGTCTATTAATTAGACTAGTTCTATATTACTTTGACCTTTTTAATATTCTGTGATTTAATTGGATGATCAGTCTACCTCAGCCTATGATTGCCAATCACCCTGCATAATATACTTCTACTCTTTTTTTTTGCTTTGATGTGTGCAGGATCCAACCTATATTAACATGAAATAATGATTTTTTTGGTGAATGGCAGGGGTGAAAAAGGACATATACAGACATCTAGAACTTGATTAACTCCGCAACAAGATAACTTATCAAAGTTGCTTTTTCTGGCAGCCAGTGTATGAAGGATACTGTATCTCTTTCAAACTTTTTTGATCCTCAAATTCAACACTGCACAGTCCAGAGTTTAACATGCTGTTCAAGACTGAGGCCTTTCCAGGTTTCACACTAGTCACCAAGCTGACCTAGGAAAAACACTACAGTAAAAAATCACTGCAAAAAGGCAGCTCTTGCATGTGGACTGTGATCCGTCTCCTCTTACAGTTTGAGGACTGGATTCATGTAAGTGTAGATGTCTAGATGTGAGCTAATGATTGTAGGCTTTTTATAGTCAATGGAGCAGAATATCTAATTCCAAAGGAGATGCTATATTCGCTTAGATGAATTGTGCTCTAAATCTGACTGTAGCTCTCAATTTACTATAAAGAAAGGCTAGGACTATGTCAGAGACTGAAGAGTCAACTGTCTGAGTTCCACCCCTTCTTGTCTGCATAGATTTGTTATAATCTTCTTGTATAGTTCTGACTCATGCATTGTATATGATGGTTTGATTTGCTTTCTGTTTTATAAATATCCACAGTCTGAAGTACTGTAAATTCTGTGCATCTCACTGCCTTTCAAATCTACAAGACATCACAAAAACTACTAGTCTACCAAGATAGAACAGGAAATCTGTAGCAGACTCAGGAACAAAGCCTAGCCCAGTGAATGTCTGTTTAAGGTCTTAGCATTAGCCAAGTGACTCATGACTTCATATTTTCTCCAGTGTTACTTCTTTTCTGCTTCATTGCTGTACTGACATTAAAAAAACAAAAAAAACCAAAACATTTTTTTCATGCTGTAATGTCACAGATGTCTTATCTTGTGAGCTCATGGGGATCCTGACTTTTCACTTGGAGCATCCTGTTCTCCAGCTGTTGCAATGAAGCTCTTTATAGGATACCTCTCTATAGCAAATGAAAGTGTGATTGTAGCATGTGTTGGCTAAACTTAACTAGCACAATTAACACCATCAGCAAAAAAAAATAAATAAAAGGAAACTAATTTATGGTATGCCAGTAATCTTGGTTGGTTGCATTTCAACTTCCAACATTTAAAAATGCTACCCTAACTTCATTGCTGTTCTCTGCATGAAGCAGATCAGCTAGCACAACAATAGTAGTTTCTTTGATAACCAGTTTTTCTATTTCCCATGCCTACATACTTTCCAAACTGTAAGCTACCCATTTTTATGTTGTGGAAAACACGGAAGGAGAAAACATAAACTAGAATAGACTTAGTAACATATTATCATCCCTCATTAAGAATGAGGTTCATGGGTTACAGGATTCAGATGTGTACTTATTAATTCATTTCCACGGTAAATGGAGCTTATGACAGAAAATTTTGCTAATGCTAGAGCTGGACCTTATTTACCCTCAGACTTTTCCCAGGACTCCTGTGTTTCAAGTGCATGTAAATATGATTTATTTTTAGCCTCCTTAGAAAATGTCCATCTGAGAAATCTTCAAGATTGACAAGAGTATACTTTAAAATCTACATACAAGTTTAGCAGTTAAGATTGCAATTCAAGCTTAATAAAAATTCCTTTGTCAGTCTTGCTTACTTTATTGCTTAATACAGTGCTTCAGTTGAGAATGTTCAGAAGTCACCTTGAAGAGTACAGGATGGTCACTTGCCATAGGAACTGTGGTTCTTCCAACAAAGCATCTGTTTTTAGATCCCCTAAATACTCAACTTTTCCCTTTTTTTCCAGTTTCACTAGACTTTCAGACTGATCAGGAGAAATCACACCAGCTGGTACCCACATCATCACCCCTATACAACCACTTGCTCACTCCCCCACTGTGGGATGGGGAAGACAGTTGGGAGGATAAAAGTGAGAAAACTCGTGGACTGAAATGAAGGCAACATAATACACAAAGTAAAAGCTGCACATGCATGAAAAGCAAAACAAAGAATTCACTACTTCACAGGTAGATGTTCAGCCATCTCCAAGAAAACAGGGCTCCATCATGTGCAAGGGTAACTTGGGAAGATGTACAACAACACTCCAAATATCTTCTTCCTCCTGCCATTTTATTGCTGAGCATAGTGTTACGTGGTGTAGAATATCCTTTTGGTCAGTTGGGGTCAGATATTGTAGCCATGTCTTCTCCCAGATTTTCATTCAACCCCAACCTACTTACTGGTGCAGTGGTTTAGGAAACAAAAAAGGCCTCGATTCTGTTTAAGCACAGCCTAGCAGTAACAAAAGCAACCCTGTGTCATCAACACAGTATTCAGCACAAATCCAAAACATTGCCCCAAACTATCTGCTCTGAAGAAAATTAACTCTATCCCAGCAAAACCATCACACTAGTCTTCAGCCCATGAGCCAAACATACAAGCTGAAGTCCTATAAATCTGCCTGGATGTTTATTAAAGAAAAATAAAAAGAGGAAGAAGAAGAGGAGGAACATACTTTGTGGGACAGAATGGTAAAATTCAAAGTCTTTCACTTCAGAAAGTTACAGTCCCTGCTTTTACAATAGAAGAGCACAATACAATCTGCGGCACTTGCAAACCAGTCTATCTTGTAGCGTCACAGCTGTGCATCAGAGCTGTATCTGGGCTCGGTAATTTGTTCATATGACACAAAAAGTTGGATTTCTAAGAGTTGTCAAAAGCAGCAGCAACAAGAGAAAGAGGCATGACTATTGAACTTTTGAAAATACGGTCATAAAGCTTAGTAAAAGAGAATGAATATGTTTAAGTCATCACCTCTTTTTCTTCTTTACAGAAGATGAATTGATGGGATTTAACCATTGACTAAATATCTCTATGAGGGATAGATCGGTTTAAATTTTCCTGACAGTGGAAATTCAGCCAATGCAGGCTAGCAAGAGTAGAGAGCTATTCAGCTCTCCTTGAAGTGGATGCCTACATTTTGGAATCTGAATAGGTCACTAAACTTTAGAACTGAATGGCTGTCAGTGACTGAAATGAGTTCAGATACAGGGACTGGCATTCTGCTGCTTTAACTCAGTTGTTTAGTACCATTCAAGGTGGCCTTAGGTACATATCCTACTTGACCGTTCCAACAAGCATAAATTCCTTATAGGTCTTGTGTCACAACTGCCAGGCTTTTGTGGAATCTTGGATGGTACTATGTTCAGGCTGCTGAGTTCCATATGTGAAGACTTACTTATATGATCTTAAATTCAGTTATTTTTGACTATAATCTCAAAAATGTATTTATTTTATTTAGTTTGAATGCAGGTAAAGATTTTGACACAGGCAGTGAAAGAAATCAACAGCAACAACAAAAAATCCCATTGATAATTAACTTAAAATTGCAAAACCTTCATCTTTTTCTTCTTATTTTTTTTTTCTTTCTATTTGTATCTTATCATGATGTCTATATTGATACCCAAGTCCTAAATAAGATCCATCGTTTTCCAGACTTTAGCCTATGGAGATGCTGTACACACTGGTGTATTTTAGGAAATGCTTAAATGTAAAGATAAGATATGTATATATCACATCTCATGTAATTCCATCACAATTTGTTGATGTGTTGCCAACAAATCTGTTTCAATTTCACATTCAGAATGGATGTTTTCTCTTGGAAGCTGGTCACTGCTATACAAATGTGTTAGCCCTACTTCAAACTTCACACTGAAAAGAATTCAGAAATAGCCCTGGGAACATTTAGTATTTCCTTGAAAAAGCTGTGGATTGTCATTAACTGACAAACAGTCCACTGCCAAGTTCTTGCAAGAATTGTATTTGTTGTCTGATGCCAAACAGCCTCTTTAAATGCTAATGAACAAAGTATGGCATGCATTCTGTTCTTGATGGATTATGCCTATACCTTCTGTGGTCAACAGAAGGGGAATTCCCGGCCCATATGATTTCCATTCTGGCATGCTACTCTTTTCTCTGCTTACAAGGCAGTAAGCACTCAAATAGATTAGTCAATCTTATTTTTAAATTAAGTATAGCCTCCGCACCCTAACTCACATGTATAAAATCTGAGGGAACTGTGCCAGGCTGCCTACGCACTGTATGTGTTTTGTTTTCTTTAGAGGATTAAGCTCCTGACTTTAATATCAGTGATGCTCACTGTATACTGATATGCCTTTTAAATTCAAACATGAATGTTTCATAAACAGCTGATTTACATGTTTGTCTTTACCTCTTTGGAGACAGATTTAAGGAGTTACACTTTTAAATTGTCTTCTTTAGTGGTTTTCATAATTTCCTGCTACTGAAAGTACTGGCTTGATACAGAAACAGAATAAAGAATTGTGTCTTTCTACCACAGATGTGTAGTTTTAGAGGAGGACGAGGTCCAGATTTGTACATATTAATACCTTTGATTACACTTTCAAGCCCAGCTTTCCAAGTAACATTAATTATGCAGCAAATCGCAGACTGGAGTTGTATACTGAGTATTTTTTTGTGTGATATGATATTTTAATTTGGTTTAATTGTCATTTGAAAACTGCTGTTAGTCAGATGATCCTCTCCTAGTTTAGGTTTTGCTGAAAAGGAAGGAAAAGTGGTTCTAAAACAACGGCAAGCTAGAAGCTACAGGGATAATATAATCCATCTGTAGTTAGGATGCATAACTACAAGATGCAGGATATAGTATTAATAAATATAAGCAATCATGAAAGATTACAGGAAAAGATTTCAAAACTATTTTATCAAATCACAGGGAGGGACTTTTTTACTTTAGGTGCACTGCAATTAATTTCTCTGAAACCTACAGTTGAGGCTGAGCCTGCACTGGATCTTCACATGGATCCCACCAACTTAACTGATGAAAATTCACTCCTGTTTCTAGTGCAAAGCCACTCCTGCTTCTGGTCTACATATAACTTTACAAATAGCTTTGCTAGCTAATATGAAATAAAAATTAAATCACTTCATTCAGATAAGCTGATAATTCGGTAAAAAAAAAAAAAAAAAGACAGGGGTAAAAAAGCATTTTGCCATCTACCAACCTACACAGAAAGGACTGGTTTTCTCTTTTACACTGACCTGTCTCTGAAGATTGTGCTTCTGCATGGAGAAAGCATGTTTCTAAGTTAGTGAGGTTTGATCAAGGCTTTTCCTCTCAACTAAGATAAAAAAAAAAAAAAAAAATCCTAAATGCTGTTATAGGTTGAAGACCATGTCCTGACCATAGAGATCATTGCTCCAGAGTAGCAGAAGGTACAAGGAGCTGAACAGTCCAGCCCCAATGGGTAGACACCGGACATTATGTTATTCCGTCACATAATATTGCATCTTCTATATAGACAGACTGCATAGTCGGTTTTGAGTACTTTTCCCCCTCTCTGCCCCATTCTCAGCACGCTGGGCTGCTATCTCAATGCGGGGGGAGGTTTGCTACCAGGCTTGGCCTTGACAAGGCTAATTTTAAGCTGCGCCATTTAGCCTGGTGTGCATGGGGAAGGCAGGGTGGTATGGGGGGGGCATTTGAGGCCTGGGTTTTGGCCTGGTTTTGGGGGGAGGCTTCGGAAAGTTTTGGCCTAATGAGGTTCTGTGCTAAGCTCAGATAAGGGAATGGGGCTGAGCCTGAATATGAGTTTGTGTATGGTGTATGCTGTTGTAGTGTGGCATATAGTTGTGAATAGCACTTCTGTTTATATTTCCAGTTCTTTCCAATCCCGCGTGGAGTGTTTTCTTTTACCCCTTTTGGGAGGTGTAAAAAAGAATCTGCCTTGTTCCCTACAAACCCGAGACAAACGCTTTTTGAATGAAAGTTTTAACAAAAAGAAATTCATGAAACCTGTCTCTAATTTGCTGGGAGTACTGGCTATGCTTATCTAAACATTCTGGATAAATCAAGATGTCCTGTCACCTTCCATTCACCGGTAGCAAATGAAAAGGACAATCATACTTATGGGCATTAATATTGCAAGAAAACAAAGTTTTTTGAATAATCTCCGTCTCATTTCAAATGAGCAAGTTCTTCTAATCTTCAAGCTATTTATAGCTAGACCTTTATAAGCTCAAACTAATTAATAAATGGGATCAATTTCAAGAATTTTTTTCCTGTTCAAAACCACATAATCATTCATTTTAGTAACATTTTAAAGGCCACGTCTAAAATAGATTTTCACCCATGTCCCCAATGTGAATTTTTCACTCTTTGGCAGCATACTATAGGTAGTGTATAATGACCTTTTCTCTGTTTGGAACAGGGATTAGAATAATATATTTGACCCTTTTTACTCACCTGGGAGTGATGCTAGTCTCCATGTTCAATAAGGTAAAATACGTTTCTAGTGTCCCAAGGTTAAGGCCATGACTTTAAACTATTTAACACAAGCTATCAGGCTGATTCACCTCAATCAGACTCTACAGAGGGGTTGGTTTTATTTTTTTCTCTTTTTTATTAGGCTGAATTATATATAGTTCATCACAACAGTTTCTTATCCACAATACAATTAAGGGAAATATTTTGCATTACAAACAAAGCAAGTTAACCTGGTCACATTGTGCATTATAAGAAAATTTATGACTGCATAAATAGCAGTGTAAACTTACAGAAAGACTAGTAATTATAGTGCCATTGATGGTCTTTGTTGCTTTAATTCTGAAGCAGCCAGAATGATTAAACTGAATCTTAATCGACTTCTCCATTAAAAATGCTGGCAGAGAAGCTCCCTTAACCTTTCTCATTGATTGAACACAACAATCACCATTCAATTATAATGCAAAAGGACATTTGTTATAATGTACAAAAGATGCATGAGCCATTTCCTTTTACTCAAGGCAATCAATGAGATGACTTCTACCTCAGAGAAGGTAAGGTGAAGCTAGTGTACCTGGAAGAGCATTAAATTCAAAGCTGAATTCAAATAACTGCAAACACTACAATTTTCAGGGGATGGAAGATTATTTCAGTGAAAATAAAACAAGCAGTTCCTCTTTGAAAGATGGATAAGAACACAGAATTGGAACTAAATTCACCAAAATTAAGAGTTCATTCCTATTTTATAAAACTAAGAGAAACTTTCATATAAAGAATCTAGGTACATAACAACTAGAACTAAAATTCAGATCTGGAATGTTAATATTAGTTGTTTTTTTTTAATCTCAATTTTGTGTTTAGGAGGAATATTTTGTATATTTATGTGACTACAATTTGGAATGAATAGAGCATGGCAATGTCACATGCTGAATATAAACACTGCAATCATTAATAATCAGCATAATTTCTGGACTTGGAAAGCTAATATTTCTGAATTACAGAAATGACAGGATTTTCACGCCAATCATTGCCTTAACTATATTTTCTTTCCTCAAGTAAAGTGCAGGAAAAAGGATACAGGGCAATGAACACATCACACATTTTGGGGAGGATTGTTCTTTTAAAAAAAAAAAAACTTTCAGAAGTTTCTAGTGAGATTTTTTTTTTCAGCTGGGTTACCCTATCCTGAAAAAAGTAATTAACTTCTGTCCAAAAGAGGTATATTTTTAGAGTGGACATAGAAGGTCTTATGTCTGTGATAGAACTGAAAGACTGGAGAGTCATGGAGGAGAGAAGCAGCAGCTGATAGGTTGCTCAGCTGCTGGTACTGTTTCTGCTACACGCAGATGTGGAACTTACCTCTACATCTGTTTGCACCAAGTCATATCAGTCCCTTAGCTGCTATATAACTTGGGTGCTTGGGCAGGAACTAGGGACTCCATAGTATATTTTCAGCTCTGATATCATAGTTTTTTGTGTTGAGCTTCCATCACCAGAGCCTGAGTAGAACAAATCCATTCAAATTTTTTAAGCCTCTTGCCATTTTGCCTAGTTCTTTGCCTTCTCCCGTAAGACTTTTCAATCAGTGTGTATTATGGACAGGATGAGTACTAATTCAAAGTTATCCATATACTGCTCATTGTTCTCAATTTAGCTGTTCTGTCTCTTAAAACATTGAGGTACAGCTCAACATCCATTTTCTGAAAGATGCTAGTGCTGCCATCAGATTTTGAAGGCCTCATAATACAGTATTCGTTTTCTGAATCCTTGAATGCATTTCCCAGTAGAAATCACCATCTGCTGCTGCTATCTGCCTGGGTAATTATTTCTTCTCCTGCTTATTTTCTTTCTCATATTATTCCAACTTCTATATTCATATAGAGCACATTCATTTTATGCTGTTAATTCAGTTGACAAATAATGGTGATGTTTACCAGAATGAAGAACAGCCAAAATGATCAGAGGGCTGAGAAAACTATCCTATATGGACTAAAATCTTGAACAGTTATTGCAAG
Organism: Dryobates pubescens; assembly: GCF_014839835.1. NCBI lineage: Eukaryota > Metazoa > Chordata > Aves > Piciformes > Picidae > Dryobates > Dryobates pubescens. The sequence continues at coordinate 28,762,950 of NC_071618.1, read as the reverse complement.
GCTTCTGACAATCTAAAAATCACTAATAAACATGCCAAAAGAACAAGAAGAGAAGGACGGGGTATATTTTCCCTGTAATGGATATCTACTACTGGATAACCCAGAGAATGTGGTTTTTCCTGTGTATTTTTTGAATTGTAAAGTGTTTGTGTTTCCCCCTGCCGCCCCACCTCAGACAAAGCTGGGAGGGGCCACAGCCAAGACAGGCAGCTGAACTAGCCAATGAGCTATTCACAGAATCCACTGGTTGGAAAATACCTTAAGATTATTGAAAGCACAATTGCTAGACCACGTTCATGTTCCTAAGCACCTCACCCAAATGTTCATACTGACATCATGCCCACTAAGGCAAGTGATGGCCTGGGCACATATGGGTGCTTTAAGCAGGTGACTGTGATGTGGCATTGGCAGGATCAGGTGAACAGACGTAACTGGACCATCAGAGTCAGTGCTATGTTTTCTTTTACTAGATGCATGTACTATTGTATTAGTGTTATTGTTCTCCCTGATTGTTGTTATCTCTTTGTTCTGTTCTGTTAAACTTTCCTTATCTCCACCCATGGGGCTTTGCCTTTTCCTCCTGATTGCCTTTCCCATCCTTCTTGGGGTGGGGGTGGAGATGAGATGGTGGGGGGCAGTTGTGTAAGGGGCTGCATAAGGCTTGTCTGCCAGCTAGGCCTGAACCACAACAACTGTAAACCTTCCAGGATAGATCCCATATCCCACTATAGTAGGCTGATCAGCAATATTATGATACCACTTCAATAAACTATTAATAACAATCAAGAGGCCAGTATTTTCTGCTTGAATGTAACAACTCTGTTTGTAAGAAATACACTCTTTCAAATTTTCGGAAGTTGTGATGAACAAAGTTACTGTATAAATAGCTATGTAAAATATGAATATGGTCTTGGTGGTCCACATAGCAAGAAAATTTAATTTCAAAATTTTCTGCATTCCTGTGACCTTTAAAATTTCATTGTACAGAACATAGTTTTTGCAGTGTTGGTAGATTCAAAGAATAATTAACCTGCATCTGTTGGTTTGTTTTTTTAATTTACTGAAAGTCTGACTACTGATTCCCAGCATGAAATATTGTATAATGTATTGTAATCACATTGTGCTGTGAAATGTAAATGACAATGTATTGTAATTACATTGTCATTTACAGTACAAAATATTCTAAAGCATGAATGATAGTGAAAGCAGAGCCCCAAATTTTGGTCTTTACCACTATCAAGGTGGTTTCTTCAGCCATATCCACCCTAAGCCTTACATAATCTTGAATAGTAGATGATAAAAGTGAGATCTAAACACTTTTCTGTTGTGGAATATTTATTCTCTTTGGAAAAGGGAGTAGTAGGTTCAAGTACTGTTGTTCACACTGAAAGAGACAAGAACTCTATGACTCTATGTCATTTAGGGCTGCAGGACCTTGCACTGGTGTCTGATTTGGCACTTTCAAGAATGACGGCCATGGTTTATTTCCTCAACCCAGCCTCTGTTCCTTTTCTTCCTAATTTCATCCCCTCTGTTTTAATTTAATCATAGTCAAACAGGGAATTGATTGACCATTTCTCACATTTGGCAATCCACAGAAAAAGTGAGGGAACAAGAGAACTGACACAAAGAGGTACAAACATATTCAAACAACAGCCCCTAGCAAAATAGCCTTCTCTTTTGATGGAGGCATGTCAGTTTTAGAGCAGTCGTGCTGACAGCTGTTTGCTTCTGTACCTGCTGCTTTCACCCACTCAGTTGTACAGAAACATCTGTTTCTCTGCCATGCTTTGTTGAGAAAGAAGTCTCCAGATTTATGGCAGAAATTGGATTTTTTTCCTTACTTTTAAAATCTTAATTACTGATTTTATTTGTGAGGCAATAACTAGAGTAAGCCTGTAGTCAGGAGGCAACAGTGCAGAAGGAGGTGCACTACCATCCTAGGTGTCCATTTTCACAAGTGGCCATAGAGCCCTGAGCTGCAACACTGCCTCTACCCCTTCTGGATAAAGACCATGAACAGGGAGCCTCCATGTGCAAGCATCAGTACAGGCAGGGCTTGGAAATAGACCTACTGATAAAAGACTACATTTTCATCTAAAGGTAATGATTTTGCTTCCCCTGCCACATGCAACAACCTACTTGACTTGAATGGCAGCCCCGTTCAAATGGAATTAGACTACCCAAAGAAAATGTAGCTCTAGGAGAAAAATAACTATATCATTGAGGTGGTCAGATGACATATCAGAAAGAAATAGAAATTATAAACTTCAATTTTGGCCAAAAATTTCACATTCTTGCAAGAACACTGTAGAATTTTAGTTTCCTTCTGTTGTCCAGAATGAACATCTGTTAGTTTGATGAGGCCTGTCCAGCATTCCTGGATCTATTAATTTTTAAGTGGAGTCAGATACACTGGACAGAACTCAGCTGATGTGTCTCACACAAGCACAATTTCTTGATGCTTCAAAGGGGAAAGAAAAAGCTATATATTTGTTCTCATAAGCTTGATATCAAAAGTAATCTAGTGTGTATTGTGAAGCTATCTTGTTAGAACTATTTCCAGTTTTAAAGTGCTTTGTAAATGTGCTAAAATGTTGTGGTGGTTTGAGCCTTAACTGGGATTTAAGAGCTCAGATGGGGGCTAAGGCTGAGAATCCCTCCCCCTCTCCCCCGTTCTTTTTCCCAATCAAGAGGAAAAAAAAAGGAAGGGAAGGAGCAAATCTACCAAGAAATAATTTGGAGTTGGTTTGGAAGTAGAGAGGTAAAAATTTTCTTTAAACAATATATATATATATAACAATAATGGGAAGGGTTCACAAGGATAAGAAAAAGGATGGATGGGGAAAATGTGTGTACAAAACCAGGCTTTTGGAGTCCTTTGGAGAGGCATGGATGTAGCAGGGAGGAGGAGGACCGGGCCTGACCACATGACAGAGGAGCAGGAAGCTAGCAGCAGTCCTCTCATCCAGGCAAGGCAGGAGCCTAAAAGAGAGCAAATGGCTGCAGTGTCTGCCTTTTTATAGGCTTGCTGGACAGGGAGGGGGAGTGGAACAGAGTACCTCAGTTTCCCCAGAGGGAAACTCCCTCCAGGGAGGGCAAAGCTCTCACAAGCCCCCTCCCCCCCACACTTTCAGAATGGGCATAACCCATCACAAATGTAAAAACTGTTACTAAGAAAGCAAATTATTCTTAGTAAATCTGTCATGTTTTATATGCGTCCAGCAGCTTTATCTCATCCTTAATGTTATCCATGCCCTCTTTTTGGTCAAGTATGTTTCTCTTGCCCATTGTAATAGAAGGCAAACACACTGAAAAGCAAGTGAATACACAAAGGAGCCAGTGTTAGTATTGTGGTAACTGAATTCAGGTGTTCAATATTTCTCATAGACAAATTTTAGGATACTGATATGAGTATATTGGAACCAAAAACATGGACTTGGAAGCTTTGGTAGACATATTCTTTTAAGCTACTTTTTGTGTCTATATTCTGTTTAGACCAAAAAATATCAAGATAGATGTACTTATTGTATGTTGGCATTCCTGTTTCCTTTCCTCATGGGCTCTAAATATTCATGTGGAAAAGAAAAAACCAGCCAAGTTGCTATGAAACTCACATACTTCAACTACTGAATATGACCTTTTGAAAGTTTTATTTCTCTCAGGTCTCTCCTCCCCAGTCTACTTCTGGACCAATTATGAAGCAAAAATAAAACATAACCCTTAATATAATGATTATGTATTTAATGTCTATAACACAACCCTTAAAATGCACTTGAGAGTTTCCAGTTTGTTATGTTTAGTACTGGACTATGACTACTAGTACACTGCAGATAATATCTGAATGAGAGCTGAAGATCTAACCAAGATGAAATAATATGACTTAGTTTTCTTTTTTTTTTTTTCTTTTTAATTGAAGAAAAATAACAGAAAGCTATTTCAGTTTTGTAATAAACAAAAAACCAGATTTAATCAGCAAATAATATTTATTTGAACTGCTACTGGTCAAACCTTAAATGTTATTCTATTACCTTCATATCACAAGAAACAAGACAGAAGACTATAATTCCTGAATTTTCCTCTTATTTATTTTGGCACAGCCTTATCTATTCTGAGCTTCCTAGCTGTTGCTGACTAACACCTAGAACCAAATTAATTATTAGCCAGTGAAAAAAAGAAAAAGGCCTTCCAGTACCTGAAAGGGTCTTACAAGACAGCCAGGAAGAGACTTTTTATAAGGACTTGTATTAATAGAGCAAGAGGGAACGGACTGAAGCTTGAGGACAGATTTAGACTAGATATTAGAAAGAAATTATTTACAGAAAGGGTGGTGAGATACAGGTTGCCCAGAAAAGTCATGGATATCCCTTTCTTGGAAGGGTTCAAGGCCAAGCTGGATGAGACCTTGAGCAACCTGATCTAGTGGACGGTGTCCCTGCCAATACCAAGGCGGTTGCAACTAGATCTTTAAGGTCCCTTCCAACCCAAACCATTCTATGAATCTATGATTAAGTATAAAAATAGAGTTTAACAAGAGTGCAATACAATTAATTATGACCAATGTAAAACTAAAACAAGGAAATGTTGCCTGCATTTAGAATATTTTGTCACTCCAGCTTACCAGATAATGGCAGCAACACAGAATTTAATGAAGAGTAAGAGGGAGGGTAAAGTAAACTTTATAATTTCTGGTTGATTGTGGTTAACTGCTATTGGTACTCAGGGTAGCTGGTTTGAGGCAGCAGGAACATCTCTACACTGTGCTAGTCTTACTTCTGTTAGCTGATGTGAAACTATCAACTGATGCTATGCCATTTAATGTGTCAAGGTAGACAAAATGAGGGGGACTAGGCCTCCAAAAATGAGCAGAATGCAGCGATCTGCAGAGACTCAGGAAGGAAAGAGGTGAAAGAAAAGGAGATAAGAGCCTTAGTTATCAACATACTGTTTTTAAGTTGAATCATGGTGACAAGAAACACTGGTAAAGAATATCACATTTTTAGTTTGGCTGAAGAAAGCATTGAACTGTTGAAGGCGCAGGAACAGGCTGTGCCAATGTGCCAGAAGATGAGCCGGTGGGGCAGACAGCCAGCCTGGATGGGTAATGAACTTCTAAAAGAACTAAGGGAAAAAAAGAGGGTGTATCACCTTTGGAAGTAAGGGGAGGCAACCCATGGAATGTTTAAGGATGTTGCTAGATCATGTAGGAATAAAATTAGGGAGGCAAAAGCATATTTGGAGCTTAGACTGGCCTCTGCTGTGAAGGACAACAAAAAGTCCTTCTATAAATACATGAATAGCAAGAGAAAGGGCAGGGACAACTTCCACTCCTTGGTGGACATGGAGCAAAACATTGTATCAAAGGATGAGGAAAAGGCAGAGGTACTTAACACCTTCTTTGCCTCAATTTTTACTAGCAGGGCAGAACATCTTCCAGACAGCTGGCCTGCAGAGCTGGCAGAAGGAGCCAGGGAGCTGCATAGTTTCCCTATGTTCCATGAGCAGGAGATTGGAGCTCTCCTCAGCCGCTTGGATCCCCACAAGTCCAAGGGACCAGATGGGATCCATCCTAGGGTGCTGAGGGAACTGGCAGATGAGCTGGCTAAGCCACTCTCCATCATTTTTCAGCAGTCCTGGTTCACTGGAGAGGTCCCAGAAGACTGGAAGCTGGCCAGTGTGGTTCCTATCCACAAGAAGGGCTGGTTGGATGAACCAGGGAATTATAGGCCTGTCAGCCTGACCTCAGTGCCAGGCAAGATTATGGAACAGGTCATCTTGAGTGCAATCACACAACAATTACAGGATGGCCAAGGGATCAGGCCCAGCCAGCATGGATTTAGGAAGGGCAGGTCCTGCCTGACCAACCTGATCTCCTTCTATGATCAGGTGACCCGCCTGGTGGATGTGGGGAGGCCTGTGGATGTAGTCTACCTGGACCTCAGCAAGGCCTTTGACACCGTCCCCCATAGCAAACTCCTGGCCAAGCTGTCAGCCCATGGCTTGGATGGGAGCACACTGTGATGGGTTAGGAACTGGCTGGAGGGCCGAGCCCAGAGAGTGGTGGTGAATGGTGCTACATCCAGCTGGCAGCCAGTCACTAGTGGTGTGCCCCAGGGATCAGTGCTGGGCCTCATGCTCTTTAACATCTTTATTGATGATCTGGATGAGGGCATTGAGTCCATCATCAGTAAATTTGCCGACAACACCAAGCTGGGGGCAGGAGTTGATCTGCTGGAGGGTAGAGAGGCTCTGCAGAGGGACCTCAACAGGCTGGACAGATGGGCAGAGTCCAACGGCATGAGATTTAACACATCCAAGTGCCGGGTTCTGCACATTGGCCACAACAACCCCATGCAGAGCTACAGGCTGGGGACAGAGTGGCTGGAGAGAGGCCAGGTAGAGAGGGACCTGGGGGCATTGATCGATGGTAGGATGAACATGAGGCAGCAGTGTGCCCAGGCAGCCAAGAGGGCCAATGGCATCCTGGCCTGCATCAGGAACAGTGTGGCCAGCAGGAGCAGGGAGGTCATTCTGCCCCTGTACACTGCACTGGTTAGGCCTCACCTCAAGTACTGTGTCCAGTTCTGTGCTCCTCAGTTTAGGAAGGATGTTGACTTGCTGGAGTGAGTCCAGAGAAGGGCAACAAAGTTGGTGAGGAGTTTGGAACACAAGCCCTATGAGGAGAGACTGAGGGAGCTGGGGTTGCTTAGCCTGGAGAGGAGGAGACTCAGGGGTGACCTTATTGCTCTCTACAACTACCTGAAGGGAGGTTGTAGACAGACAGATGTTGGTCTCTTCTCCCAGCCAGCCAGTACCAGAACAAGAGGACACAGTCTCAGGCTGCACCAGGGGTTGGATGTTAGGAAGAAGTTCTATACAGAGAAAGTGATTTGCCATTGGAATGGGCTGCCGGGGGAGGTGGTCGAGTCACCATCCCTGGAGGTGTTTAGGAAGAGGCTGGATGGGGTGATTTGTGCTATGGTTTAGTTGATTAGATAGTGCTGGATGATAGGTTGGACTCGATGATATCAAAGGTCTCTTCCAACCTGGTTAATTCTATTCTATTCTAATAGCCATAAGGAGAATATGAGTCTGAAAGTTGTCTGGAGCTAACTTCAAAATGTAGGTAGGAAATGAAAATTTTCCAAATGGAAATGTAACTCATGAGGATGAGGAAGGAAAAGAAAAAATAAAGTGAATGCTGAAGGAGATGAAAATTCAGAAGGCATTTCTGGGAATTTCTTATCTGAATGATGGGAGAGAACATAACTGTGTTGCTAGAAAACAACTATTTGAGACAAAGTTGTTACTCTTCAATGAGACAACTTTTCTGTGTAGAGCTGGCAGTACAAACTAGTTATACAGTTGCATTGCACTGTAAAAAGTGAGAGATTATTTACTGACTAGAAACAAAGAAATAGAATAGAATAGAATAGAATAGAATAGAATAGAATAGAATAGACTAGACCAGGTTGGAAGAGACCTTCAAGATCTTCATGTCCAACCTATCATCCAACCCACCTAATCAACTAAACCATGCAACCAAGCACCCTATCAAGTCTCCTCCTGACCACCTCCAATGACTCCACCACCTCCCCGGGCAGCCCATTCCAATGGGCAATCACTCATATATTCTCAGAAGTCCTTCACTATTGCTTTAAAACACTGAAATTATTTTATTGCACTCACAGGCAAAACTTGGGATAAAGTATGATGAAAATTGGTTGAGATAAAGTAGAGTGCAATAAAATGTAATAAATCCATGTACAAGTTAGTTTATTGTACTATGTGTTAAATCATTATTGAAAAGCTGTTCAAGAGAAGTGCATTAGAAACAATTATTAAACATACTTTTATCTGTAACTCACAAAATTATATGATATAACCAACTTGAGATTTTGTGGTTGGCTCAGTAGACTTTTATGATGTTCTACAAGTGTCACACAAGATCAGTTACAGTGATTTGGCAAATTAAAAGGAATCTATGTTGCAGTATCACCTTTATGTCTCATTGCTGTGAAAAAAAAAACCAACAGAATTGGTTATAAATAAATTACCAAACATTTGATAACATGTATGCTGATAAACTATATCCTAGTTTAATTTATTCATGCCTGAGGCTACCAATGCAGACACTGAATTCAGAATGCCCCCTAAAATTAGCTCACGACACAAAGTTAACTTCTGGGTACTGTTTATGAGCTATGCTCATGCTACATTGGCATTCTTCTGGGAATTGTGTTGTCATTAACATCAAGAAGCAGTTCTTTTGCAGAAGTTTTGTGCACCATAAGATATAACCTGTCTAGTTAAAGATGTCCCTGCTTACTGCAATAGTGGGTTGAACTAGATGACCTTTAAAGGTCCTATTCAACCCAAGGCATTCTATGATTCTATTATTCTATGGGTATATTTCTTTTTACTGGTGATACAGGAACCCTGTCACTTTATGAGCAATGCAAACACTTATTCAAATCCAAATAATTTTCTGTTCTTATTTATGCTGCAACAGAACGTTGCTGTTATGTTTGATTTCTGGTTAAAGATATTACAACATGATACATAGTCCATTAAAAGCGACAGAGAAAAGACGTTTATGGAAGTGGATATACCTTAGTAGTTGCATGTGGCTTAATCAGATATTAGTTAGGGTCAGGCTGATAATGTTGAAGCACTGAACAGAGAAGTTGTTGCATTTCTGTCATATCAGATTATACTTTAAAAGTATCAAACAAGAAAAATCTCTATTCATTTCTCACATAAGCAACCCAAGCAATGTTATAAATTACACGGTACATTTTGCTCATGCTTCCTCATACTGAAGAACAGCATATTCCCATTTTCTCCAGCTCCTTGTACTCTGCAATCACTTCTGTTGCTAAAACTCTCTGATTTTGTGCGTGTCCTTGTTTCTAAATTTGTGGGGGAAATGTGAGTGTTTGAATTAGATTTTTTTCTCTAAATTGGTGTTTTTCTTGTAAAAGGAAAATGCTTAGGTTATATGAGTGAAAATAAGATATTTGAGTTCTTGAACTGTCCTAGGGATAGGAAAGTTTAGTCACAGAGTAACTAGATTATCAGCCTGAGGATGAGCAGAAACATGTAAGGACATCTTTGATAATGCATGGTTAAGGAGTAAAATGCTGAAGACCAAACTGCACACTTTATACCAGCTACTGTTATATCTATGAGGATGATGGAACACTGGAACAGGTTGCTTAGGGATGCAGTGGAAGCCCCATTCCTGGAGACATTCACAGTCAGGGTTGATGGGAGGACTGAGCCACCTGATTTAGTTGGGATGTCCCTACTTCTTGTGGAGGGATTGGACCAAATCACCTCCAGCAGATTGTATTCTCATCTAAACCATTCCAGCCAGGTTTTTCATGTGAATTCCATGGGAAACAGTGTGAAAGGCTTTACAGAAGTCCATGTAGACAATATCTACAGCGTCATCCATTAGGTGGGTCATCTTCTCATAGAAGGAGATCAAGTTCGTCAAGCAGGACCTGCCTTTCATAAACCCAGGATGACTGAACCTGATCCCCTGGTTGTCTTCTATGTGCTGTGTAATGGCATTTGAGATGATCTGTTCCATGACCTTCCTTTATACTGAGGTCAGACTGAGGTCTATAGTTACTCAGATCTTCCTTTCAGCCTTTCTTGTAAACGGAAACATTAACTTGTATATGACGAGATGACAATGCATCATAAAAAATAGGGGAAAATTTAGGAAACACTTAAGAGTTAACAGGAAATTAAGAAGAACCGATATAGATTTAGGTAGTTACTATAGGTGTTCAAGATATTTGTGACCAAAAAATAAGTCTACATATTTAAGATTTTAGGATTTTCACTTAATCATTAAAATATCCTATATATCCGATCCAAAAAAAAAAGAGATCTGCCAGAGTTTGGAAAACCTTAGTATGAGCTTAAATACAGACAGTCTTAGCAAATTCCAGTTTTAGGAGTCCTTAATAGAAGTCTAGCAAGATCAGTGAGGCAGTGCCCTTTGCATTCTGCACTTTGCAGACTTTGACAACATTTCATATAAAACAGTGGTGCTAAGACATTGATTTGCAGAGACCAGGAGATCAGAAGTTCCTCTGCAGTACACAAAACCAGACATCTGAACACTGGGAGCACTAAAGGATAACTACATTGAAATGTCAAAACAGGCAAACACACTTAAGATACAACACTAACACAACCACAAATTCAAAGGTAAGGGCCCCACATATGCCAAATGATGACATCTGTCTTTCATCCATCCCTAACAATCATCCAAATTTACAAATAATTTATTTCATTTGCAATGATGAAAATAAATACCTGCTTGTAAACAAAGATGAGAACATCTCAGCCCTGGAGAATGCACCAAGTTGAATCAACAAGACTTGGTATCACCCTCAGCAGGTGACTATTTCATTCCAATTTCTTTCCAAATTCTATCTGCTTCCACAGGGAGACTGCAAGGCAGTAGCTAGGCTATTAGAATATAAGCTACTAACAGACTTGTAAGTTAGGGTAGAGGAATTTCTATGAAACTGTTTTGCTTGAGTTGGCAAGTACACTAATAATTGTATTTAGATCCTTACCAGGAGGGAAAACACCCAGTTACTGTGTGCTACTGAAGTCCTACTGAAACTGGAAATGCCAGGTTAGTGATAATTTAGTAACACTTACAATTTCTCTCTGAATTGTTATTAATCATTATCAAGACAACAAAAATGAAAACAGAAACACATTTTCCTGAAGAGTTTCCCTTTCTATATAGTACTGGACATCAAATATTCTCCAGTGAGGTCAGCTGAATTTTACCACATTGTCTTGCTAAAACCATACAGAACCTTTCTTTGACATGTAATTTCTCTATGTGCCTACATCCACCAGGATCAAACTCACATTTTTATGTTCAAAAAACACAGTAGATAGCCTCTGAACTGCATGTGAATATTCATTTCTGTCATCCTCCTTTAAAACTCCGTAGTAGTTCATCACTGTAGGAGACTAAATCTTGTCTTTCTTGATGTGAATCAACAAAGATAAAATCACCTTTGCTCCTTGCCCAGACAGTAGCTGATGTGTATTGGGCAGACGCCACTGGATAAGGACTCTCTGGAATGTGCATAAACAAGATCATCTCTACCCATCAGCTATCCTGGAAAGGGAGGATGGTGAAAAGGATAATGGTTTCACCACCTGGACACATACCTAAAATACTGCATGAAAGACCTGAGCAATACTGGCTCAGGAGAAGAAAAAGACCTGAGCAATGCCTGCTCTGACAAGGAGAGAAAAGGACAGACACAGGAGAAAAGACATCACCATGTAGCCTGGAGGCAGCAGACCAGGAGGAACCTTCTCTTCAGGTCCTAGGTTCTGCCTGCTGCAACTCATGGAGATGAAGAGGCTGCTCAGAGAAGGACTTGGACTTGGTCTTTGGGATCTCTCCCTCCCCATCTCCAGTGGAGGACAGCACAGCCAACAAGGATGACATCTCCTCCACAACAAAGTGGCAGCACCCTTCCTTCACAGACCCAAACCATCTTGGGGGAGTGGTAATATAATTCCTTTCCACTTCTCTCTCCCTCTTTTCCCTATTTCTACTTTTCTCCTCTCTCTCTCTCCCTCCTTGGGTTTCATCCACTTTATTCTGTTAATAAATAGCCTCACTGTTCATACTTTGGCCTCGTTTGTGCCTCTAATTACATAACATGGGAATATTCAAAAGAACTGAGTCTCTTTCCCTCTCTGGACAGAGACAATCACCTCTCTGGTGATCTTTATTCATCAGTTCAAGAAATTGAAGGTGCTGTTAGCTGACATCACATCATGAGTTCAATAACTGAAAGAGAAAATATTTGCACTGCAAGTAAAACATTGGGAAGGACTCACTAAATTCGATACTATTAACATGAAAGACAAGACACTTAAAGGTTACTTTTCTTTCCTATTTCAGCTACCCGATGCTGTCCTTTCTCTCTGATGCACTCTGGACAGTGTTTTAACAACCAACTTCTAATTTAGATGGAGTTTATCAGAGAAGGGAGATTTTCAGTCTCTCAGTTCCATATGCCTTATTACACAGTGTGAATAAAGAGATGTAGTCTGAAACTGGCTGCCTAGAGTAGTGGTGAGCTGACCATCTCTGGATGGTGAAGACATATAGGTGTGGTACATAGGGGCATGGTTTAGTGGTGACCTGGCAGTGCTGGGTTAATAGTTGGGCCTGATGATCTTAAAAAACCTCTTCCAACCAAAATGATTCTATGATTCTATATTAAAGGAGCAGCCTTGGTTATAGCATAGGTTATAGCCAAGGTGAATCTTAAGACACACCTTTAGTGTTTAAGCCTTTCCAAGTGCAAGGAAAACACATTCTGTCTCAGATTGTTCTAACAGTATTTTTTCTTCTAATGTGAGGTGCAATTTCAAGTGTCCTTCTTGAGATACCTAAACTGACACGCTGATTTACTGATAGGCTCTGGTCCATAATGGAATCTGGTTAATTGAAATGAAGATTTTTATTCTCAACATACATTTTTAATAATTCTAGATACTGCAATTATCAAAAATGCAATTTCACTCATTTTTTTTTTTCACATTTGGTGCTTTTTACATCTTAAAGGTGATGAATAACTGGCAATAAAAACATTATTGTCTTCTTCCTGCAGATGGTTGTTATTCTGTGCATCCATCTTTATTTGTGGCAGAGATTTTCTTTCCTTGTTCCAAAACACACAGAGATTAGAAGGTATTTTTAATTAAAATGATTACTGTTGCGGTTATGTTATTGAGCAATATCTTTGGATAAATACGTTCACTGTTAGAAGTGTAATTCTACTTTTCATCTTCATGCTAAATAATATTTATACAGTTCATCCTTAAATTGTGTAAAATTGGATTTGATCCCAACTGCTAGAAGGTGTTGTTTTTAAAGCAAGGCTAAGCAAGCACAAAAGTTTATATGAAGATACAGATTTGATTAGCATTCAGACAAAACAAGTTCAGCCAGGTTGGCTTGTGCACTTATTCCAGTTTGACTGCAGTGAGTTTCCACAGCATTGACCATTCAAAGAGGGACTTAATTGTGCTACAATCTACCATTTCTACCTTTTTGGAAGGTAGAAATACTTAGGGTGATATCATGTGGTGCAGGTCATTCAGCAGACTCTTATATACATTTGCATTAGAGCAAATTCATTAACAATTACAACAGAATTTGTCAGAGATGAAGAAAAAAATTCACAAACTCCCCCTGTGAGGTTCTCTCCTCTGCCACACCAATCTCTAGGAATATTCAGAATACTTGATTTAGTGTGTCCCTATTGCAAAGACTGCATGTGGAAACATTGATACAGGAAGTCATATATAAGCTTCCACTTGGTCAAAGATAATGAAGTGAGTCTTATTTATAGAATTATTCTGGAACCTTTGGGAAAAACAAAACAAAACAAAACAAAAAATCCAAAACCAAAAGAACTTTTCAAAACCAAAAGCCTGAAGTTGACTTCCAGCTTCTCATCTGAGATTAATCAGTACAAATTCAGAGTCTAATCCTATTAGATACTGCAGTGAAGCATCAAACAGGACATGCTATCTCAGTGTGATTCAAAAGGACTTCTGTGCCAGAAAGAGCCAATCTGATGTAAAGCAACGACTGCTGTTTTTCTCAGAGCCCAGGTGAAAATGGAAATGACAGAGAGTTTATGCCTTTTTACTCTTCGATAAATTCAAACCAGCAGAATAAAACACAAATTTGTATAATGATTACAGCAAGGACTTCATCCAGAGGCAAAAAGTGCTTTTACATTTTTTTCTCCTAGAAGCATTTCCTCTAGAGGTGGTAGCTTACTTGGGAAGTTATATGATGACTATTTTTATCCAATGACTACCTAGACAGGTGGGGTGATGGTTGTATAGGTTTTCTTTCCTGGAATTTAGGATCATAATAGATTACTGTCCATATGTCTTTGTGAATAGTACATATAAACTGTATCAACTCATGGCAGCGATTTGAGTGGGTGCGCAGACCTTTGTGTATCTAGAAGCAGATAGCAAATAAAAATTATTACCCTCACCCATTCCTTTATTGAGGTCCTAGAGCTTCCTGTCTTCTGAGGTTTTTTTATAAGCTACTGTATCTTGATGTAATCAGGGGAAAATCTGAATTGTTCCTTGAGAGCAAATAATGAATATCAATAAAAGAAATCCATGATCTAGATCATTTGATATAGTTCTATATCTAGATCATTTGATCTATAGTTCAGCAACAGAATGTCATTCTGGCCCCAGAACAATGCAGCACAAGACAGCACTGATAGCAACAACCTGTATACTGCTCCTTTGACTACATATAGGCAAGAAACAAATTTAGATCAATACCCACAATTTGCCTTCAATATCCCAATTGTGTAGAGCATTGAAAATATGCTTTCCAAATGCACTATTGACCAAAGAGCAGGACATAATAAGAAATTAAATTAAGCTGAATAAATACTTGCATTCGATGTTAGATATCAAGAACGTATTACTTGAAAACAGTAAGCAAAAATAAAATAATATTTTTCAGCAACCATCTCAGCATGATTTATGGTTGTATTGTTAATCTCTGTGCCTCACACGCTGCAAAGCAGCACACACAAAAAGGCACTAGGCCTGTGAAAACCGGAGGAGAGTTGACACCCAGCTTGCATCATAATTAGATGGTCTAATTTTAGCACGGACATTGTGTCTGCTTAGAGGGACAACAAACTCATCATGGCCATTACTACATGAATTTTCTAAATTTTGTGTGTTCCAGTCTTAGTTGTTTCAAAAAAAGAAATAATTACAGACTCTGGAAGAAGAGACTAGATGAACTAAGAACAGAGTAGTATCAGAGAATTCATATTTCTTCTAGAACAATAGAATAGAATAGAATAGAATAGAATAGAATAGAATAGAATAGAATAGAATAGAATAGAATAGAATAGACCAGGTTGGAAGAGACCTTCAAGATCATCGCGTCCAACCCATCAACCAATCCAACCCAGCTAAACAACTAACCCATGGCACCAAGCACCTCATCAAGTCTCCTCCTGAAAACCACCAATGACGGTGACTCCACCACCTCCCTGGGCAGCCCATTCCAATGGGCAATCACTCTCTCTGTATAGAACTTCTTCCTCACATCCAACCTAAACCTCCCCTGGTGCAGCCTGAGACTATGTCCTCTTGTTCTGGTCCTGGCTGCCTGGGAGAAGAGACCGTATGTGAACTTCTGCTACTGGGTGAGTTTCATGGTTATCCAGTAGTCTGTGCTGAGAGTGCTGGTTATTTGGGATGTGTTGACAAACTGGGTAATTTCCTGAGGAGCATGTGCTGAGATAAATACCTTTTGCTACCGTGTAAATGTAAATTAAAATGAAGAAATAAAGCTCAAAAAAGGCTTGAGCAATTGCAAATTGCAGTCATTAATTGAAGTCCTTTTGTTTGTGCTTCTTTATTCCAAGCTTTCTTATGATCATCATTATTTAAATTTCGTGCTGTGCGGCGGCAAAGGGCATCGGTTTGCAACACTTGTAGCTGTAAATTTTAACTGTTGTATGTTTTAAAATAACTTTGAACATGAAAGTTTTCCCACATCATAGTGAAAAGCTACAGGTGTGTGAAATGTTATTAAATAGGGGGAAAAAAAAAGTGGACTTGTAACAGAGTTTGTTGTATTGCCATATCACTGTTCTGAGGTTATAGTACATTCATTTTAATGTTCACTTCTAACACTAGGATTTCTCTGTCTTCGTTTCTTCTGTAATGGAGTGTTCTCTGTTTAAAAACCAAAGGATAGATGTCAACAGTGCAGTCAGACAGTAAAGAGCTGAAGCCTGCATATTACAGGCCTGATTCATTTGTGTTGTTTCAACCCATGCTCCAGGCTCTCAACAGGAGAAGTAACCGCAATTGACCTTGCGAGAGTAAAAGCATTTAAACTGCAATTCTTTGGCAGGCAGGTGTGCATCTATGGGGTAGTTATACAAACAATGACTCAGATTTCTCAGTTTAGTCGTTGTATTAGGATCACTCAGTAAGACTGCTTCAGCTCCTGGTATCTCTGTTAAGGATTGGATATTTTGGGCAAAAGCAAATTTTTCAATTGTTTTTGGCCATGGAAATGTCTCTGCATTTGTGTCTCACATTGGACTATCTACAGTGTAGAGCCACACCCCAGTTCCCTGATAATTTTCACTGTAGCTCAGAAAAATGAAGCACAGTGACTGACAGAGCATGTTTGTGGTGGTTTTAGGCTATGCCTTTAAAATTTAGTTACAGATTTTGAGCAGAAAACTAGAAAAGTATAAATAAATCACTATTGGGTGTAAAAAAAGAAAATGATTATTCTAAACAAATTAATTGGGTGAATAGAATAGAATAGAATAGAATTAACCAGGTTGGAAAAGACCTTCGAGATCATCAAGTCAAACCCATCACCCAACACCATCTAATCAACTAAACCATGGCACTAAGTGCCTCATCCAGTCTCTTCTTAAACACCTCCAGTGATGGTGACTCTACCACCTCCCCGAGCAGTCCATTCCAATGGCCAGTCACTCTTTCTGTGAAGAACTTCTTCCTAACATCCAGCCTAAACCTCCCCTGGTGCAGCTTGAGACTGTGTCCTCTTGTTCTGGTGCTGGTTGCCTGGGAGAAGAGACCAACCCCCACCTGTCTACAACCTCCCTTCAGGTAGTTGTAGACAGCAATAAGGTCTGCCCTGAGCCTCCTCTTCTCCAGGCTAAGCAGCCCCAGCTCCCTCAGTCTCTCCTCACAGGGCTTGTGCTCCAAACCCCTCACCAGCTTTGTTGCCAATGTCTGGAAACAGACAAGCTGTACCATAAAAATTCTTTCCTCTTTTCTCTTCTGATCTTGGCTGGTTTGCTTCACTTGGGAGAGATAACCTGCTTATTGGCTGGCTTTGGCTAAATCTAACTTCTCTGCTCCTCTCTCTTGTCCCTTTTGTACAGGGGGGTAGGGGAGGCTGGGAGGGAGAAAGAAGGGAGCCTTCCCTGGTCTCTTGACCAGGGGGGTTTCGTGTTGTTTGCCAATTGTAAATATCTGTATAATATTGTAAATACTGTATATTTTGCACATATTCATTGCATTCCATTGTAGAGTGTAGTTTTTGCTTTGTAAATACAGCTCTATTTGCTTCTGACTGAGTTGGTCTGGCAAAGTTTATGTTGGGGGGGAAACTTCAACCCACCACAATGTTCCACAGCCTGTGCCTTTGTGAGCTGGACCAGTACAATGGATTTAGAAACATTTATTTAAAATGTAATGCTTGCAGAAAAATGCCTGTAAGTAGACAGAAGGTGGAAGATGAAACCAGAACTGAATGAACTGCTAAATTAAATAAAGGTTTACAAAATGAAAATAAGTTTGTTGCAAGAAAAATCCACAAGCTGTCAGTTCTGTGCTTGCCAGCTTCTCTTCTCTCTTGTTGCTTCCAATCCCTTTTAAAAATTATGAATTTTGTGATTGTCTTCATCTTACATGTGTGTTTTAATTCCTGGAGTTTATTGTGTACTTATTGAGGTGCATAATCCTTATATTGCCATGATTAACATAGTTTATGGGATTGATCTCATCTATGCCAGGCTTTTACAGATTGATTGCTTAAGTCTGAACTGGTCAGTTTACAGTCCATTGTGGATAACAGAAGCCAGAGTTTGTAACTTAACCAGTGCTGTATGTACTCCTAACATATATGTACTCCTTTGTGTCCACTCAGAATCACAGAATCACCAAGGTTGGAGGAGACCTCAAAGATCATCAAGTCCAACCTGTTGACACAGATCTCATGACTAAACCGTGGCACCAAGTACCACATCAAATCCCCTCTTGAACACCTCCAGGGATGGTGACTCCAACACCTCTCTGGGCAGCGCATTCCAATGGCTAACAAATCTCTCAGTGAAGAACTTTCTCCTCACCTAGAGCCTAAACTTCCCCTGGTGCAGCTTGAGACTATGTCCTCTTTTTCTGGTGCTGGTTGCCTGGGAGAAGAGACCAACTCCCTCCTGGCTACAACCTCCCTTCGGGTAGTTGTAGAGAGCAATAAGGTCCCCCCTGAGCCTCCTCTTCTCCAGGCTAAACAATCCCAGCTCCCTCAGCCTCTCCTTATAGTGCTTGTGCTCAAGGCCTCTCACGAGCCTTGTTGCCCTTCTCTGGACACGTACAAATGTCTCAATGTCCTTCTTAAATTGAGGGGCCCAGAACTGGACACCGGACTCAAGGTGTGGCCTAACCAGTGCTGAGTACAGGGGCACAATGACTTCTCTGCTCCTGCTGGCCACACTATTCTTGATGCATGCCAGGATGCCATTGGCCTTCTTGGCCACCTGGGCACACTGCTGGCTCATGTTTAGGTGGCTGTCAATCAGCACGCTCAGGTCCCTTTCTGTTTGGCAGCTCTCCAGCCACTCCAACACCAGCCTGTAGCTCTGCATGGAATTGTTGTGGCCTGAGGACTCTTAGTAAAAGTATGTATTCAAGCTAAGTGGCGCAAAAGATTCACTATCATGAGGTTCACTTCCACAGTGCTCATGGGTATGCTCACTTGAGGCAGCTTGTCTCCATCCATAAGGCACTTGGTAACAGGTGACTCATCTCTGCTTGTTAACCCTGTGAACCTAAAATATTATTTTTTTTGTTTGTTTCATCTGTTTCAAAGATTTTGAAATGATGTGAAACTTGAGTTGCAGATTAACATGATGATGTGTTTATAACATGAAACTGAGGATACATTGCATACTCCGAGGTCTAGCTGGAGGGTGTAAAGTGGTGTTTGAAGAAGGGGTTTGGAACTGTATGTGGCAAAGAAAGCCAAGGCTGGCTCAGTCTTGCCTAGGCTATATTTCGGGAATGACTACTGGCACAAAGTATCACCAAAACCACTCCTGTTTTGTTTTGGAGGGAAGTAGCTAACAAAAACCCCAAACCAGCTTAGGAGTGAGGTAATATGATAAACCAGAGAACTGAGATCCAGTAATGAAGTGCGCTTATATCATGAGAAAATAATTTTTAGATGTCTAAGGTAGAGTGAGATGAATCCTGGTCTTCATTTAACTACTTCTACAAGATGAACAGACATGCATTTCCATTTGCCTAGAAAAGCCTTTAATAGTAGAAACACCTATAAATGGGTTTCAATATTGTAGTTTTATAATGTTAGTTTTGGAGCTTGATTCCACCCTTAGCATATTTGTGCATTGTGAAAAACATTGCAGGGATGGAAATATTTTCATAGGAAACATCCTCTGGAAAACTTAAGCAAAGTAAGTTGAGATAGCAATTCAGGGATTGCGAGGACTAAACTGTTTAACTATGTCCAAAAAGTTTATTGTCTTAAAGTATTCTTTACTTCTCATGCCATAGAAACATAGAATGGCTTAGGTTGGAAGGGACCATCTGGTCTAACCTCCCTGCCTCTCAGCTAGACTCAGCTATTCAAGGCCTCATCCAACCCTGCCTTAAACCTCCCTCAGCAGCCTATTCTGGAGTCCCACCACCCTTATACTGAAGAACTTCTTCCTAAGTCTGAACCTACTCTCTCTCACCTTAAAACCATTCCCTCCCGTTCTATCGCTAGACACCCTTATGAAAGACCACCCTTACGAAAAGTCCCTCTCTCCCCTTCTTTTAGGATAGAATAGAATAGAATTAGCCAGGTTGGAAGAGACCTTCAAGATCATCATGTCCAACCTATCATCCGACACCACCTAATCAACTAAACCATACAACCAAGCATCCTGTCAAGCCTCGCCCTGAACACCCCCAGCGACGGCGACCCCTGAGTCTCCTCTTCTCCAGACTAAGCAACCCCAGCTCCCTCAATCTCTCCTCATAGGGCTTGTGCTCCAAGCCCCTCACCAACCTTGTTGCCCTTTTCTGGACACGCTCCAGCAAGTCAACATCCTTCCTAAACTGAGGGGCCCAGAACTGGACACAGTACTCAAGGTGCGGCCTAACCAGTGCAGTGTACAGGGGCAGAATGACCTCCCTGCTCCTGCTGGCCACACTGTTCCTGATGCAGGCCAGGATGCCACTGGCCCTCCTGGCTGCCTGGGCGCACTGCAGGCTCATGTTCAGTCTACCATCAACCAGCACCCCCAGGTCTCTCTCAGCCTGACTGCTCTCCAGCCACTCTGACCCCAGCCTGTAGCTCTGCATGGGGTTGTTGTGGCCAATGTGCAGAACCCGGCACTTGGATGTGTTAAATCTCATGCCGTTGGACTCTGCCCATCTGCCCAACCTGTCGAGGTCCCTCTGCAGAGCCTCTCTACCCTCCAGCAGATCAACTCCTTCCTCCAGCTTGGTATTATCAGCAAATTTACTGATGATGGACTCGATGCCCTCATCCAGATCATCAATAAAGATGTTAAAGAGCATGGGGCCCAGCACTGATCCTTGGGGCACACCACTGGTGACTGGCTGCCAGCTGGATGTGGCACCATTCACCACCACTCTCTGGGCTCGGCCCTCCAGCCAGTTCCTAACCCATCGCAGTGTGCTCCCATCCAAGCCATGGGCTGACAGTTTGGCCAGGAGTTTGCTGTGGGGGACGGTGTCAAAGGCCTTGCTTTCAGATACTGGGTCTGAAAATCTTAGATGTTTTAGGTGAAGCTGAAATCTTAAACTACTTAACACTTTAAAAATGATATTGTTTTTAAGTCATCTGAGTGTTTAAAAAATTTCATCTGTGGTCTTTGACCCAGAGATTACATACAAAACCTCTAAACATCAGAAAACTACAAGAGTTGCTTCCCTAAAATGCATACTATTAATCCAGTGTTAACACTTTTTCTTTTTCCTTTCCCATTTGAATCCAGACATTCCTCTATCATGTACAAGCATATAGAAAGTGATAACCTCGTACATAAAGGAAAAATTTAGACACTGTGTTAACATCCTGAGCTGCTCTTCTGTTTCATCACAATGTGAATAGCCATTATTTGTCTTCTGGTGCCCTGCTTCTGGCAAATTTCTGCTCCGTGAGAGCCTCTGGGGTATAGATTTATAGGTTTCACTCACCTGATGAAAATAATTTTCTTCTATTGAGTAAGATTGTGATTATTTTTTTTCCTTAAATAATTCCTCTCAAAAGACTTATCTCACATGACTTTGTATACAAATGCTAGCCATATATTTATTGGTATTTCTATATACATCTTTTTCTTAGTTTGCAATGTCCTTGAGATGAGATTCTGCAGTCTTATTCAGAAGTTAGCGGTTAGAATGATCCTAGCCAGTTCTCTTAGCTATGAATGTCTCATGCATAATAATAATAGATGCTGAAAAATAGATGGTGTAAACAGTGTTTTGAAACAAAACAAATCGCAAAGGCCTGAGTTTGCCCCTGTGTGACCCCTTCACACCTGACCCTGTTTTGAGCAGATTGGACTAAATGACATCCTGAGTTGCCTGAAAAACGAATTATCCCATGACCTTC
This sequence comes from Dryobates pubescens, assembly GCF_014839835.1. Lineage (NCBI taxonomy): Eukaryota > Metazoa > Chordata > Aves > Piciformes > Picidae > Dryobates > Dryobates pubescens. Next base: position 28,741,454 of record NC_071618.1, on the reverse strand, counting down.
TGAACCTCAACTGCTGGATTTCCTTGTTGCTTTGCCTGTGGAAAAAAAATTAGAAAAATACAGTTTTTGACCTTTTTTTTTTTTTTTTTAAATATACATAGGCATGTGTAAGAAATACGTTTGTATACAAATATACAAATAAAGGTCTCTTCCTCTTCTTAAAGCTTCCTAAAATGAAATTTTACCTATTTAAACCTTTCAGATTTATTCAGTGTTTCCAGTGCCATGGCAATAAATCTACTATGTTTTAATAAGAGAATCCAAAATGCATGTCACCAAAAAGGCTGTTTTAAGAAGTGACACAGTGCATTTACTGTAAACTGTTATATACCCTCACCAGAATATTCTTAAACTGTGATGGTTGTTGATGTTTTTTCAATGGAGTTTGGTTATTCTTAATCACATACTTTCCAGTTGTAACAAAGGCTGCAAGTTTTAATTCCATTTTAAAGTGACATTCTTACTGTGACATCAGTGAAAATATTCCAACTCCCTCTCTTTTTTCCATTCCTTTCTTTCTTGTGCAAAACTAGATCATACATTGCGTACACTTCCTGGTAGAATTGAAGAGAACAATTTTATGTTTGAAATATAAAATCAATCTTAATGTTAAAACTGAGCTATATGGGCTTTTTTAATATTTGAGAGCAATCACACTCTCTGAGGAATCTGTGTACAAACTCAGATCTGAAAGAAATGTTGGTGTTTTTACAGTATGTGAACGCAACCATCTGATTTATAGTTCAATCTGTTAATGCACTCTGTTATTAGGCCACCTGGCAGTTTTATGCATTGTGAATTTAAAGAGGAGCTCAATGTAACATAAGCTTTACAAGCTGGGGAAATATTATTGAAATGAAACATGAATGAGAACCATTTAAACAATAAAATAATGTGTGTACACCATATATTTTTTCATTTTAGTAAATGCACAGCCTAGGTTTTATTTGCCAAAGTTAGACGAGGTTCTGAGAGACTCCAATGATGAAACTTTAAACTACCTTCTTTTTATAATACTAGCAGTCCTATCGTTTTTGATGTTCACATCAGTAAAACCAAAACCATATCTCCCTATTACATCAGGAAACTGTAGTTTGGAGAATGATTTTCACTGTTTTGTTAGGGTAATATTCAATTATTTTATGGGTTGGAATTCATCCATCAACAAGCTATATATGCATATATGTCTGCACCAAAAAATGATAGACATGGATTTACCAGCCTACACTCTAAAAAGCCATGAGCTATGCCATAAAGAAAATGAAGACTATCTTATTAACCAATTAGTTATGAGTATGTGTATACGTGCATATATATATATATATATATATATACACACACATAAGTAACGTGCATGTACATACAAGCATTAATTCTGTCCTTTTGTTTAGGTTTTAGGTCTTTGAAGTTCTTGTTTTCAAGCTTTATTTTCAGCTATGATGCTAGAAACTTCATTTTTCTATTTAAAATTAAATCTGAGCACATTCACACGACCTCAGGGCTGAAGTTTGAAGTACAAGAAAAGTTGGCAGAGCTGCAAACATAAAATAAGCATTCTATTATTCTATATAATAATAGGATTACCCCTCCTCACCTGGCACAGAACCCTAGAGGCACCTAAATTTTCCTAGGTGCTTATGGGCACATTCTGCATTCTAAGTTGCCTTTCAATTATGTTGTCTTTCAGTTATGTTGTCTTTCAGTTATTGCTAATTTGTCCAATAGAAGACCATTTTCATTGGAGTTACAAATCAAAATGAAACCATATTTGTTATGCTTTTATTGCTTTTTAAATAGTGTTTAAAATAAAGAGACATTGTTCCATGCAGTGGGTAAAATGGGCAGAGTGTCCTTTTATCTTGTCTGGGTAGTTAATGCTTTTCAGAATTTCTGCTTTTTCCTTTGCTCACAACTACAGGGACAAGGTCTGAATGACCAGGGAATGGATGGAGAAGCTGCTGTGTCTTCTCAGGATTTTACTGGTTGTGATCTGGGAATGCTGGTTTACACTGTAAAAAGCATAAAAAAGGAGAGATTCAAGGCAGTGATTACAAACTTCTGAGTCACAGTTCTTTCCCCTTGGCAGTGCAGATGAACACCTCCCTTTATTCAATGCAAGAAGTGAAGTCAAGCACTTTATAAAGGAAATTTTGCAATTATGTTTATTAATATAAATTTCTTAGCACTACAAGCATGCTTCAAGAGGCACAGAGCAATGAGGAGTGACTCAATCATTAAAAGACTGTATCTCTCTGCAGTCTTTCCCTAGTGCTGAGTGCATATATAGAGCTTACAACCCTGAAGTACCAACCCTCAAAGTCTTGCTGAGGCTGCAGTTTATTCTCATCTGGAAGGTGCGTGTTCCTTCTCTGAAATCAGAGGAAGACTTGAATCCAAATCATTCACATTTTTGATGAATTCTTTACTTCTTGGAATGGCTGAAGTTGCAAAGGACTTCTGGAGATCATCTGCTGAAGCAGGGCCACCTAGAGCCAGTTGCCTAGAGCTATGTTCAGATGGCTTTTGATTATTGCCAAAGATGGAGACTCCACAACCTCTCTGGGTAACCTGTGCCAAGATTGGTCACTCTTAAAGTAAAAAAGTGTTTCCTGATGTTCAAAGGGAATCTCTTGTGTTTCAGTTTGTTCCCCATTATCTCTTGTCCTATCACTGTGCACTACAGGAAGAGCCTAGGTGTGCCTTCTTTGTATTCTTCCTTCAGGTATTTATATACATCAACAAGATCCTCTCTGAGCCTTCTCTTCTCCAGGCTGAGCAGTCCCAGCTCTCACATTTTCTCCTCAGAGGTGGGATGCTCCATCTTAGTGGGCCTTTGCTATATGTTCTACAATGTGCCTATGTACCTCTTGTAGTAAGAAATCTAGAACTGGACACCACTTCAGATGTGACCTAACCATTGCTGAGGAGAGAGGAAGTAACACCTCACTCAAACTGTTGGCTTTATGAAGCCCAGGATACCATTCACCTTCTTTGCTTCAAGGCTGTCCTGCTAGTTCATGTTGAACTCAATGTCCCCTAGGTCCTTTTTGCCAAGCTGCTTCCAGCTTGGTGGCTGCCACCATATACACTGATGTATAGGTTTATTTCTCCCCAGGTGTGAGACTCTTCACTTCTGCTTGTTGAACTTCATAAGGCTCCTGTTAGCCCATTTCACCATCCTGTTGAGGTTCGTCTGTTTGGGAGCACGATCCTCTTGTATAATAACCATTCCTCCCAGCTTTATGTTACCTGCAAGCTTTCTGAGGACACACTCTGCCTCGTCATCTGGATGATTAATGATAATGATGTTGAACAAGACTGGACCTAGTATTGAACAATGGCATATGCTGTTAGGTGCTTACCTCAGACTTTGTGCCTCTGATCACTACCCCATGGTCCCACTTTTACAGCATCCAGGCTGGATGAAGCTTTGAGCAATCAGGTCTAGTGGGAGATGTCCCTGCCCATTGTGGGGGAGATGGAACTAGATGGTCTTTAAGGTCCCTTCCAACTCAAGCCATTCTACGATTCTATGATACAATTCTATGATACAGTTATAAACTGCTTGTAGATGAGAATTAGATATTTCTGTCTAAATTTTAGATACCCAGTATGGACTTTAGCTTCACATGGTGGACATGTGAATTTATCTGTCTAAGTGCAGGTGTCGTTGTTTAAGGTATTTGTCTGAACTAAGCTTCTAGGCTATGGAAAGCTGTTCAAAAAGGTCTAGAGCTCTCAAAGAATGGCTCAATTCTGTTAGCAAAACAGAATTAACTATTGCCATGTGAAATGACTTAACTTTTCCATCCAGTGTCTATCTGACTCTCTGGGAGGCTGGATGTTTCCCATGAGTTTTGTGCCTTATATAACAGTACATGTTTTGAGGCATCTTAAACAATACTAGACACGTGTTGCTAATTTCTGCTTTTGGTCACTTTCTAGACTCCATCAATTGCTTGACAGAAACTTGGCTTACATAAGCATCATCTTTACACATCTAAATGTAGGTGTACTCTGGAGCGAAATCAAATTGCCAGTGAAACTGTTAATGTTTCTAAAACATACTTTGAGAAGAAATACCATGAGTTTATCACCACTGCTTGTAAACTACCTGGTATCATTTGAAAGGCAATACTACACTATGTAGTTCCTAGTAACCACTGGTGAAAAAAACAGGTATTTAATTTATAAGTTTCATAAGTAATTATTGTCTACTAGATCCAATGTGGGTATGGAATCCATCAGTTTGACTATACTGTAGAATAAGTACTCTGAGGCTTTTACATCTCCATAGACAGTGACTTCAAAGTTATTTAGGCATTAATGCAGCCATTGAAATGTCAAGATTTAATTTTAGTTCATTAATGTATTCTGACTAGGGAAAAAATTAACACCTTTATATTTTATCTTCATGTTATGTAGCAACAAAGTACACTCCTAAACACGGGTCTAGTTTCAGCAAATGAAGAATAATCTATTCCTTTGGAGCCATATGGCTTATAAATAAGTGTATACTGAAATCAGTTAATGAGTATTTGCCAGAAAGTCTTATTAATAGCTGAAGCATAAATGGTGTATTTTGTTACTGGGTTTTGGCATCAGAGAAACTATTTCTGTTTCAGTCTTTCTCTTACTTAATAAACATATTTTTATTCTTTATGGATTTGAGGAGCTTTTCTGGCTTCCAGGGCTGTAGGAGACTCATTTGTTTGAGTGCATTAGTTCTGAGAATTGTTTTGTCATGGTAGGGCCAAATGGCCCCAGCACAAACCCACACAGACACTAAGGTGTCTAGACATGGTCCCCTTCTCTCTCCTCCTTCCTGCAGAAAGCCAGGATAACACAGGAAGAGGAACAAAGGGGACAGGACCATATATGTCTGGTAAACAACCCTGTATCTGGGGTAAGGGCATGTGTTCTGGCCACAGCCTGGCAGAACCCCTTCCCACTGGGTAACTATGTGCTGGTTTCATGCCCTATTGGTCCAATCAATATCAGGCAAGATTTATATACAGGCTGATTTCTAGTTGCCTGTGCCTTGCCTTTGCCTTGCTCAAGCCTTGCGTGCTTGAACCCGTGTGGACCTTGTCTGGCTTAAAATTGCCTCGAGTTGCATAGCCTTGAGTTGCCTGGTCCAGCGCCTGGGATATAGCCACCAGCATACATACCACAAGCTACCAGAGGAGCCATGAGCTTAGGAGTTGGAGCCAAGCCTGCTTCCCCTTGCAACCAGGATTTTGCTGTGCCTCAATTCACCCAGGACAGAGCAAGCGCCCGTCACTAGGAGCGTTGTTAACATCCCGCCATCTGCTGAAGCCAGACCAGCCATCAATGACTGCGTGGCATTCCTGCCAGCCACCGGCCATGCCTGGCACATGGGAGCACCCCAAAGCCTCTAATATACAGCAGCAGCACTCCCTACCTGGGTACAACGAGCTGTGAGTAATTAATCAACTGCCTCTTTGGCATAACTGTTCTTGTTGATTCCCCCCCCACCCCACCCCCTGTGGTCGAGCACCATTTCGCCCCTGGGGTATTCTCTTTCTGTTAGCTCCTCCCGGTTTGCATAAAATTGTTTAAATTGTTGTACTTGCCCAAATGCTGTACATTCCCCTGTAAATATATCTAAACATACATCAAACCTTTTGATATGTTTGGGCAATTTTCACATTAATAAAGATTATGAATATTTTGATTAATATTGCCATATTGTTTATAATAAAGGAAAAATTATATATCCTTTTCCAACATGTTTACGCAGCCAGAAGGCTTGACTACAAAATTTCTATCCTATTTCTGTTTCTGTTCAGCATTATTTATTAATTTTATTTGTTAATGCTGATGATCACAACTAGAAAACAATATGAATAGTGTTAAAATGTTTTTTAACAACCTTGGTCAATGTAATTATTTGGGGCCTTTTTTGTAAGTCTCAAGAATTAGCACAAGATGTAGAAACTTTCAGCCTAGAAATGACCCTACAAGGTCTAGGCTGATATACATACAGAAACATGAGGAAGTGAGCACTGAACTGCTAGTGTAATACTGACAGAAGGAAGGCAAAGGTAGAGAACCTTCTCTGGAAAAGAACAGCATTTCAGTCTCTGCAGTTGCCAGGCAGTCACCTTCCACAAGTAGAAAATACAGTCAACATGGCTCTTTAAAATCTTCTTTCCTTGTAACAAAGCTGAGTTTAGAAGTTTGCAATCAATGCCTTGTAAAACAAAACTGAGTGGGTGGCATTTTCCAACCATGAGACATGTCATTACCATTGACCTCACTACTTTTCTTAAATAGTCAGAGAAGGGCAACAAAATTGTCAATTAGATTTGCAGCGAGCAGGAGTCAACCTTACTTAACTTGTGCTTGCCTGCATAATCATGCATATCTCTCCTCTCTATCAGGAGTTGTTCAAGCCTATAATAACTAGGGTTCAACAAGTCTGAACCACCTTCCTTTGCTGATGATATGGAAGTTGCCGATTTGCAACACATTATTCAGGGTTTTTGTAGCATCGACGGTGTCATATTTCAAATTCCATGTCTAGGAGTTTGTGCTGTGGCCTCTAAAAAGGAAACAGTGGAAGGAAGTACAGTATTAAGCAAAACGTATTTGATTTTTTTGCCTTTTTAGATACTACAGCAAGTTTCTTCTTTATTCTGCACATCATAAAGCAACCACACTAAATTTGGCATGAACTTCAGACATCATAGGACAGGATACGGGATGGACAGGGTGGTGAAGAGGAGAACTCTGCACTGCTTGAAGAGCTATGTGTAGACAGTGCTGTGAAATGTGACAGCATTATGACTTCCGTAGCCACACAATCCTACTGTCACAAAAGCACTTTATTTGCTCAGAGGTTTTTAAAAGGATTAAGCAAGTTCAATTTAAAGCCAATGACTATGTTTATCAACTCTCATAGCTATGTGATATTTCTTCAGAATGCAGAGCACACTGTAGGAAAAGCTAATTTTTAAAAACTAGTGATTCTTCCTGTAACATCACTGTTTTATTTGCTCCCCAGAGGAGGAGCCCTCTTTCAACATTATTTTTTTCTAAGTTTTGCTTTACATATCCTGTCTCTTACCTAGTCATCATCTCAGGCCAATGGTATGAAATTCAACAAGGACAAGTGCAGCAGTGCTACAGACTGGGGGATGAGTGCCTGGAGAGCAGCCTACCTGAGAGGGTCCTGGGAGTGCTGGTTGACAACTGGCTGAACATGAGCCAGCAGTGTGCCCAGGTGGCATGGAAGGCCATTGGCATCTTGGCCTGTATCAGGAATGGTGCGGCCAGCAGGACTAGCGATGTAATTTTTCCCCTGTACTCAGCACTGGTGAGGCCTCACCTCAAGTACTGTGTGCAGTTCTGGGCCCCTCACTTGAGGTGCTGGAAAGAGTCCATATGAGAGGTATAAGACTGGTGAGGGGATGTAGTGGGTTGAAATTTTCCATTACATTAACTAAGCACACCTGACTCAGTTGGAAGCAAATGGAAGCTGTATTTACAAAGCAAAAACTACACTCTACAATGAAATGCAATGAATATGAACAAAATATACAGTATTTAAAATATTATAGAGGTATTTACAATCAGAAAAAAAAAAAGCACAGAAATCCCCCTGGTCAAAATGACCAGGGAAGCTGCTCCACTGCCTGACCCGCCTGTACCAAGAGAGAGAGAGAAACTGGGAGAGAAGCAGTGTTAGTCTTATCTCAAAGGCAGCCAGAAGCATTATCTTTCCAGCAGAACAGCCAGACCAAAGAAGAAAAGGAATGGGAATGGAAGTGAAGTGTGTAAGATGTTTATAGAACACTTGCTTCTATACCAGACATTCTGTCCAATGAAATTAGTTTAGAATAATCTTTTGTTTTCCTTTTTACATCCAATAGTGAATTGTTTATATTTTTCTACTTTTCTGCTCAAAATCTGCAGCTTAATTTTAAAGGCATAGCCTAAAACTGCCACAGGGGGCTGGAGGGAAAGTCCTAGGAAGAAAGACTGAGAGAACTGGGGTTGTTCAGCCTAGAGAAGAGGAGACATTATCTCTCTCTACAACTGCTTCAAAGGAAGTTGTAGTCAGGTGGGGGTCAGTGACGGGACAACAGGGCATGGTATGAAGATGTGCCAGGGGAGTTTTTGGCTAGATATTAGGAAGCAATTCCTCACAGAAAGGGTGATTAGGCCTGGGGAGGTGGTGGAGTCACCATCCCTGGAGGTGTTTAGAGAAGATTTGATTTGGCACTTGGTGGCATGGTTTAGCTGATGTTGTGGTGTTAGGTTGTAGGCTGGACTTGATGATTTCAGAGGTCTTTTCCAGCCTTAATAACTCTGTGGTTCTGTTATTAAAGACAGTGAACTTCCCTGTTTTACAAGTTCTTCCTATGGCTGAGCTGCTGTGACAAAACCCCATTGACACACATTTGAGTCTATGGTTAAACATCCCAGGCCTTGCTCTGGATACCAAGGCTAGAAAGTTTTCAGCTGTGTTGAATTCCAATGAACAGTAGTCCTGTTAACCATTAACAGTTATGCTCCTCAACCACTTGTACAATGATAATAATCTCACCTACCTTCTCAACATGCATATATTGAATATGCCTTTCCTGTGGATTAAATATATGGTTTAATAACAATTCCTTATGTCAGCCAGATTAGGTAACCATGAGGGACACATTACCTACCACTTTACATTCATGATGTGGTTAAAGATGTGACTAGTCTTGAGTAGGATTTGGACCCCCTTTTCACATACTATGTCTCTTTAACATCATCCTGGTAGTTTTCTATTCTGCCTATTACTCAGGTGGTCAATCCCTTTTCTATTGCATACTGTTCTTCATTGAGTAGCTGAACCTGCTTTATCAGGAGAGGCTGGACTAGATAATCTCCAGAGGCCCCTTCCAACCCCTACTGTTATGTGATTCTGTGACTCTGTGAATAACTACATAAATATGCTGCCTCTTGCTTTCTTTCATGACATATTATATATATGAGAGGATCTTGTAACATCCACAAAGTTGCCTTAGAAGTCTTTCCTCCTGCCCTTCACAATATGTACACAGTGAATGGTCTTGTATCTTTTTTGTGCTGACTCCTATAGTTGTGTTGTTAAGTTGTACTCCTTGTTTGTTTGTTGCCCCATTTTTTGACACTTAAAGGCTCAGAAAATACCGTTCTAGATTGAAAGCTGAATTCTGGAGCCCTCTTCCACTAGAACTATTTGTTCTAGAGGTTTCACACAGAAAAAACCACAAACCCTACAGGACAAACTTAACTTTCTTTAACACTACTGTTTTCAATTAACATATTTCTCCCATATCTCCTTTTGCTTTGCCCCTAATAGATGTTTTTAAATGCTATAAAACATTGTTTGCTACAGAAACAAGCATTTTTAAAGCGTTATTTCATGCAATTCATCACATTTACTTAAAATACATTTAGTAAAACATAAGCCATAACAAAATTAGTCTCAGTTATTTAAAATTGTACAGCTGTAAACTACTACATCACTGGAAGAAATCTCAATTAAGCAGAATTGCCATCCCCATTAAGCAGTAGTCATTGCCATTAAGTATCATTGGACTTAAATTGTTCCCAGGGATATGTCCTGATTGAGCGGACTTCCTAGTTTAAGTGTATCTCAATTAAATAGAATGTGCTGCATCAGCATTTCGTTTTATGAATGCACTGAGAAGACATTTGATTAGGATTTTGAAATGGTTTGTGTGATTGCTATCATTATTGGAAATTTAGATGGGAATGCAAAAAGAAAGAACTTTTGGGAATTAGTATTTATGGCAATTAGGCACTTAACTGTTAGGCCTTTTAACAATGACCACTCAGATGTTTGGATGTGCTTTGTACATACCAGTTTTGCTCTGCGTGGACATTATCAATTGTACTTAAAAAGATTTCAAAAAAAGTAAATCTAGGAGTAAGTATGTGCCTAGTCTTGAAATCAGCTAAGTCTCCTCTTCTCTGAGGAGACCTTATTGTGGCCTTCCAGTATCTGAAGGGGGCCTACAAGATAGCTGGGGAGGGACTTTTTAGGGTGTCAGGTTGTGGTGGGTTGAGAGAGAAGGCCCAGCTATCCCTCCCCCACTAAGAAGAAGTACAAAAAACCCCACAGCTAACTCAGCTGGAAAAGCAAAGGGAAAATGCTGTATTTTACAAGCAATATGGAAATGCAGGGGTATGTACACAAAATATACAGATTTACAATATATACAGAAATATACAGCAAAGAAGGATACAGGAACAGGCTGCCCCCCCACTGCCAGACAGAGAGGGGCTCCCCCCTGTACTCCTTTCTCTCCCCGTACCTCCCACCTCCCTTTCTTCCCAAAGAGGGGTTAGAGAGAGAAAAAGGCAGTTATATGGAAGAAAACTCTTGTTAGGCCTAGGATTGGCGCTTATCTGTTATCTTGGCGGCCCTTCTGGCCAGATGCCCAGAGGCAGACAGGCTGGAAAGGGAGAGCGAAGAGGAGCACCCAGGAAACTGAAGGAAAATTCCAGCTGCACTAAAACTTAAAGCTACATTCTACCAATCTACCAATGAAATTTGTTTAGAGTATCAATATTTACGAAAACATTCAGCCATAGTGTCCTAGCACTGTCCCTTTCTTAAAGGCACAGCCTCAAACGGTCACACAGGTAATGATAGGACTAGGGGGAATGGAACAAAACTAGAAATGGATAGATTCAGACTGGATGTTAGGAAGAAGTTCTTCACCATGAGGGTGGTGAGACACTGGAACAGGTTGCCCAGGGAGGTGGTAGAAGCCACATCCTTGGAGGTTTTTAAGGCCAAGCTGGGTGTGGCTCTGAGCAACCTAATCTAGTGTGAGGGGTCCCTGCCCATGGGAAGGGTGCTGGAACTAGATGATCCTTGAGGTCCCTTCCAACCCTGACAATTCTATGATTCTATAATTTCATTTGCCTTTTAAAATTTCTACATGGCTCCAAAGTGATGATTTTCTTCAGACAAAGCTTAACATTTTAATGATTGCTTAGAACTTGTCTTCTTATGTATATGTATCTGATCTCACTCATTTTTACACATCGGAGGGAAGCATTATGGATTTTAAACCTGATGTGAAATAAAATTAAGTCATAAACTGAAAACTTTCATTGTAGGACTCCATCTGGATTCAGTCAACCTATATTTCCAGAATATGAGTAGATTTCTTTTCTGCAATACATCTATTGAAAAAATATAATGTGTTCTTATTGAAATCATTCTCATCTGCCAGAACCAAATAAATATGGTATCCAGTTTAGCACAAAATAAGGGTAACAGAATTATTCTTTTGGGGAAAAAGGTGATGGTGTGGATATTTCAGTGGTATAGTTAACTCATTCTGTAGGTCTTATTTAATGAGAATTTATTCTGATAAACTAATTTGATGACAACAGAAGTGATAAGAAACTGATTCTTTAATAATGTTGTAAATATAAGAAAGAAATGAGGGACTACTGAGTGTCGTAAGTATTTTTTCATATATCATAGCTTCATAGATTAATAGAATGGTTTGGGTTGGAAGGGACATTAAAGATCATCAAATTCCAACCCCCACCGCCATCAGCAGGGACTGCTTCCACTACACCAGGCTGCTCAAGGCCTCAAGGCATCTAGCCATGGAATAAGACCATGAAACATAACATTTCCCCATGAGTTTATGTAGGTCTAACTATCCTTTGAAAGGACTGATACATTACAGGTATTTCATTTCCCCCCTCTGTATCTGGACACTGCTCTGATCTTGTCATGTTCCAGTTGCATAGATGAAGTCTGTGTTGCCTTAGAAATTGGGAGTCCACTTATCCACTAATGCAAGAAGGTATTTATCTGCTTAATTCCCATTAGCATTAATTGGAGTTACATGTCTAACACAGCCCAACATTGGTGAGAAGTGCACCTTAAATTTTCATCTGCTTGAAACAGCAACCTCTGCAACCACACATTAGAGATTATGAGTAAAGAAACAACAGAAACAAAGCAGGCTCCTAAGAGGTACCAGCAGTGTGTAGATAGAAACAGACAATTTTCCCCTCAGCAAGCTTTTCTACTTAAATCATTTTAGTAAATAAATATTTAACAAGTGACAGAACTTAATTGATGTTTATATTTACACGGCAGTTTATTTATATTCTGCTAAAGCTGGATCCTTCATCCACAATAATGCTTTATATCCCTTCACGGTGGCAGACACCCAAACAGCACAGTTGTGTTTTTGAAGAAAAACATAACAACAAAAAAATGTACTACTCCAAATACTATGTAAGTCATTACATTTTTTCCCCCCTCTCTTCAGCTGTCAGATGTATTGCATTATATTATCAGATTGATAGATCTGGTGTTATTTCAACATTTACCATTTTACAACAACAAATAGAAAACATATAAGGAAGCTTTGGTAACAAATCATTCTTAATATGTATGTGAAGTAGACAGTCTAAGAGAAAATATAACTGATGACAGATTTCATTTCATTCTGCTGGTGCTTATTAAGATGTCTACAAAGAAAAAAGCAATATCTGAATACATCTCTTTATGCAAACAAAGGAAAGTTTTAATTGCTTTAATCAGCGTTTGCTTTGTCTTTACAATGACATAAAAAAACAAGTCAGGTATAATCAGTAAATGTTTTCTAAAGGAAATTTGTAAGCAGAGACTTTATGTGATATCTATTATTTGTGTCTAGAACATGGTTAAAGTCTATGTTACAGGTGCAGCATAATTCAAAAATTAATAAATTTTCCTACTAAAACAGATTTGTACTTGATTTTTGTTATATCATTTTAGCATGTGGAGCAAGAAACTGGCACAAGTATGACCAAATTCCTTTCCCACAAAACCCTACAGTGTGTGTTGTAAATGCTATATCAGAGCTCAGAAATCAGAACACAGCCCAAGGAAATAAACTGCATGTTGATGTGAAAGTGCAGTTAAGAGGCTAATAATTGGACACAATTCATGTCAGCCAACAGGACTGGGAGAAAGAGTTGGGCAAAAGCCATTATTTTTTTCAGCTCATAGGCTCTTGATTTTGTATCTTGATGATGCATGTAGCTCACTCCTTCTCAACAGAAAGAAGGCCCCCAAAAGACCTTTCCTACTATCAAAAGTAAATAATAATAATAAAAGGCATAAAAGAAACTGCAACACCCATCTCCCTCTTAAGCAGTGTGGTGGTTTTAGGCTATGCCTTTAAAATTTAGTTACAGATTTTGAGCAGAAAAGTAGAAAAACATAAATAAATCACTATTGGGTGTAAAAAGGAAAACTAGAGGTTATTCTAAACAGATCCATTGGAGAAATATCTGCTATAAGATTGGCTGTACCAAAACAATTCTCTCTCTTTTCTGATCTCTTTGCTTGCTTCACATGGGAGAGATGCTCTTCAGCTGGCCTTGGCTGCATTGTTTTAGTTAAGTTTAACCCACTGTTTTATCTCTGCTCCTTTCTCTCTTGGGACAGGACGGGACAGAGGGCAGTGGAATGGCTTTGCTGGTCTCTGACCAGGGGGATTTTCATGTTGTTTGCTAATTGTAAATATCTGTAAAATATTGTCAATACTGTATATTTTGTACATGTTCATTGAATTCCATTGTAGAGTGTATTTTTCCTTGTAAATACAGCTTTCATTTGCTTCTAACTGAGTTGGTCTGGCAAAGTTAATGGGGGGGGGGGGGGGGGGGGGGGGTAAATTTCAACCCAAAACAAGCAGGAAATGGGAGTCAGTGCTATCCCACAGGGAACACTCATCACCTTCTAGAGCAAATCTCACAGGGAATTTGTTTTTCCAAATTCCTAAATCTTTTAAAGACATGGTCCCACTGAAGGGATGGACCATTCACATATTCAGAGCAAGCATGATTTCACCCTTTGTCTCTGCATTTATTTGCTCTTATAAATGCATTACTCTGTCCAGCACAGAAGGCAGAAGAGAGATGAAACTCTTGTCCCTTTTCTGTAACTAGAATAAGATTGCTCAGTGTTAAACCACTTAGGAGTGGTTCTTAACTGTGGCTCTGTGAAGCATTCCGAGATGTTTCAAGCATTGCCAACATCTGAAACCCTCTGTCAGGAGGTAATGTCTCCTATTGCACACAGACTGCATTTGCAGAGATACACATTTTAAATTAATTCTGATTTTAAATGCCTCTGGGCACTCAATTCTTTGAATAGAGCTCAGTATGTGTAGGAATTGTTATACTATAATTGTATACTGTTGTTAGATCAGTAGCAGGCTAGGTTTCTGTGTAACCGGTATAACTGTCTTCCTTTAATGTAAATACATACACCAAAAAGCTTTTATTGGAATGCCTTCAATGTACAGCAGGACAAGAAGTCTTACTTGCCTCACCAACTCTTATTCTCACTGAGCTTAATGTCATGGCTTCCCTCAGTTTGCCAAGAGAAACTGGGTTAAGAAGAAGACATTGACCTTCATTTAGCTTCATTTTGGCCTTTCTCTGGACATGATAAATTTCTCATCCTGAGCTGAGAAGATTGACTAATCCTATTTTCAAGCTGTAGGAAGGGCCATGAAATACCTGCTCATCTCTTCACAGACACTGAGGATGGCTCTTTGCCATTTGCCATTCCTCAACAGACAGACAAAATCCCCTGGCTGAGCATACTTTTTCTGTGGTCGATCTTCCCAAGCTTGCTGTGTGTCCAACAAACATGAAGAGAAATTAATTTCTTCAGGAGAGACTTTGAAGAAGAGGTTAATGTAAGTGCTCTGAATCACCCTCTTTGGAGGACTGTGGATCCCCTCTCTGTGTCTCCACGACCAAAGCAAAATTTGGGAAGCCCAGCCTGGGCATGTCTCTTAGGTACTCACAGTTAGGAAAAGCATATTTACTCCCTGAGGGAACAGTCTGGTCCCCAGAACAACCACTTGCCTGTTACAACAAGTGCCATCAGTAGATACAGCCAATGAACAGAATTAATTTAGATTCAAAATCAGTGGCAAAACTTGCACTGACTTCAGTAGTGCCACTATTTTACCCTTTGTGCTTTCCAACTAGGCACAAAATGGACAATGCTGTATTACTGTCACTGGAACTACCACTTTATTCCTAATTCAGACTGTAAACCTTCCACATACTAGGTAGGAGATGGACAGATTCATACAGAGATAACCCTTCAAGGATAAACTCCCTTTTAAAATCAGTGAAGAGTTTGAATGGGACCTTAATCACCAGCACAGACTGGCAGGTCATTTTTTTTTTGACACTTGCACACAATTTTGAAAATCAGCCAGAACTGACAGGTGCAAAGTTTCTGCACTCCTGTTACGTGCAATAATTCGATACAGAATAGTTATATGTGGCCTTATTTTATATATATGTGTATATTTGTCTATATACCTGTATCTATTTATGAAATATATAGATAAAAACCAGATGTGTACTGTTTTCATCCATTATTGAGCACAAGTTACTGCTGAAACATTTCTGGAGATATTATATATATATATATATGCACATGTATAAATATATTTACATATATATATCCATAAATGTTTTGGCAGTAACTTGTGCCCAATAATGGATAAAGACAGTGCACATCTGTGCTCAAATGAAGAAGTTTAAAAAAATTAAATATTAATTAAATCAAATAATTAGCATACCCACATTTTTATTAAGATTAGTATTTACTCTTGTTAAACTTTCCAGTAATACTACATGCTTTAACACCATCAGTAGATCTAAAAATTAAAGGGGGGGGGAGGGGGGGGGGATAAATAAATAAATAATTGTCTTGCTATTGCTGTGGTAAAGCCATCCCTCAGATGTCTTAATCTTGAAAACCCTTACAAACAGGTTGAATTTATGACAATCACTTAGTTTTCTCCAATAAATGAAAGGAAGCATGTGACTATTTCTTGGATCACAGCCTAAATCATCACTGTATAATGCAGAGTTGATCCAAGAAAGAGCAGTTCTAAGCAGAGGTCTTTCAGGCAAATTCTCTGGTTCTCCAAGCCTCACCTCCTCCTCACACTTACTCCTGTCCTCTGAAAAGTTGTGAATGGACTGTGAATGACACACTTCCCCCTCAATTCAATAAAATACTGAACTTATGTGGTTTTGTTTATTGACATTTAAACATTTACATAATATCATAATTTTGTGATTAACATTTTGCAAGATTGATGAGAGAAACTAAAAATATTGGCCAATGTTTGATTTTTTTTTAGTACAAGCTGCTGGCTGAATTCCCTATACACATCTGAACACACTTGTTAAATAACAGAATTAACAATCAGTGAAGCAATTCAGCTGAAAAATCCCCTCACTGATACCAGTATTTCTGACAAATACTGAGTTTGTGGCTGCATCCAAAACAAAGTCTAGGCAAAACCCCTTGCAAAATCCTGACAAAGAGATCAGAGGGAAAGGAAAGAAGTTGGCGGATGCTGCAGAACTCACTGTAGAGCTGTTGAACCAAGTTTCCTTGTTGAAAATACATCCTGGTATCAAAACCAGCTCCTCACTGCCTTTGGGCACTTTTGGGGCAGCAGTTAACACATTTTTGCTCTACTATTCTACCTCAAACTTTCAACCATCAAAATGGGTAAACCAAAAATACTTTATGATGGTATTCAGAGTACTTTCAAAGGAAAATCAAGCCCAATCATTTCAAATCACGTGTAGTGTTTACTGTCTCAATAGGGTGTGTCTTATCAGACCTGGGGCTCAGAATTTCAAGTCTCTTTTCCTGGAAGTATGTTTACTTGTTTAATAAAACCTGATTTTTTGTTGCAGGTTCCCTGTGGCATGCGCAGCATGAATATTAAATCACAAAAGCTACTTGGTCTTTTAATAAGTTGACACAATAGAGAAAATAATAGAAAACCATTCACAACTATCATAAACATGCTGTAAACTCTATTCTATTTTACAGTAATACATATTAGCTTCAACTGGCTGAAAAACATTTGCTATATACCTAATCATGGGGGTTTCATCTTTTTTTACATTCTAATGTACTAACTAATGTAATCATTATCCAAGCAACCATTGTAGTTCCTCTGAGAGAACGTCTTACATAGAATACATAGAATACATAGAATAAACCAGGTTGGAAGAGACCTTCAAGATCATCGCGTCCAACCCATCAACCAATCCAACTCCGCCCAAGCAACTAACCCACAGCACCAAGTACCCCGTC
This sequence comes from Dryobates pubescens, assembly GCF_014839835.1. Taxonomy (NCBI): domain Eukaryota; kingdom Metazoa; phylum Chordata; class Aves; order Piciformes; family Picidae; genus Dryobates; species Dryobates pubescens. The sequence goes on along the minus strand of NC_071618.1, from coordinate 28,724,257 downwards.
AAGTCTTCTCCTAAAAACCTCCAGTGATGGTGACTCCACCACCTCCCCAGGCAGCCCATTCCAATGGGCAATCACTCTTTCTGTATAGAACTTTTTTCTAACATCCAGCCTGTATCTCCCCTGGCGCAGCCTGAGACTGTGTCCTCTTGTTCTGGTACTGCTTGCCTGGGAGAAGAGACCAACATCCGTCTGTCTACAACCTCCCTTCAGGTAGTTGTAGAGAGTAATAAGGTCACCCCTGAGTCTCCTCTTCTCCAGGCTAAGCAACCCCAGCTCCCTCAGCCTCTCCTCGTAGGGCTTATGTTCCAAACCCCTCACCAACTTTGTTGCTCTTCTCTGGACTCGTTCCAGCAAGTCAACCTCCTTCCTAAACTGAGGGGCCCAGAACTGGACACAGTACTCGAGGTGCGGCCTAACCAGTGCAGTGTACAGGGGCAGAATGACCTCCCTGCTCCTGCTGGCCACACTGTTCCTGATGCAGGCCAGGATGCCATTGGCCCTCTTAGCTGCCTGGGCACACTGCAGGCTCATGTTCAGTCTACCATCGACCAGCACCCCCAGGTCCCTCTCAGCCTGACTGCTCTCCAGCCACTCTGACCCCAGCCTGTAGCTCTGCATGGGGTTGCTGTGGCCAATGTGCAGAACCCGGCACTTGGATGTGTTAAATCTCATGCCGTTGGACTCTGCCCATCTGCCCAGCCTGTCGAGGTCCCTCTGCAGAGCCTCTCTACCCTCCAGCAGATCAACTCCTACGCCCAGCTTGGTGTCGTCAGCAAATTTACTGATGATGGACTCGATGCCCTCGTCCAGATCATCAATAAAGATGTTAAAGAGCAAGGGGCCCAGTACTGATCCCTGGGGCACACCACTGGTGACTGGCTGCCAGCTGGATGTGGCACCATTCACTACCACTCTCTGGGCTCGGCCCTCCAGCCAGTTCCTAACCCATCTCAGTGTGCTCCCATCCAAGCCATGGGCTGACAGCTTGGCCAGGAGTTTGCTATGGGGAACGGTGTCAAAGGCCTTGCTGAGGTCCAGGTAGACTACATCCACAGGCCTCCCCACATCCACCAGGCGGGTCACCTGATCATAGAAGGAGATCAGGTTGGTCAGGCAGGACCTGCCCTTCCTAAACCCATGCTGGCTGGGCCTGATCCCTTGGCCATCCTCTAAGTGTTGCGTGATTGCACTCAGGATGACCTGCTCCATAATCTTTCCTGGCACTGAGGTCAGGCTGACAGGCCTGTAATTCCCTGGCTCATCCAACCGGCCCTTCTTGTGGATGGGTACCACGTTGGCCAGCTTCCAGTCATGTGGGATCTCTCCAGTGAGCCAGGACTGATGAAAAATAATGGAGAGAGCTTATATTGTTTCATGCATTGTCCCCCTAAATATTTGATTTGTTTTTTAAAAATCAGAATATTATAGACAATTGCAGATTGTGTATGAAGTACAGAAATTAAGTCGTTGAATTGATGTTAAATGTAATAAAAGGAGATGAAATATTTTCATTATAGGCTTTTTGGGAGTAAATATTGGTAACAAAAGGGAGAGCAATCATTTTTTCTAACTTCATATATTAAGATAAAAGAAGGATTAAAATAAGAGCAGTAAGCATGTTATCCTATTATTATGAAGCATATCTCAGTTACAATGAACTATTATAAATAAATGATTGAAAAAATAATCATCCTACTTGGAATAAGTGTCATATTATACTTTGTATATAAATAAAAAACATTCAGGATAGAAATCTCCAAATTATTATTATACAAAATACCCAACAAATATCAGTTGAAAAATGTAAGCTATTCATTAAATAAACCAAAATATACAAAGAAAAACAAAGGAAGATAACTTTTCATACCACACTTAATTTTATTTATTGAATCCTGTCTCAGACACCTATAATATTTCAGCGGTATACATTTACTACAGTAAAAAACACTGAAATTACTGAAACAGAATTTGGAAAGCTCAGATATCTAGCCAAGACAACATCAATCAAATGTGCTATCAAAGGTAATCAATTGCTCACAGGTACAAAGAATAGGTAAAAAGAGAATGGCAGGAATCAGTAAAACACTGGAGAGGGCAAAGTGTAGTCAAGAATAAGCCACCTCAAATCATGATGCCTGTTTTTACAGTGTTGTATATGCTCACAGTACTTTAAATACAAAATCTTGTGTAACTCTATAGCATCAGATTTCAAGCATAAATACTGCCAACCCTCCAAGAACAGGATAACCAAATACAATTAAGCATGGATAAAACAAAACACACATATGGAAAATGCTGGCACATACTTTTAAATATATTTTATATATTCTTTTTAATATGTTTTTTCTTTCTTTTTAAAATCATGATACATATAAGCCATAACCCAGATAATCTTCTCATAGCTATTTGAGAATTGACCATTGAGTGAATAAACTTTGTAGCATACCAGAAGCAAATAGTTCATTCTTCTCCAGAGGTGCAGGTTCTGCATGAGCTGCAGCTTCCAGGTCAAAATGCAATGATGTTAGATTGGTTGGGGACAGAAACAAATATAGTTCCTAAGCTTTAGCAATGTCTCCAGAAAAGAATTCATGATATCACATTAGGTATTTGACACTCTTCTTTCTCAAAAAGAGACACCCAGAACAGCTAAAAATGGTTACATGACAAATGCTAGTGACAAAATTTAGCTAAAGCCCCATGCCTTCCTTAAATTAAGATGTCTCACTAGGAACTCTGAAAGGCAATTTGCCACCCAAGAATCTGCACTGTACAAAAAAATTTGGAACAAAAGTAATTTCAATGTCTCTCCTTCCTATTGAGATATACCTTTATGTAGCTATTGACACAGCACACTCCTCTAACCTATTTCTCACAGTAGAGCACTGCAACCAGACAATAAAAAAGGGCCAAGGACCAGTCTCTGGATGTGAGGCCACAAGGCTCTGTCAGATTTTATACTCCTTAGGACTAGTCTCCTCTATAGCAGAATTACCCTGTAGGCAGCATAAGTAGGGTATGAAATAGGAATTAAGCAGGATGGACAGTGAAGATTCAATGCTGAAGCCTGGCTCTGCTGTTATCTTTTATTTAGGAGAACAGATCTACTCTGGGGAAAGAGCATTATTCACCCTGCCTAAGAAATCATGCAAGAAAAAAAACAGGTTTGTAAAAAGGGATAACTGAATGCATTACACCAGCTGACTGAAAGAGGGGATAAGATAAGCTTTTGGGACACAAACTCTTTTACATTGCTGTTGTAGAAGTTTCAGTCTTGAAAGCTAAATACATGCTGGAAGAAAGTGCTCTCATTTTCACCTGGTTATAAGATCTGACTGACTGTGCCGAGGTGGATCTGAGATTTTTTGGGCCAGGAAAGACAAGCAAGATGGGAATAGGGCTTTCTAGACTGGTGAGTAAGGCTGCTTAGTGAATCCAAGTTCTGTTTTCAAAAATATCTGACATTTTGGCATAAAAATGAATGATTTTTGAATGTAAACCTCAACAATGTGACAAGTATGGGCAAGAAACACAGGGCTCTACCACTGAAATAGGTGCCTTAAACATTCACACTTAGGGGAGGTAGAAAAAGCTGCCTCTAGGAAGAAGAACCTGTCCCTTAATGTCCCAGGAGGATGTGAAGGAACAGATATTGCCTATATTGATACTCTAGCCAGTAGATGTGGGGGAAAAGAACACCATTCTTTTTAAAGGAGAGTAACAGTTGCCTTGCCTTTTGTGGGGAAGTCGGTAGTGCTGGGACAAAATCAGTATGAACACTCACTTTGTGGAGTCCCAGGGAAGTTTGAATAGAGAAAGGCTCAATTTCTGAAATGAAAAAGAATGTCAGGCAACAAATAGGGCATCATAGCATGCCCCTGCTGTGCTCGGGAAGCAACAAATGAAGGTGCCCAATGAGAAAAGATTATTTCCAAGAATGCTATTTTGAATTTATTTCCTTCAGAGTCACCATTTCGGTATTTAAGTCTATTCTTAGAATTAGTATTGCTCCAAAAGGATATTCAGCCAGGGTGAAACATGTCTATGCATCTGCAGCATCACACACATATCTGTATTCTGCTGTAATCTCTGATACCAGCTTAGAAAAAGTCATTGAGCAAATCACATTAGTGTTGTCTTCTATCATTACCTAGTTTAGTTGTTATGACTACTCATCACTACTGCAAGGACAGAAAAAAATAATATTTGGCAGCCTTGGATGGCAGGCAGTTTTTCTTGAATTTAGATGCTGTAGTCACAGTGGCTAAGTACTCTGAATAACGTCTGCTTAATTAATCATTTACAAAATACTGAATTGATACCAAGCTCTGCAGAGAGATGTATGATGATAAGATAAACAAAAAGAACTAGATCCATGCCAAATACTATTATCATTTTATGAATGACAGGTCGATACCTCTCTTCATCACCCCCAGGGGACCATATTTTCTGACAAGTTTTATCTAGCTTTCGCTCTGTTTTGGGTCAAGTTTCAACACCTGAATCAGAAATCTGACAATGATACCAGAACCAATATCTCTGTATGATGCCATTTCCCTAGCAGATGCAACAAATGAGACGGTTTCCTCATCAGTGTATAATTAAAATTGTGCAATAAGAAAGTATTGTTCATCTCAACAGTGAGCAATTAAGTTTAGTCATGAGAGCACGCAACAATTGCATCAGTGTTGAAAAAAGAGGTGAGAAAAAGCCCTGTATAATCTATGTGTACACAAATAAGTTTGATTTTAGACTCTGACTTCCTAATTAATTCCTAAACGTTTGATGTAATTTTTACTTTGACATCCTATCTATACACACCATCACACAAACAAAGAAATAAATAGTGAAGAAATTTAAATAACTCCTCAGAAAAACACTAAAGAAGAAAAAACAACAACGGAAATCAAAACTTCATTCTAGCTCTTTCTTGGAACTGATCTGACTAAGTATTATGTTAGAAACAATATCTACAAGAATGCTAAGATTGTGAGGACTGCTTAGATTGCACTAAGACATGGCTACAACTGTGGTGAAAAAGATGTTCTAACCACCCAGGAGTTTCATGAACAAAGTATGACCATATTCTTGGCAAGTTCCTACACAAGGTTAGAATTGAGGTGAGTATGTGTGCTCACCAGATCCTTCATACAGATAACTTGTACTGACTAATTCTCTTGATATGAACAATATATATTGTTACTGGTTTTGTGGCCTTCTGAGTAATGTGTGTTATGAAAAGATACAATTTCAAATTTGCACTTGCATTATTTTTTTTACTAGATGATTCTCATTTTGTTTAGCTCGAGAGTACTGTGCATGATGTTCAGCTGCAAGATACTTGACTTCTTTAATCCTGAAAAGGGCGTGTTGCATGATTCTGTGTTGTGTCATGAGACTGTTCTGTTTGTTAAATGGAGTAATATTATTTTGCCCATCTGCTAAATCACTTCAGGCTTTGCAGAAGAAACAGAGGTATTTATTTTAACTGCATGAAGTCACAGTAATTATATCTTTCACTATGTCTCTATCCAAGTACACAATATATATGTATATAAATAAAATGGAATGTAAATTTTGCCTTTAAGTCTTGGCTCTGGCATGTTGCATTACTTACTTTGTCAGCCCTGTGTAACATGATAGAGATCTGTATTCTGGTATCACTAGTTCGGTCAGAATCAGTGTTTGTTTTACCATCTTGCAAAAGCAATAACTCTTACAGCTGTCCAGATAGATACAAATCTCACTTGAAAATATTCAGAATGAATCCTAAGATGGTTTGCTGGCACCCAGAGGGGAAACTGTAGTGTTCTTGCTCCATCCTTCTACCAAGGCATGAACACTGAGGGGGGGGAGGGAAAATTACAATTGAGTGAGTTTCCAAACTGCCTAACTTTTCAGTTGTGTGTTTTTTTATATGTTAAATATGGTTCTGAAGATTAAAGTCTTCGTTTTAGGCAAAGAAAGGAAATAATGTTTCCTGTCTCATTTGCCAAGCTAAGTGAACAACTGTTCCAGCACAATTAGAATTGTTAATTGATTTGAAAACATAGGGCTTTGAAGGTGGAAAACTGCTGACATTATTTCAATGGGGAAATGCACTCCTGAGAGAGAACACTGCAGTACAATTTCTCTCCTTGTTTTGTTGAATATACATCTATAAAAACACTGTGAATCATGCAGTAAAAACTGCTGTGCTGATATCGTAAATCTCTGATAATAAAAATTTCATTGTTGAAACAATAAAATAGACTTTTATTATAACACAGAGTATCCACCTAAACATTGTCCTTTTAGCTTCTTTGAGTTAAATGTATGCACAGTTTTACAGTCTATAAACAGATCTGGAATAAAAGTTAATAAATGTCAAAATTTGCATTTCAAAAAATTCTTGCTGCATTTTAGGGAAGATCAATCTATGAACCTTTCAACATTATGTCAAATGAAATGCTAATTGTACCTTTAGGAATTTCAGAGACAGTGACAAGAAACTAAATGCTCTGTTCCTTTGCATCAGCAAGTCGAGGATAATTGTATATCTACTCTTGTGAACTTCTAAGAAAAAAAGAAAAATGCTAAGAAAAAAGGGTTTTCTATTCTTTAACTCGGGAGGGTAAACTCCTTCAGCCACCCTTCATCAATCTACCTTCAAATAAAGTGTGTTAACATGTTGACAATGGACAAATCACAGAGAGCTACATTTATTCATTTTATAATAGGTTTGTCACATAAGCTTCAGCTAGAGTGAGAAACATTTCCATCCAGGAACAACTGACTTATTTTGTTCAAGTTGCTAGAATGGTTCTGCAGTGCAAATTTCTTTTTTTGGAAACAAGTACCTTCCTCCTCTTTCCCTGAATATTTGTAAAGTATTACCTCTTTGAAGGGTAAAACCAATAAAATATATAAAAGTATAAAGAAGAGGCATAAGATGGCTTTTATATCCTCTCTAGACAAATCTGTAATGCATCCCTTGCTTTGTTTAGTAATCAATCTTGGCCATTTATCTCTAAGCAGTACAAATTATATGCCATAGTGGGAAGTGAAAGAACACACTCATGCAACAGGAAAAGCCAACTGGAAAGTAGCATCTAATTCAGGTTTTCAATGTTTCCCCAGTATTATCCTACCCTTATTATATTGAACGTATTTCCGACAGCTACACTGAGACTGTTAAAACATTCACTTACTGTGCAGAGATTGAGAGGCAAAGTAAAGCCAGGGAAAAGGTTTATGCTCATGTTAACCCATTCAGTCAGTTTTATCCTGCTCTGGCCTGGACTAGGAGTCTTTTAACTGTCTAAATCCTTTTATAGCAAACAGCCTGTGGCTTCCAAAACAGAGATGACTCTCATCCTGCCTTTCTGGGTTGTGGTCTATAGGCTTACATTTGTGTATTTTAGGTTGTTCAATACAAAACCATTCCAAACAGTATTTCATTTAGAATTTCTGCAGCTCAAACATACTTCAGAGATATAACTGATATTGGAGAATCTACTATTTGTGTTGTCACCATGTATCTGAAAATGGAGCTGCAGATCCTCTAGTTAAGTATTTACATTCAATCCTGCAGTTGAAGGCAATTTTGTCTTCGGTACAAACAGGAGTTAGGTTGGGCCCTTGTATTCATAGGTCCACCAGAACATGTAATGATTGCCATATTTTTGATTTAAACTAAGTTAATGTAAAATCATACACTCAGAAGTGATGTATTTAAGTAGCTTCAGCCCTACGTAACCTCTCCCTGATAGAATGCAAGCTACTCACTGATTCAGATGACCTGGAATATTTAAAATTGCTATCCATCAACTTTCTTTCACAAATGTTAATCTCTACACCATCTTCATGCTATATAATAGCTAGACAATAAAAAAAATGTGGCTGGCATGGACCATCCATACCTAGTAAACTTTTTATAGCAAATATTTCTGAATATATGATTGTTCTGCTTTTCAGTAAAATCAATTCCTGGCCTTCCATTACCACGAAATGTTATTGAACATCAGATTCACCATACAGTGCAAATGTATATTGGAACAAAAAGCAATACATACTGGCAAGAAAATTGTAAAGGAAACGTTTGGTATAGTCTGCATTATTCATTACATACTCCATGCAATCAGTAACTATCCCATGTAAAAAAGAACAGCATACTATGACATTTTGGGGAAGTGAATTTCAGCATGCCACTCAAACATTTAGCCACAATTTCAACATAAACTGAATGAATTCAGTCAACTCCTTGGGGATCTTTCTGCACCAATACATCTTTTGCAAGTATAAAGTTTGTAATCGGGTGGATTTCTGTTTTCATTTCACTCCTGACTACATGAAAAAGGACAGATATGAAAGAGAGAACTTTCTTAAGCTCAATGTTCTTTTCTTTTTACTTTCTCTTTCTTTTTCTTTCTTTCTTTCTTTCTCTTTCTTTCCTTCTTTCTTTCTTTTTTTTTTTTTTTAAGAGTAAAAACTGCAGGCTAATAAAGACCATTTAAAATAAAAGGGACCATTACTCCTCAGTTTTATATGAGCTTACATGCTTTCATTGTGCAAAGAGTGTTATTAATTTAACATGCCAGATTCATAGGTTTCTGCAATATCAGGTTTGATGTATTCATTATCGGCACTCAGTACATTAATTCACGCTGAAGTCCGGTAAATCAAAATTATACCATCTGGCTTCCTGTTCTTAATGATGAATTTGATGTAGGGGTGATTAAGATTGTTAGGCTTTTGAATTTTAATGTAAAAATTAGGGGATTAAAAAGGCATTTAGAAATGACCAATAGTTAGAATAAACTTACTGACAGGATCTAATTTGTGTACTTGCTAGTAAAGCTCCATTTTAATTAGCAGCCACAGTCTTTCAGCACAAGCTCAAAGAGACAGAAGTTTAGTGATTAAGAAGATGAAGCTGTTAAATTGATAAATTGACCTTGAAATACTTGTAACTGTGGGGGATGGCCTAGTAGCTGTATGGCTGGTGTGTTGTGCTGCCACATGGAGGAAAGAGTTTTGGGATTGACCCTAGTAATTCTGCCTTTTTAGATGATTGACCAGCTGGGGATAGCAAAAATCACAGAGGTGACCTGCTCAATGTCTAAATTCAATTGCTCAATTTGTAAGCAAACAAATTCCATTATTATTTAGCACTTTCTGGCAGATAGCCTGAAATACCATCTCAGTTCTTCAGCATCTTACTCACTCCCTTTCCCAGAGAAAGGTGCTAAAACAAGATAGAAAAGATAATGGGGTTGAAACGACATCATAAGGTGAATGATGACCTTTCAGCTTCCATTGAGAGCAGAAGAGTCAGGGACAAATTTGGCTCTCACTTGTCAAATGTTGACAATGGCCAAGCAGTCAAATCTTTGACAAGACAATTCCATTGTACTTATGATATTTTATTAATCTAAAACAAAGATATTGCAGATTGTTGCATGGAAATTGTTAGAAATCTCTAACAGGACCAATAAGATATGTAAAAGCTATAGCACGTCAAGGCAAGATAGGTCTGCTTAGGGTGTTTGAGCTTGTTAGAGCTGCATGACATTATGTGGAATCACATTAGGGCCAACAAGATAAGGCAACTCAAATTCATATACATAGTAAAAAATGAATTAAAGAAAAAAACCTCAATCAACAACCCTATTGCTCCCATGTTTTGGCAAGGTTCCAGCTTTTTTGTACCATCTCAGAGAAATGTGATAATATATTAGATCTCACCTGCCCTTTAAAATTCCTAAAGATAGTCACTAATATTGGTGCACTGCGTTGGGTATAACTTACAAGACAAAATGAGTACATTTGTACATATCAACAGTTTGAAAGATTCTTATTCCTTGGCAAGTCAGGAAATATTTTAAGTCTTATATTTTAGAGGAAATCGAATCTTGACTAACCACTGCAATTTATGTCATTTTAAATAAGATATATTTGAATAAGTATATTTTTCATGCCCTAAAAAGACTGATGTCTTCTTTTATAAGCTCATCCTGTGACACACTTGAGTAGGTAGGTATATTGATTTTTTTCTTTTTCTGATGGCAATGAAGTGTAAATGGAAAATATCAGACTTGGCAATCACTTAAACCATGTGAAAATTTCAGAGTGAAGGCTATTAGAGTCACTTTGTGATCTCCCTAGATGACCAAGGAAAAAAACATTTCTACATTTCTTCAGATCCTTTGTGTGACAGCTAAGGAGAATAACATTTTTTCTAATATGCCAGTTTTAGTCTCTAGTTGAGAATAACCTCAGTGCTTTCTTATGTCACTAGCTGAGAGAAGATGAAAGACCCAGCCTTGTGTAAATGGCTTTGTCTAACCATCAGTCTTTAGCTCTGCATGGCAGCTGTACTATTGACATTAGCTTGTGCACTGGGTGAAATTGAAGTGAGTTAAATGTGACCTTGGCTTAGTTGTTGAAGTAGAAATGAACTCTACTGGGAGTGAAAAAAAATAAGACCAGTTTCTCTAACTTCATTTTTTCTTTAATGAGTTTAACAGCACTCTTAGGATTTGATACATTTTATAAAAAAGCTTTTATTTCCTTTTCTATTATACAACGAGTAATCACCATTAGTAAGGTTAGCTTGCCCTTTTAGTATAGAATCCTGATTTTAGGTGTTTATAGCCCAATTACTATAAAAAGCAGATGTCTCTCCAAACCCCCCCCCAAAAAAAAACCCCACAACAAAAAAACCCCAATACACTGCCATTTTGTTGTCCACTGTACCATTTCACAAAAACCTGTGTACCACACTTATTAATTATGGCTAAAGCATTAAAAATATTTCAAAGTATCCAGCGTGTCTTACTGATTTTTCCTTTGTCTGTTAAGTTACACTGAAATTCACTGAACTACCTGCCAGGAAATCACATGGTTGTGGGAGAGACATGCAGGTCAGTGAGGGTGGTTCAGAGTCAACCCAGAGTTTTTATCTTGTTTGTATTCTGAGTTTCTTTCATGTGTACATGATAACATGAGATATATGAAGATGGGCAGAAGAACCAGGAACTAGTGACATCACATTCAGATCTTGAGCTCATTTTGTATAGGGGTTCAAACTGGGAGTGTACAGGGCTATGTGCCGTATGTACTCCCATCAGTTCACAAGATAGATACATTTTGTAGAATACATTTTTGTAGAAAAGGCCTTCAAAGGAAGCTGCATAGATGACTAGTGAACAGAAAGATGAGCCATTTGGGGGACCCAGGACCACAGCAGGAGAGAGAAACCCAGAAACTTTCAGAGGAAGAACCCACTACTGAGAACAAATCTTTTCCTATCTTCACTGGCACATCTTCTGACTGCTGATATGATATTTCAGCTCTTCTGCTCAAATGAAGACAGGACACTCAAATCTTGGATAACCCCATCCTTGGTGCAGCAGTTCCAAAACTGAGAATGCCTATGGATAAAGGGCAACATGTTCTTCAGGGAAGACCTACAGGAGAAGTACAATAACAGCTTGGGTTCGGATGCAGGCATTTATGAAAAAGACTACCCATTTCTTGTAGGCATAGGGGGATCAGTGGACTGGAGTTTAGTTTACATTCACTGAACTGAGCAATATAATATGATAAACTACCTGAAATATTGGTTAAAGTAATCAGAATGTTAGCTAAAAACAAGTGAAAACTACCTGGGTTATGTTGGCTTTGTCTTTTTATGGAGATATGTGCAGAGATGTGTTCACTTCAATGAAATCTCTCCCAAGATAGGATTTAATCCTTATCAGAATTTCCTTACTCGATATTTGTAATCCATTATTTGTGGGGCCTTTGCCCAATAAAACACTATTTTACTGATCCCATCTCTGCATCAATTACACTTCCCAAGCCTTCTTATGAGACCCCAGTTTCACTTTCTTACAATTTACTGCTTATGAGCAATGGGTCAAAGGTTTACATGTTATATTCTGCTACCCCTAGATTTTCTGTATTGCTGTTTGAAAATTGAAAATCTTTCTTTCCATCTTCAGTGTCTTTCTCTTACATTTTTCTGTATTATTTCATAACCATATATCTGTCCTTGGTCTTAGCCTTTCCAACTGCTCTTTATTTTAGTGCCCACCTCATTCATTTTGACTTATTTTCCAGTTTTGTGCAGTCATCAAATTTCAGCCTCTTACTGCACATTCTGTGTTTCAGGTTACTTTTATATAAGGAGAATAAAATCTGTCTTAATAGTGATACTTTGGCCTTATACTTCTCTGATACTTCCCTCGTTCACAACTGTTAGAACGTATAACTACCCTTTATAATATACATGTCAATTCTTAGGACATTAATGTAACATACTGCCAGTACCATACATCAGCAGGCCTGCAGCAAACTTCTCTTGGGTTCTCTCTGAAAAAAACTTTGCCAGGAAGGCAAGAAAGAATTTTTTTTACAGCTTTGGTCTGATTTAAACCATTTGAATTTCTTTAAACCTTTTTTTTTTTTTTTTTAATTTGGTTGTCACAGTTTAAAAAAATATTTAATTAGGTTCATAAACCTTCTGTAGTTGGGGCTCATAGCACAGGAATTTCCTTTGCTAAATTCAGAGATGAGAGAAAATATCAGTGAGATGGTGGTGTTTTCAAAGGTTTAACAAATGGTAAATGGGGACATATTTATGTTTTAAAATAAAAGATGGAAAGCAACAGAAATTGTGACCTGGTAATCACAACCATTTCAGAAGCATCCTGCATGTGCACAGTGCAGGGCTGGGAGATTCCAGACTACAGTGAAAATGCCTGATGAAGTCAAATTCAGACCTCAAGAACTGCATGGTCAGAAGCAGAGACACAGGTAATTCCCTGGAATACCAGAAGCATCTCCAGCACACAAAACTGGTGGCTGGAGCATTTTCTTACTATTGGCAAATGTTTATACTCCATAGCTCACAGAAGGATATGGTAAATAAACCAGCTCATCATAGAGCAGGTTGGCAAGGACCTCAAAAGGTCATTTGGTCCAACAGTTTACAGGAAAGGGAGACTAGATGAGATTATCTAGCACCCTGTCTAATTACATCTTGAAAACCTCCAGGAATGGGGACTACTCTGTCCCTGGGGATGTTGCTCCAGTGACTGGTCGTTCTCATGGTAAAAAATTTCTTTCGTGCATTGAGGTGAAACTTCTTCCAGTGTAGCTTGTACCTGTGTCCTTCGTCTTCTTTATACAGCTTCTTGTGAAGAGACAACCTATTTGTAGTACTGGAATGCTGTGATGAAGTTACTCTGAGCCTTCTCTTCACCAGGGAGAAAAGACCTAGCTCTTTAAGTTTTTCCTCACAGGGCAAATTCTCCAGCCCTTCGATCATCATCTTTGTGGAGCTCCTTTGGATGCTCTCCAGTCTGCCCGTCTCTCTTGAATTGCAGGGACTCAGTCATGCTAGAGTCACTTCAGAGAGGAAGGAGTAAAGCTCAGATTTAGATTATTAAGAAAAAAAATGATTTTGTGTTCAATGCAATTTTTAATTCTGTGTGGCATCTTACAGACCTTTTTTCCTCTAGGAGGACATGATGCAATGCTCTCAATATCATCTTATTGTTAGAACTTTATAGAAGAGTCTCCAATATTTACATTTTATATAGCTCACAAGCAAAGAACACAAAACTTAAGACACAAGGAACCTGAAAGTGTTAGATAAATAAGCATTCATACGGTTTTAAGATAGAAATGCACTTCTGAGTGGTTTTGAAATTCTCACAGGTGGTCTTGCACAGCTTTAGAAAATCCATGTAATTAACTGATGTCCTTACATTTTAAAATATTTAGTTCACCTTTCATCTTGCAAGTCAAGCTTTCTAGATTTTAGCTAGAGCACTTTTTAAATATGTGCCACTTTGCCCTTTTCAATTCCAAAGAGATTATAAATAAACTTGCTAAAGGTTTTCCTATCTCTTTTGGGACGCTTCATCAAATGTGTACCTTCTGGTCCTTTAGCTTTGTCAGTCTTTAAATGTTCTAATTTCTAGGTCACCTCTTCTGGCACGATCTTGAGTTTCTTCAGTATGCCTTCCACCTCTGCTGTTAAATTTATGTCTGTTTCTGGCATCTGTTCCCAATCCTCCTTTGTGAACACTGAAGCTCAGAATTCATTAAAATTTTTAGCAATGCCTACCTAGGCTGTCAATAAATTACTTTCACTATCTTCTTGAGGCCTTACTGTTTCTTTCGCTGATACCTTCTTCTTATTAGTCAATTTATCCTAACTTAATCCTGGCTTCTCCATTATTTTTTTTCACAGCATAACTCAGAAGTCATCATGTTAAAAATTGTTATAGGAACCATGCAAAGCAACCATATATCTTTTTAAAAGTATTGTTCCTTCCCCACCCCCCCCCCTTCAGGTTGTCTCTCTCTTGAGTTTATTTTGAAATGTTCCCTGGCCCCCAACCTGCTGGTAAATAATAGCAATTCCTGCAGTCATTTCACTTCTCTAATGCTACCCAAAGATACTATGCCTTCCAAAGATATAGTAGATTGGGTTCTAATGTACTTTGCACTTGGTCAATTATTTCAATTCATGTAAAAAAATCGTAGAAGCAGCTCTTTAAACACTCACCTTGCTTGAGTATCAGCATTTATCAGACACGGATCAAGTTTTTAATCAATGAAGCTGTTCTAGGCTAATATTCTTTTTCTAACACCCAGAATCTGTTGAGATTTTTGAAAGAAACTACTTAAATTATAGATCAGTTAAAAAATAGGCAGTGTTGTGGGTGGAACCTTGAGGTCTGCTGAAAACTGAATATGGCTTTAAAGCAGCTTAACTATGGTCTGTCTATACAATATGATCTGAACTAAATATTAACTGTAACATTGATGTTTGCATAGTATCAACAAAATCAGTACAAATTTGTACATGGATGCTTTTATACATTTTAAAATATGTTATAGATCATTTATGATTTCAGCAAATTCAACTGTTTTTAAAATCATAGAATCACAGAAGGCATTGGGTTGGAAGCAAACTCTACATTATTTAGTCCAATTGCCCTGCAGTAAGCAGGGGCATCCCCAACTAGGCTGGGTTGCTCAGAGTCCCATCAAGCATGACCTTGATTGCCTTCAGGGATGGGACCTTCACCACCTCCCTGGTTCCACTGCACTCATAGTAAAGAACTTCCTGTTGTCCAACCTGAACCTGCCTTTCTCTGGTTTCAGATCATTGCTCCTTGTACTATTGCTACATGCCCTTGCAAATTGTCTCTCCCCAACTTTCTTGCAGGTCCCCTTCAGGTACTGGAAGGCCACTATAAGGCCTCCCATGAGCTCTCTCTTCTCCAAGATGAACAACCCCAACTCTCTCAGCCTGTCTTCATAGGAAAGGTGCTCCAGCCCTCTGATCATTTTTGTGGCTCTCCTCTGAACCCTCTCCCTCTGGTCCATGTCCTTCCTGTGTTGAGGGCCCTAGAGCTGGACAAAGTACTCCAGGTGAGATCTAAGCAGATTGGAGTGGCAGGACCACCTCCCTCGATCTGAGGTCACATACCTCTTTTGATGCAGCCCAGAATGAGATGGTCTATGTACTTTAAGATTAAATTTCCAAATGCTTCCTAAAAAGATCTAGGTATTCACACCTTTGATTTTGGAGACATATAACTCTACAGTGATACACCAAAGTCATTAACCTGATAAATTCAGAGCCATAACCATTATTTTTGTTGATGTTATTTTTGCTATGTTTCTTGAATTTGCACACACACATCTTATAAAAAATCATGAGTGCCTCATTATTTTAAAATATTTTCATATTTACCTATTTTCATGCCTTCAAGAATTGTGATTTTTTTTCCCCACCCTCTCCCTCTCTCTAGGCATTTGTTGTCTATTTTGTTGTTTGTTATTATTGTCACTTTGTCCACCCATCTGCTTCTTCAGCCTATTTCTTTCTTCATTTTTGACAGTGCCTGTATAATGTTTCTCACACATCTGGTTTCTCTCCTATATACTGGCTTAAGCCCTCCCTCATGTTTCTGTGTATCCTCTTAGCATCTGGTAGATCAGTGCCTGTTTGAGGAGCTGCCTATTCAGAAATCAGCTTTCTACCGCAATGTTGTGAAACTCCAGGTAGGTTAGGGTGAAGCTACAGTAGACAATAATTATTATTCAGTGACTGATGCAAAAATCCTGTACATAATGAAAGAGCCTATTGTTATGCATATACTCATGGGGAAAGTATGAGAGTTTCTGAAGAAACTTTTGGTTTAAATCTTTCAGTTAAAATCTCATTCTTAATGTTAAAACAGTGTAACTTTTGCATTTAATAAAAAATGAATTAAGCTTTGAGAGTACCACTTTTATGATAATGATCCTGTTTATTTGTTCAGAGTACTTCTAGAATATTCTATTTACATACTATAAGAACTTCAACTGCCTAGAACTGGTTAACAAAGGCATAAGACCGTGCACTCTTATCCAAATCAATGTCTGCCCTGTAGACTTTTTCCATCAATACTTTTTTTTAACTCCAGAAGCAGACTTACCTATTTCTTGATCTCACAGATGGCCTTTGCTTTTTCCCTATCATTTTCTCGCATACAACAGTTTGGTTACACAATCTGTCAAAATTACTTTAGTGCAACTCCTTTTATCTGTGGACTGTTAGTGTAATGCCATACTGATTTGCATTTACTCCTAATATACATTACATTTTTCTACTTATAGTTGGCTTCAAGAGTTTACTTATATCTTACAGGAAATACTTCCCACACATAGTATAGAAGTGAACCCTGCACAGACACCAAGTGCAAGACCTTGGGAGAGTAGAATTTGGAGGAAGGGAGAAGCTCAACATTGTTTCCCCCTGCTCCATGCACCAGTAATTGTGTAGAGTTCGCATTTCAATTTACTTTCAGATCATTGCTTGCCTCAACTTCAGTGGCTCAGCTTTCCTTTGCCTCAGATCCACCCCTTCTTCCTTATTCCTCATTCCTTGCTCCTGGGAAGAACATTGATGCCTATCATTCCTTTGTGGTACACAGTGGGAGTTGGAAGCACCCTCTGTTAGTCATTGCTTGCTTGACATTAAAATCACTGACAACTTAGAAGACTTGTTTGCCTTTGTTTAAATAACTGTTTATCTAGCATCGTAAATGCTACCTTGGTCCAATAATGGCAAGCAAAACACATCTAAATTCCATATGCATGACCACCCTTGGCAGGTCTGTACACCTCCTGCCCTGTGAGGAGTGGAGTAAGAAAAGAATTGGATTCATTCAATGTTTGGTTTCCCGATTCTAGTCATGGCCAGCCTCCATTATGGGAGACCTAGATGATTGGTCTTCAAATTTATTCTTAGTTTATATATTTAATGCACTTCTGTTTTCTTAAAGAGGCTGAAATATCCATCTTCAGATACATTTTTGTGTTGTGCTATTACACCAGTGTTTGGTCTGTTACCCTATTTATTCCTGCTGTTCCATGATTTTACCTAAGCAATTTATCTCTGATATAGAACCTCGTCAGCTGCCCTTTTAAAGTCTAAGTATAGTACATGAATTTAATTTATCTTCTCTATCATGGCAATAATGTCTTTAAAAACTTTCATAATTTAGTTGTGTGACCCCTCTAGCTGAAGTCCACACTATTGCTATTTCAAAGAGGAGACCTTCATTAAATCCAGAAGGCAGTTTTGAATATTTTGATGAAGTAAATAAGTTCAGTTCTAATTTCTTAGGGTGCCTCTTGGTGCTTCTAAATAATTACTAGTTAATTCTAAATAATTACTAGTCTTACAGTTATTTACTTCTATATCTAAGCATTATTAGAAAACCTTTAGCAAATTTCTGTGTATTGTAAAAATATGTTCACTGACACCACAGTGAGAAATTTAGTGTACCCATATTTGCTAAAGTGGAAATGTTTTGCCACTAAGTAGGGTCTTGCAGTATTCCATGAAATCAGCAAATTCTCTTTGCTCAGTTTTGAAAAATGAATACTGAATACCTGCTCTTTAGGTTTTATCTCTGGTATTTATGTGTGCAGTCTAGGCTCTTGGAGGTCGAAAAGTTCCACAGAGACCTAGCTGTTTTGGCTGGTAATGATGAAAATATGTATCCCACTGTAGCCCCAGATGTGGTGTACACAGTCTTCTATGGATGCTTAAAAAAAAATTAATCAGTTATATTTATTCTATTGCTACTCAAAATCAGCTAAATCCTGATGGAGGCAATAAAGTTACATGGCAGCAAGTCTTACATGAGTGAAAAGAATCAGGCCTATCATCAGCTCTTCTGAATATTCTGTCGAACAATTGTGAATGACATCCAGAGCTGAACTGAAGATAACCCCATTTTATAGTGATTTAATATTATTATGTTTCTGAGTGGGGCATGCTCCTTATGCTCAAATGCTAGAACTATTACTGAGAAAGGCTCCTTGATGTGGAAGGAAAGATGAGGTGATAGGAAGGATCAAGGAGAGCAATATAACACAATTGTAAGGAGAGACAGGAAAGCATACGGTGGTAAAATTGGAGCCAAGAGGTGCCATGACAAAGAGAAGAGAAACAAAGATAATTTGCATTTTGTGCAGCACATTTTAATCACGAATTTCACAACACATTGCAGCTTAGCTTAGCTCTGTCTCTTACTATATAAAAGTATTAGTAACCTGCCTTAGGAGTGGCATGTGGAAAAACGTAACTGTCTTCCCTAAAAAGCAAGACCAAAAGAGATCTGGAGATTCTATTCCGACTCCTAATAGATATCTGATAAATCATGTTCCTATAAAGGACATGGAAACATAAAATAACAAAAAATAGAAGAAAAAATGATGTGATGAGGCAGGAATACAGCCTTTGTCCTAGACTTTTGTTCTTAATTTTCTAGCACAATTGACTATCCATGAGCAAGTAATTTAATCTTAAGTCAGGTCCTTAAATTCTAACTTGAAATAACATCTACCAACATGACTACTGGGGAGTCACTGTGTCATGTAGTCCTCCAGGAAAGTGTTTATGTTCCTGGGAACCCACTGTCAGAACTTGATTCAGAAAAACTGTGTTACCAACCTTCCATCCAAGGAAGTTTTCGTTCTGGAAACTGGTAGCAAGTACTTTTTCATCTTACAGCCTAATGGATAGGGGATTCACTGGGGAGGCAACAGACAACTCAATCACCACTTCAGTTTGAGTAAGTTCAGAATAATGATGCCAGAACAGCTATTTTGCCTTGTAAGCACAGATACCTGTCAAACAAATCAAGACAAATATAGTCTTTTTACTTTCTTTCTGAAGGATTTCTTTCTTAGTTAGAGAACACAAACAGTTCATTTGTTGGCCTAAGTAGTAGTTGAAGCCTGGCTGGACAAGGAAAGGAACAGGAGCTGGATGAGTGACAAAATGTCCTGGGGCAAGTCTACTACTTATGGAAACATTTATTTTATCATCAGCCAAAACATCTCAGGTGTCTTTCTTCTTCCTCTTCCACTTAATTCTCTTCCCTGTGTTTCTTGCCACAAACCTGGGAACATTTGGCTGGTTTTGAAGGCTCCAGTAGCAGTGATACTCAGGTATCTGTAACTGGAAGAACGAAAATTAAAAGAACTGTCACCAAATTCTTCCTGTATCTGCCCAGCACTCAGAAACCTCTGCAGTTCATAGGATGTTGCTAATCTCTCTGAATTGCATCCAGTTCTGGGCCCCACAGTTCAAGAGAGATGTTGAGCTGCTGAAACATGTCCAGAGAAGGGCAACAAAGCTGCTGAGGGGCCTGGAGCACAGCCCTGGGAGAAGAGACTGAGGGAGATGGGGTTGCTTAGCCTGGAGAAGAGGAGGCTCAGGGGAAAACCTCTGCTCTCCACAACTACCTGAAAGGAGGTTGTAGCCAGGCAGGGGTTGGTCTGTTCTCCCAGGCAACCAGCAACAGAACAAGAGGACACAGTCTCAAGCCATGCCAGGGGAGGTTCAGGCTGGATATTATGAAGAAGTTCTTCACAGAGTGATTTGCCATTGGAATGTTCTGCCCTGGGAGGTGGTGGAGTCACTGTCCCTGGAGAGCTTCAAGAAAAGCCTGGATGAGGCACTTAGTGCCATGGGCCAG